>NC_135713.1:153916872-154247737 GCF_964656455.1 Halichoerus grypus
TTATTCAAAACACATAATGTCATAGCATGGCCCCAAGAATAAGTTGATGGTAAGATGTGGATCTGCATCTAAGTATGTAAGTATGTGTCACTGAAACCCAGATAACCCAGAGCAATCGTCGCAAACTCAGGCACTCGCAGGGGCCAAGCAAGGAACGCAAGGTGAGGTTTCTTTCATTTCCTTGATAACAGTACACTTGAATGGCTCTCACGGATGCAGGATCCATACTAAACACTTTATCTCGCGTACAGTTAAACCTTCCTGAGGACATCATGCATGAGCTGCTGACGTTCCTACACCTTTAATTCCATGGGGTTCGGCGGTGGGGAGAGATCTCTCCAAGTCTGTCCCTTTAAGACAAGTGACTTGGGCTAAAAAGTCATTAGGGATTAAACTCTTTTTTTCCCAATGTGTATATACAAGACAGTAGCTTTGTTTGTGCCCTGGATATGAGTCACTTTTGCTAATGTAGGTAGTTTTAAATTAAGAAGCGCCTCAATAGTAAAACAGCAGTCATTCCCAAATGTGGCTGCTTCTCAGAATCCCATGGGGAATTCCTTAAAAATTCACATTCCCAAGACCCAATAGCCAGAGGTTTTGACTCAGGAGGTTGACACTGGGGCTGAGGAAGCTAGCTAGCTAGCTATATCTATTTATATCTTTCTGTCATCTATCTATTATCTATCTATCTGTCTACCTATCCATCCATCCATCTATCCATCTCTCCATCTATCTCTCCATCCATCCATATCTCTCTCTCTCTATCTATCTATCATCTATCTGTCCATCGATCTATCCATCTATCTACCCATCCATCCAACTATCCATCTCTCCATCCATCCATCTCTCCATCTATCTCTCCATCCATCTATCATCTATCTATCTATCCATCCATCCATCCATCTCTCCATCTATCTCTCCATTTATCCATTCATCCATTTATCTATCTATCTATCTATCTATCTATCTATCATCTATCCATCTTTTAAAGTTCCTTAAGGAATTCTAATGGTAAACCATGTTTGGGAACCACCGGTATGTGATATGGAATGTTTGGGTCCCAGCTGTGCACTTTGCACGTGGGTGGTACAAAGGAATGTTTGTCCTTTTTATGTAGAGTGTATACAACAGCAAGCTTCCACACAGCACTTTTTATGAGGAGGATCAGTTTCTCATTTCCTGCAGCCCTTGCTGTCTTGGGGCTGAGGGGCGGCATGGGGGCTGATGGTCAAGCTCTGCATGGAGTGTGCAGGGTGTGAGTGTAAAGTCGCAAGCCTCACTTCCAGGCCTGGATTTGTCACTTAGTGGCTGTGTGACCCCAGACACGTCATTTGCTTTCCCTTCTCAGGTTCAGTAAAGCACTGACATTGGAAGTCCTGAATAGAGAAAGAAGTAGAGGCACCTGCCAGCCAGGTACTAGGAAATCTGTCAAACTCGGTAGGGGTGTAGTGTCCCAGGGTGACATCCATGCACATGGAAATCTATCCATCAGTCAAAACATTAAGATCTAGAGGCATTTCATAATCTATATAGGAGAATTCATCAATTCATCCATCCATCCATTCATTCATTCATTAACTCAATTTGTGTTGTCCAAGCGTCTGCCATGAGTCAGGTGTAAGGGTGCATCAGTAAACAAGACCACACTGGCCATTAAGGCATTCAATGTGTTGCCAAGGAGACAAACTGGAAGATCAACTATTTATCAGGATGATAAGAGCTACAATAAAGTTACACACAGAAGAGCAGTAAACATTGCCTATTCCCAAAGCAACCTTCATGACAATTTTTTGGTTGTCATTTGCAGATTGGCAAAGTCAACACTCGTCCTCATTCCTCTATTGGGTGTTCATGAGATTCTCTTCTCTTTCATCACTGATGATCAAGTGGAAGGATTTTCAAAACTCATACGACTCTTCATTCAGTTGACTCTGGGCTCCTTCCATGTAAGTAGGCATCTGAACCAGGATTCCTTTGCTTTGGAGAAAACCAAATGCCTTGACCCAGACAGGCTGAGATTTGAGAAAGCCCACAGGTGGAAACGAAGTTGTAGTGTCAGCAGGCTCTACAGCTTTAGGGTCTTTGGCATGAGAAGGGTGTGTAGACCAAAAATGTTGCCTTGATCCTGCCAGCATGACTCAGTGACTAAGAAGGGAAAAGTGGTCTGTTTCCTGAGCTATAATAGTTGGTGTGACTCACAATCATATTAACTGTGAGTGTCAACATGAAGACTTTTATTATGGGCCTATTTTTGCTGGGTTCTCTGCAAGGCATTGTGCACAATGAACATTGTCTATGCTTCAGGTGACATACTCAGAACACAATACAACTTGGTAAGAACCAGTGAGTCGAGACCAGGAGACTCTTGAAGCTTGACAGTTGTGTCAAGATGTGTTGGAGGGAGCTGTGCTTCCTTTACCTTAGTATTTTGGTTATCCATTCCTTAAATTGTTACCCATTACTTAGTAGCTTACAACGACAATAATTCGTATTATTTCTCATTATTCTGGGGACCAAAAATCCAGGTGGGCATAGTAAGGATGGCTCACCTCTGCTCCACGCGATGCCTGCTGGAGCTGGAACTTCCAAGATGCTTCACCACTCTTATGTCTGGTGCGTGAGCTGGGAAGGCTCACATGGCTGGGGCTAGCTGGAGTGGCTTCATTTGGATCAAATTTCTAGGGCTTCATTTCTCACTGCCAGCTACATCCCTTAGCTCCATACTGTCTTAGGGCCTCTCCCTTGCTGTAGGTTCTTTCTCTGTCTAGCAGGGAAGCTGAACTTCCTACATGGCTGTTCAGAGCTCCCAAGAGCACAAAAGCAGGAGCTTCTAGGCCTTCTAAATGCCTAGGTCTGAAATTCACACAATGATACTTCTGCTGCATTCTAAAATTTAAAACAAATCCCAGGGGCGCCTGGGTGGCTCAGTCAGTTAAGCATCCGACTCTTGATTTCAGCTCAGGTCATGATCTCAAGGTTGTGAGATTGAGCCCCAGGTTGGGCTCCATGCTGATTGTGGAGCCTGCTTGAGATTCTCTCTCCCTCTCTCTGCCCCCACCACTTGGTGCACTTTCCATCCCCCCCCAAAAAAAAACAAAAACTAAAGCAAATCCCAGACCCAGCCTGGACTGAAAGGGAGGAGACCACAAAAACATCTCCCTGAAAATCATGGCTCAGTAGCAAAGGCCATGAATGCAAGAGACCACCACAAACAGCGCCAGCAGCAGAGTCCCCATACAGTGGTAACCTTGGGACTAATAATCTTAAAATGCTAGTATAAGGCAGGACTTATGGAATGGAGGAGAGAGGTGCTTGGCAAATCTCCTCCCCAAAAAGCAACAATAAAATTGCACAAAATTGACAACAGCAACCACTTGAGGGCCCTGGAAACCAGCCAAAGGCATACAAAATGTTGAGAAGAGTTTATTCAAGAAAAATTATTAAATCTAAGTAAGAACAGTGGGGTCTGTTGGCTTAGCCTGAAGTGCACTTGTCTTCCAACCTCTTCTCCATCAGTGAGGAAATTCTAGTGAAAACTAGCAGCTTCACTGCAGAAAGGGGCTGACTTGATGTTGATCAGTCAAAGAGCAGGAAAAGCCCACACCCTGGCCATTGTCAAATACAGTAGTGATCTCGGTGGCAAAGCATCGAGAAATGAAAATGTCACAGCCTGAGACAGTGATCCTAGCTGGGATGAGAAACAGCCTGGCAAGCTAGCCAGAAATTTAACAGGAGGATTTGAGGAATGAGACACCCATCATGGGCCTTGATCAGCTCCTACATATCTCTCTGGTGGGCTGGAGGCTTGTGTACACGTGCAAGGTTGCATACACTCTCAGGAGATACCAGAGAGAATATCCACATTGTCGATGGCTGAACACGAGTTCCTGCACACACACCCAGAAGACAAGGGAGGTGGAAAGTAAAAGCCACAGAAGACTTATAAACTGTCTAAACTTGGAATGGGTCCCCCAAGCCACACACAGATCCATTGTCAAAGAGTGTGGAAGCCTTACTGGTTTAAGGTGGTTGAGCACAACTTCTGACCAATCATTGACTAATTGTTAAGCTGTTATAAACAGGGGCAGGAAGTCAGACTTAAACACAAAACCAAAAATTTTTGAAATGAGCACAGACATCAGTGGCTGTGACTACAGGGAAGAAAAATTTCACAGAACTAGTGGCCCAGGAAAATTACTAAACAAACAAACACCAGCAACCACCCAGGGAGTGGGGAGTAGGGGATCAGATTCTAAAACTTCCAGTTTTGAACAAAAAAAAATTTATGAGGCAAGCAGAGAAAGCGTGACCCATACTCAGGAAAAAGAAAAACAGTCAATAGAACTCTCTGAGAGGTCTCTTAGCAGACAAAGAATTTCAAAGAAGCTATTATAAATATGTTCAGGAGTGCCTGGCTGGCTCAGTTGATGGAGCGTGCGACTCTCAATCTCAGGGTTTGAAATCGAGCCCCATGTTGGGTGTAGATATTACTTAAAAATAAAATCCTTAAAAAATATGTTCAAATGGTTGAAAGAAATCATGTTTAAGGAATTAAAGAGAAGTATGATGACAAAGATTCATCGATTAGGAAATCTTAATACAGAGAGAGAAATTATAAAATAAGGACAATCTGGAAAAATTCTGGAGTTGAAAAGTACAATAATGGAAATGAAGATTTCACTTGAGATGCTTGATATCAGAATCAGGTGACAGAAAAAAAGTCAAAGCACTTGAAGATAGGTTGGTTGAAATGATCCAATTTGAGAAACAGGAAAAAAAAGATGAAGAAAATAAAAGAGTTTCAGAGACCTGCGGAACACCATTGAGCATACTAGCATACACATGGGAGTCCCAGAAGGACAACAGAGAGAAAAGGGGGCAGAAAAGTCATTTGGAGAAATAATGGCTGTGAACTTCCCAAAGGTGATGAAAAACATTGATCTGTGAATCCAGAAAGCTCAATGAATCCCAAAGAAGATAAAACAAGGAGATCCCCACCTAGAAATGTTACAGTCAAACTGTTGAAAGACAAACACAAAGAGAAAACTCTTGAAAGTAACAAGAGAAAAATGACTCATACACACAGGGACCAACAATACAAAGTGACACCTGACTATAATCAGAAACAGTAGAGGTCCCAAAGCAGTGATATGATGTAATCAAAATATTGAAAGAAAAACAATTCAACCAAGGATTGAAACTATGTTTCAAGATGAAGGTAAAATTAAAAAAAAAAAAAATACTCGGATAAACAAAGACTGAATTTGTTGATAGCAAACCCTCCTTAGGAGAAATATCAAAAGAAGTCCTTCAGGCTTGAAGATGTCACCAGTCAGTAGCTCAAATCCACAGGAAGAAATTAAATGCGCTAGAAAATATAAACACAACAGTGAATACAAAAGACTATAAATATACGTATTTTCTCTTCTCTTCTTTTAACTGTTTTTAAAGACATTAGATTGTATAAAATAATTATTACAAACTGTATTCTTGTCATAAACTATATTATAAAGATCATTAGATCTTTAGAGGAAGGAGGAAATGAAGCTATAGTGAAGGAAGTTTTCTATATTTTGCCAGAATTATGCTAGTATTAATATGATATGTTAAGATACATGCTATTATCTCTGGAAAACACACAAACTAAATAACTAACTAAAAAAAAAAAATACCAGAAGAGGAATTAAAATGGAACACTAGAAAACATCTGTTTACCCCCAAACGCTTTTGATTTCATAGAACCCTCACATTGTCACCATAAGGGAGAAATTATCCTACCACTATAGTGACAGAGGACTCGGGAGAACTTGCATATGCCAACAGCCATCAGAGATGAGGTTTCTTTGTAGAGGTTAAGCCCCTGCAGGGAAGCACTCCATCATGATGCTCTGTGAGGATCCCAACCAGGAGACGCCACGTTCCCCGTATCAGAGTCTTAAAGCTACTGTCACTGGGCAGAGTCAGGTGCTGAGATTGTAGGGACAAAGTGGAGAGAATGTTCCTGCCCACTGCATGCTCCCCAAAGGCCAGAGACAGAGCCTGGGTCACGTGGTCTGGGCAACTTTGGTTCCTTTTTCCTTCTGTTGGAACTGAATTGTGTGTGGCTCTGAGCTGAGACACAGGACCCATTGGTAGCCTTTCTTTTTTTTCCCATTATGAAACCATGTTTAATGTATTTCAGTCTTTGGGGGAGTATTTCAATGGTGAAGCTTTAATAATTTGGGTTTCCTATGTTGTTTGGTGTTCATCTTCTTTAAAAGATAATCCCAAATTAAAAATGTCAAGAACGAAACAAGAACTGATACCTATTATGTCAGCAGTATTTAATGGCCTTTCTTCCTCTGAGGGCTTGATTGGTCATGTGAGCCCTTGGTCAACGGATCTCACACACCCAAGGCCCTCTGAGGACCAGATGCTCAAGGGGAGCTATGGGGACAAATTTTGAGGAAGAATCAGCCTATCAGGGCGCCTGCATGGCTCAGTCGGTGAAGTATCTGCCCTCGGCTCAGGTCATAATCCCAGGGTCCTGGGATTGAGCCCCACATTGGGCTCCCTGCTTCTTCCTCTCCCTCTGCCTCCTCCCCCTGCCCATGCTCATGCTCATGCTCTGTCTCTCTCTCAAATAAATAAATACAATCTTAAAAAAAAAAAAAAAGGAATCAGCCTATCAGACTCCTCTGGCAAGGGAGCTTATTTCAGTCCTTCCATTGATTGCTATGTGACAAACTACCCCAAAACTTCATGGCTTAAAGCAGGAACCGTGTTGTTATCTTTAATGATTCTATAAGCTGGGCCACCTGGGCTCAGCAGAGCAATACTTTTGATACATGCAATTTTTGAATGGGGCTGCAAACATCTGAAAGCTCAGATGGGAACATATTTGAGAACATCCCATCTTTGGGAACATCCCAAATGATTCATTCACATGGCTGGACATTGACACAAGCTGTTGGCTGGGGCTCAGCTGAGGCTCTCAATCACAGAGTCTCGGTTCTCCTCTACATGGCCTCTCCATCTACCTTGGGCATCTCATAGCCTGGAAGCTGGACTCTCAGAACATTCCCCAGAACGAATGTTCTAAGAGGGAGAAGGTAGAAACTTCCAGTGCTCTTAAGGCATAGGCTTGGAAGTCCCAGAATGTCACTTCCACCATGTTGTCCTGGTAGAAGGAAGTCACAAGGCCATCCCAGATTCAAGGGGAGGGAAAACAAGGTCCTCGGTTTCATGTGAGGAGTAGCATATGCCTACAGGGAGGGGAGAGATCCTTGGGGTAATTTCTGGAGACTCACCACCACGCTGGATCCTTTGGTCCTGCAGCTGGAGCTCTGCCCACCACCATGCACCACTGAGAAACATGAGGACCCACGATTTGCTCTGCAGACTGAGCCAGGAAACACACTGACAGAGCCTGTGCATGGACAGAAGCCTCCCACCTTCTGAGTACCCCTGCCCTGCTCCCCTTCATCCCACCAGGCAGAGGTGAGAGTAGGCATGGGCGGATGTGTGGGAGCACATCCGGTGAGTCATATCTTAGTGCATGAGCAGGAATTGGCATGGACCCAACAGCTGCCTCTCCTTGATGCTTGGAGGCTCCTTCACTCTTCCAAGTGCTTATTTCTTAAAGAATTTCACCATCAAGGGATCTTTGGAGAGATTGCCAAGTGGTGGTGACATAGGAAGTGAGAGCCGTCTGTTCTGCGGGACCAATCCCTTCACACTCACTTTATCTAGAATCAGAGTTAACCAGACTCCAGGAGGCTCCTAAAACAGTGAATCAAGAACCCAAAGAGGTGAAAGACATGTTTGTGATGTGGAATCATATTTTAGCCAACTCATTTGTGAGGATTCTGACACGTGAAAGGTACCCCTTCTAATATATGCCCAGAGGCAAATATAACCCACCCTGCCAACTGTACATGGCTGCTGGGAACCTCCACTGAGACTGTGTGACAGTGATAAACTGGTACCACCATGCCCCTGTTTAGGAGCTATCGCCATGGAATAAAAGATGCATAAGAGAAAGAAAATCCCTCATTGGTGGGCAGAATCCAAACATGTGACTGATATTGGGATAGCCAGCTTGCAAGATCTCCAGCTTCCATTAAGAAGAGCATAAGAATTTCCCCCCAGGACAACATGTTATAACTCCTTTACAATTTCAGCTCCTTTTCCAGTACCAAGCCGCCCTTACTAGCCACAGGGGGCGAGAGAAACATGATCAAGAGAGATGGGAGAGAGCCTGCACTGTGACCTTCACTCTTCAGTTGGAAATGTGTCCTTTCCTTGTGAGTCCTGGCATTTTACAAGGTTCTTTCCATAGACACTCAAGTACTTGGTTCCTGCACGCGTATGGAGCTCCAGTACCTTAGACACATAGCCCAGGGGCCACAGATGCTCACGTCACGGGGGAAGCTGTGGTATGCAAGTTAGCACAGCTGGGTATCACATCAGGAAGCAGATGAGTCAGGAAACGCTGGAAGACAAACACTGGCTAGAGCAGCTTTGATTCCAGACTCCTGGCAGTTAAGCATTGCAGAGATTTGAGGGAAGAATGGTCCAGAAGACAGAAAGCGTGAAAGGACCTCAGTAAGCAATGAGTTGTGCTAGTTAGTCTCCAATATGGCCCCCAAGGATCTTCGCCTCCTGGTATTCACAGCCCCGCGGAGTGCCCTCTGACATGGAGTAGGGTTGACCTGCGTGACTGTTAAGGTATTGTGGACATGAAGCTGTGGCTTTTGAGGCCAGGTCATCAAGGTTGTAGCTTCCTCCTGGCTCCCTTGGATCACCCGCTCTGGGGGAAGCCAGCTGCCATGTCACGAGGACACTCATGCAGCTCTGTGGGGGAGACTGATGCCTCCTACCACCAACCAGCAACAATGTGGCAGGCACGTAAGCCATCTTGGAAGCAAGTTAAGCCTTCAGAACACTGACAACATCTTGTCCGCAACCTGAAGGATGACCCAGAGCCAAAATACCCAGCTAAGCCACAGTTGGGTTCTTGGCCCATAGAAAGTGTGTGAGATGGTAAATCTTGACTGTTTTGATCCACTGAGTTATACAGCAACAGGTAGCTAGTACGTTAGCTTGAGATGCTGGAGGAAGCCAGAAGGCGAATGGGGCTGGAATAGAGTAGCTGAGGGCAAGCAGGGCACAGGATGAAGTCAGCGAGGCAGCCAGAGCCCAGGTCACCTTAGTGCCTTCTGTGGTTGGGGGATTTTTATTTTAATCTACGTGTGATGAGAAACCACGGGCAGGAAATGATCTACTCAAAAGAAATGCTCTGACAGGAGAAGGGGTTATTTATTATCTCGCATAAATGAAAATTTCAGGATCAGGTGTAGCTGGATCCAGGTACCCAAACAAGATTGGGCATCCGTCTCTTACCATTTCTAGGCTTACTTTGACTGTAAAGTTGGCAAACACAGGGACGAGAGTGCAACCCTTCCTCTGTTCCCAGGGAAAAGAACTCACATTGGCCCTGCTTGGGTCCTGTGCCCATTTGGGCTGATTATGGTGGTGATGGCCATCCTAGAACATGGGGACCATGATTGACAGCCTTGCCAGAAGCCCAGGGAGTAGGGCAGGGTCAGTTCCCAAAAGGAAATGATGCAATTCAGGCAAAAATTTAGCCATTGCTCACTATAGACAAGTAGAAATGGGATAGTGGTCTTGTACAATATTTGGATAATTGAGTGAAGAACATAGGGTCTTTGGGATTTAATCATCATTAACCTACAAGCATCTAAGCAAACACCTGGGCTGATACGGGTAGTGGGGGTCAAAGTCAGAAGAGATCCCAGTGAAATCCAAGTTAACGTAACCAGTACGACAAACTCTAGTTAGGGCTAGCAATGTAGTTGCCTACCTCTTCGGGGGCTACTAAGACGAGGCGGGCCTTTGCACTTTCCAGGCCACTCCCAGACACATCTTGTCCTGAGTCAAACCTCACGGTACCTCCTCCTTTCTTTGCAGGGATTACTCATGGCCTTGCAGTATTGCTTTGCCAATGGAGAGGTACGTCTCCAAAGCTGCCATCCAGGTCCCGGTGAGGCTGGGGCTGGCATCCTGCTGCCCCCGGAGGTTTCTGATTATGTGATGGGGGAATGTGTAGTGACTGGGGCAAATAAGCACTGTGAGCACCCAGTAGGGAGAGCAGGAGGCAGCCCAGACAGCCAGGAGAAGGTGTCGGGATGCATGAAAGAGGCTCAGAACCCAACCCTGGCCCTGCTGGGGACACCCAGAGAACATTAAGCATGGCAGGGGGAACCCGCTTGAACTTTGGATTCTGGCCATGCCTCACCCACTTAGCAGGTCTGAGTCTGTCGGGTTACTGTAGCTCTTTGGGCCTCAGTCTTCTTATCTGTAAAATGGGAATAATAGCTGTCCCTGCTGTATAGTGTGGCCCTGGGCTTGCTGGGCTCCTGGAAAGGGCCCAATACTTGCTAACTATGGTGACTTTTATTATTATTATTATTATTACCAGTTCTCTGCTCCCCTGGAAAGAGGATTGAAAGGGGGAGGGCAGGTGGCTTCCTCCTGGCTTTAGGAGTTGGTGACATTTCCAGCCCCCTTTCACCCACCAGAATGCAGGCTTCTGGACAGCAAAACCCTCTTCCTTCCTGCTCACTCCTGCTGCCCGTCTTCCCGCGGGGGGTGCCCTGTCCACCAGGCAGGTGTCCTATGCCCCCTCCACACAGTCCTTTCCGGAATACGGTATCTCTAAGTTTTGTCTCCTTGCCCCACTATCCTGCTCCGTGGCCACACATGTAGGCTTGTTCGCTTCTCTCTGCTCATCTCCCCCAGTTAGAAGGTACGTTTCCCCGCGGCGGCACACTTGCCGAGAGGACACACACACACACACACACACACACACACGGTGACCTGACTCCAGCACAGTAACCCCCCCTCTTCTTCCTCCGCAGGTGAAGGCGGAGCTGCGGAAGCACTGGGTCCGCTTCCTGCTTGCCCGCCACTCGGGCTGCAGGGTCTGGGTCCTGGAGAAGAACTTCCGATTCCCGGGGAAATGTCCCAAGAAGCTGTCCCAGGCAGACGGCACGGGGACGCTGCAGAAGCTGCAGCCCTCATCCGGCGGCAATGGGCAGCTCCTGCACTTGTCCGTGCACGGCCTTGGGGGGCGGGGCGCCCGGCCCCCGCGGGGACACGCAGCCTGGCCCCGGGGCAGCAGCGTGTCCGAGAGCAGCGAGGGGGACTTCACCCTGACCCACACCATGGAGGAGATTCTCGAAGAGAGCGAGATCTAGGCTGGAGGCCCACCGCCCAGGCTCTGCTCCCCGGGGAACGCACAGAGTCACCGGTCTCCCCACACGTGGCGTGCACTTTGGCATGAAGTTCATGTCCAGGTCTCTCATGCTCCAGACCCGGCGTGGAGGGTGCTCTGGAGGCTGAGCAGGGCCCGGGGGATTAAGGTCAGGCTCAGTGACTGAAACAATACAGCAGGGGGCCCGAAGGAAAACCCCAGAAGAAACATTCCAGGGAAACACGCGTTAATGCCCAGGAATGTGGCTTTTAGAGTGTGCAAAATGCATGTGTAGGTGGCGGGTATGTGCCGGGGGCTAGATACTGCCTTATGTTAGCAGGAGGGCCTACAGTAGGGTACTCATCAAGTCCGGTTGCCAGATTTAGCAGTTAAAAGTCATAATGCTCAATTAGATTTGCATTGCAGATACATGAATAACCTTATTGTGTAAGTACTTCCCGTGGGGTATACATTATCCGTAATTCAAATTAAGTTGCACGTCTGGAATTTCACCTGGCAACTCCATTGTCAAGGACACTCCGCCGCAGGGCGGGGACTAGGGTGAGGCAGGTGAGGAACTCAGCTTGGGTACAAGATTTAAGACAGCACTGAAAAAAAAAAAAAAACCCATTGTCGAGATAAGTAATATTTTAACACGACATTTTAAAAACTAAAATCCACAAGCTACAGTGGATGGGCCATTTCTAAAGACAACTTTTTATTGTAACAGGGCCAGGATGAGGGTAAGACAAGCGAGGCCAGCTCATGCAAATGCAGAGTCTGATCCTGACTTTATTGAAAATGTTGACATTTCGCCCGTCGTGGACTTTTGGGCATGAATTTCTATTTTTCTTTTCTTTTTTTTAATTAATTTTATTTTATTATGTTAGTCACCGTGCATTACATCATTAGTTTTTGATGTAGTGTTCCATGATTCATTGTTTGCGTATAACACCCAGTGCTCCATGCAATACGTGCCCTCTTTAATACCCATCACCAGGCTAACCCATCCGCCCACCCCCCCCCAAAACCCTCAGTTTGTTTCCCGGAGTCTGTAGTCTCTCATAGTTCATCTCCCCCCTCCGATTTCCCCCCCTTCATTTTTCTCTTCCTACTATCTTTTTCTTCTTCTTCTTCTTCTTCTTCTTCTTCTTCTTCTTCTTCTTTCTTCTTCTTTTTTAAACATAAAATGTATTATTTGTTTCAGAGGTACAGGTCTGTGATTCATCAGTCTTAACGCAATTCACAGCGCTATGAATTTCTATTTTTCAACGATTGCCCCAAAATATTATTTATCTTGATTGATTGCATGTTTTGGCCCTCTCCCCACCCCGAGTCCCAGCTCTGCTTTCCAAAAGGAGAAACCGGAGCAGAGGCATTAGGCAAGTGCATAACAAAGCAAAGGTTTATTTTTGGGTGTCCAGATTATCCGTCGTTCAATCCTTAAAGTACACGTCCTTCTAATTTCTCCTTGATCTCAGTGTCCCTGCCTTTCCTGGTCAGGTCTGTTAGCTCCTAGAGAGCTGGGGCATGCTTTGTTCCCAGTCTGCACCCAGCATAGTGGGTTCAGAGTCGGTACCCAGCACACACCCGTCGATGACACAGGACAGAGATGTCTTTGGGAGCATCGGATGCTGTCCAGGGTCCGTTATGCAGGACCCAGCCCCGAATAGGAGACGGAAATTTTTTTTCCCCCAAAGCATCTGTAAATATATCCTCCCCCCTTGTCACTCCATAAATGGGGTGGCACGCACATACACACACACACACACACACACACACACACACACACACGCACATGCACCCCGCTTGCTCTTGTCTTGCTAAAGATTAAAGTAAAAAGTTTAATGAATTTGGTTTGTATTGGGTCAATTCTTTGACACGTGTTTTGCACAGGTGCTAAGGGTCTCTCGTGCCCTGGAGAATCTGGTGTGCTGTTCCCGGACAGGATTGGAAGAAAAGGCACTCAGCCTCCTCGGGGACCGAGAGGAGTGGGCAGAGGGGAAGGGGCAGAGGTCAGAGGTCAGAGGTCAGAAGGGCGGGAGGCAAGTGTCTCCCCTCATCTCAACCACCCTCTAGATCATTCGCTCCGCTTGTTGCTTTGAAGATCTGGCCTAGTGGGTCTCAATCCTGGCATGACAATCACCTGAGGAACTTTCTAGAAACACTGATGGCTAGGCCTGAGTCAGAGATTCTGATGCAATTGGCCTGAATGAGCCTGGGCATAGGTATCGTTAGAAATTCTTGAGTGATTTTTTTTTTCTTCTTACTGTGGTGAAATATATATAACATAAAATTCCCCATTTTAACCACTTTTAAGTCTACAGTTCAGCGGCTTCAACTGCATTCACACTGTTGTCCAACCATCTCCAGAACTTTCTTACCTTCCCAAACCAAAACTCTGTCCCCATTAAACACCAACCCTCCATGTCTCCACCCCAGCCCCTGGCCACCACCATTGTACTTCCTGTCTCTGCATGTGACGACTCTAGACACATTACATAAGTGGAATCACGCAGTATTTGTCTTTTTGTGACTGGCTTATCTCCTTCAGCCCAATGCTCTCAAGTTTCATCCATGTTGTAGCACGTACTAGAATTTCCTTCCATTTTGTGGCAGAATAATATTCCATTGTATGGACAAATTTTTCAGTCCATTCAACAGTTGACGGACACTTGGGTTGCTTCCCCATTTTAGCCACTGTGAATAATGCCGCTATGAGCATGAGTGTGCAAAGGATTCTGTTTGAGTCCCTGTTTTCGATTCTTTGGGTAGACCCCTAGGAGGAGAATGACAGAGTCATACGGCCCTTTTTAACATCGTGAGGAGCCACCAAGCTGTTCTCCACAGCAGCTGTGCCATTTTGCATTCCCACCAATGACGCACAAGGGTTCCAATTTATCCAGGGCCTTGCCAACACTTACTTTCTACTTTTTTTGATAATCACCATCCTAAGGGGTATGACGTGATAGGGTAGTTTTAATTTGCGTTTCTTTGGTAACTAAAGATACTGAGCACCTTTTCGTGTGATAATATCGACCATTGGCCTATCTTCTCTGGAGAAATGTCTCTTCAAACCCTTTGCCCAGTTTTTAAAAATCAGGCCGTGTGGGGTTTTTTTGTTGTTGAATTGTTGAATTTCTTTGCTTATTCTGGATTTTAATCCCTTATCAGATATATAATTTGCAAATATTTCCTTCCATGGTGTAAGTTGTCTCTTCACGCTCTTGATGGTGTCCCTTGATAGACAAAAGCTTTCGGTCATGATGAGGTCCAGTTTATCTGTTTATTTTCTTCTGTTGCCTGTGTTTTGGAGGCCATAGCCTGGTTTTAATATGTGACCAAGGTTGAAGACATCGGACAAGGTTTCAAGGTGAAACCTCCCCCCAAAACTCATAGTGCTCTGCTGACGTCCAAATAATCAGGTCTTTCCACCTGTGACACGTACAGCTCAGAAATTCCTCCCTAAGAACAGACTTAACTGATTCTCAGAACTCTGAGTGATAATCGATGTAGGTGTGGTTGGTCCAGTTTTGTGGAGGTTTTTTGTTCTGTTTTGTTTTTTGAAGGGTGGGCATCCCGGCTGAGCCTTACCCGGCCTCATCTGATAAATTTGTGTGGCCTCCAAGGGACAGAAATGGAGGTAGAGTGGGTGGTATGTTGTCTGTGTCCCCATCTGGCTCCGGGGACAGCGTCTGAGCTGTGGTGAGCAAAGGGAAGCCACAGATGACGTCTAAAAGAGCCGCTGCCAGGAGACAGTGACAAGAACTGTTTCCATGACACATGCCATTCGCTGTGGCCCAAACCATGTATTTTAACCCGGAAGGTTCACCAGCAGCCCAGCACATAGCCCGGGCACATCAGAAGTAATGTAGCCTCGGTTGTGCTGAGAATGTTGTGTTTGGTGTAGCAATGGCACCTGGTGCTGACGAACCTACTGATGAATCTGTCGGGGACACCAGCTAGGGATGCTAAGACATAGCCAAGGGGCATTGCACAAGAGGCCTTTGAGAGCAGTTTGGATTACTGCTCTTGAGAAGACCCATTTCTGCCCTTGAACTTACATGTATGTGAGGAAGCAGAAATTCAGACGTGAAGTGACTTTCCCCAAGGTCCCTAGAATGGACATCTATTTTTACAATTTATTCCTCTTATACTAATAAGACCCAAACTTTCCTCTTGGGAACCATACATCTCCGCACTCCCAGCTCATGACGTTTGAGCTGTCTCAACTCCACCCTCAGCCCCAAGGCTGGCCACAAAAATCTGCTTAGCCAATCCCAGCAGGACCTCCCCTGGCACCAGATACTGGGTCAGGGATGGGCATATCACCAATGAGAGCCAACGAGAGGTGGTCCTGGGACTCGGGCTGGGACTCTCAGCAGAAAGCCAATTTTTTCTTTTTTCTTTTTTGCTGATATTGGAACCGTGAAGAAGTAAGCCTGCATCTGCTGGTGGCCATCTTGCCAGAACGGGAAAAGCCTGCCTGAGAAGGAGACACCACGGCAGAGAGTAGGACCAGGAGATGGAGAAGGACACTGAGACATTGTTGGAGCCCCCTGGATTAAGCCAGACCTAAAGTTAGTGCTACTCCTGGGATTTCTGTTCCATGAGTCAATAAATTCCTATCTGTGCCACAGCGATCCATGTTGGGTCTTCTGTCTCTTGGATCCGGAAGAGTCTTGATGATGTGGCTCAACACCACCCCCACCTCCTTCCCTTCTCTTCAGTCTAGTTGGGATTTTGCACCGCTTCTGGATTCTCTCAGCATTTTCCCACAGAGAATCCTGGAACTGTACAAGACCCAGCCGGAGTGGTGGCCCTGCCACCTCAAGCTAACAGAAGATGTGCTAGTTACGTTAGCACTGCTGAGCTCTCCACTGGCCCTAGAAGATCCAGTAGCCCCTTTGTGCCTCTCATTGAACCATAGACCAACAAGGTTATTATGCAGTGTCTCTGCTTTTAAACTCAAGCCAGCAGGGAGGAGAGAGGGGGCTCACCCACAACACCCACAAGTGAAGACCCCCCTGCTTTGGGGGGGTTGCATACAGGTCGGTCAAGTGTCTGGGACCTCCGTATATTTTTCCGACCTCATTTTGGAACTTAAGGCTAGAGAGTAGATGGGCCTTCACAACAATGAGAACAAGGATATTGAGAGCCCATTGGTGGAATTCCAAGGTGTCCCAGGCCCTGGAGCTCTGACAAGGTGGTGTAGGCCAGTGGGCAGCCCTGACCAACCTTTGCTCATTAGCTGGTTGACACTGGGCAAGCTGCTTGCTGTCTCTGGGCCTCCTTTTCCTTGTCTCTAAAATGAGGGCCCCCACCTCTCTCACCCTATCAAATCTGAACTTGCCATTATCCCCTGAAACCAGGGACCCTCCCTGAGTTTCCCATCTTGGTAGACGACATCACTATTCACCCAGCACCCAGGCCACACACCTCGCTGCCATCCTTGCTCCTCCCCCCTCCCCCCTGCAGCCATTCAGGAAGATGCTACCTCCTGAGTATCTCCAGAGCCGTCCCACTCTCTCCAGGCTGGTCCCCTGCAGCCGAGGACCCCTGGGGTGACTATATAAGTGTAATCTCCAGGCTCCCTGTCCACAGTCTTATCCCTCTGACTTATTTCCACCACAAACATAAGTCCCTCCTACTTCAAACCCCACAATGATACCCACTACCCCCACTGCGAACCCCCATCTTTCCATGGGCTGCAGAAAAGCCTGGCGTGGTCTGGTCCATGCCTACCTTTAGGTATAACTCACAACTGGTTCTTCCTCCTCCCTGGGCTCCTCCCTGGGCTCTCTGGCTACACTGGCCTTCTCCTACCCTGGAACTTGGCATGTTCATTCCTGCTTCAGGGTCTCTGTGTGGGCTGCCCTCTGGGACACCGAGGTTCCTGCCCTCCCTGCCAATCCACCTCCCGTCCCCCACCCGCAGTCCACTGGGCCTTAATTTCAATGTGTCTATCTGGGAACACCTTCCCTGACCCTCTGGAGGAGCCAGCCCCTCCCGCAGCGCTCAGCACGTCTCCAGGGTCACCTCACCGCCTGGAATGGTTTCTTCTAGGTCTACAGTACCCCCCACCCCCCACCCCGTGCAGCTTCCAACCTCCACCACGGTCCCAGCACCCTGGCCCATGACTGCAGGGTCGTCCTTGTCTCCGAGGCTGAGCCGACAGAAAACATTTCCTTTTCCAGTTCAAGAACGACCCATCAGCTGGGTGCCCAGCTCCTCTCGCATTTATTGGAACCTGCTTACCCAGCAACCCACAAAGGAGCTTACGCGGGAGGGTGATATTGAGGACTCCGGTGACCTAATCCTGGGATTATCACAGAGGCACGGGCCGCGGGCGGGGGAGAGGAGGTGGTGGGTAGAATAGGAGGGAGGCTAAGGCCAAGGAAGGTCCCTTGGCCCCTGGGACATGTGCGCATGCTCACCCCGTGGGTTTCTGTGCCTGGGGAGGGGAGGGGGCAGGGCCGAGCAGTGGGTGGACATCACTGTTTCTTTTCCTTCAGTTTTTCCTTCACTTTTTGAGGCTCAAATTGGATCAGTCGCAGAATTTCCTTATTGGCCAGGGTCCCCTCGATGAACTCTTCCTCTGTGAGTTTATCTGCGCGTGGGGAGGGAAAAGGCAGCAGTCAGGATCGGCTGTTTCAAGCTGCAGGGCGAGGCTGACACTGGCCAGCGTGCCCCGTGGGGAAGTATCTGTTATGAAATCACTGAGTCTAGGTGCCACCCCTGAGGATACCTCCCCCGCCCCCATACCCAGCTCCTTCCCGGGACCCCTGGACCTCCCCCGGAACCAGCAGCCAGAGGGTTAATGACGGGCCTTGTGAGGGGCTCTTCTGATTGGTCAGTGCCTCTGCCCTGCTGGTTCTTAAATATTTTGACTATTACCCTAGCACCCAAGCTTGGAGCTCTGGGGGAGCTTCTGGGGGACGGAGCAGAGCAAACAGAATCTCTGTCGCTCCCCCCGGGGAGTAGGGACTAAAAAGTGAGGGGTCCAGCATGGTGCCAGGGAGAGCCTGGCTTGTGGACCGGTCTCTCCGCCTCCCTCCTAGCTCGGGGCTGACATCTCCTCTGTCCCAGAGCCACTGTGCTGGGAGCTGAGGCCACCGCAGGGGGTGGCCCGGGAAGGAGGGAGATAAAGCCCCTGCCCCAGGAAGCTCTTGGTCTGATGGGGAAGACAGTCGCACGTCTAAATAACTTTGGAAAGAGACAGGGGTTCCTTTCTGCTTATGCTCAGGTTCATAGTACCTGCACGTAGAGGGGCTCACCACAGCTTGGCTGAACCGACCTGGATTTCCACTCGGACATCCTTAATCCCTCCCGGCTTAGGCACAGGTCTGGGCAGTGAAATTTGGGTTTTAAAGTCCCAGCTGCCCCATCAGCCTCACACAGAGCTTGAAAGGCCCAGGGTCAGAGCCCAATGTGGAGTAAGGTACAGTCTGCAGAGGGACCCTCTGAAAACGGCAGCCCCCACACATCACCGCTTGCCCACCGGCCACGGCTGTGACCTTCCCATGGGTCGGTTTTCAGGTTAGCGAGTAGAACAGGGGACTCGGCACCTGCCAGACCGGGGTTAAAGAGCCAGTGGGGGAGGTGCCACAGTGTGCAGGGGAGGAGGGCAAGGTGCTCAAGGGGGAGGTCACATCAGGACTGGGACTACTATGCCTACCCAGCAAAGTTGAAGGAGGCGCTCACTCTCAGGGTGGTGCGAGCACAGGGCTAGCAGCTGAGAATGAGTGCCTCCTTAAATATTATGCCCAGATCTCGCCTGCCTCCCCCCTGCTTCTGGCCCCCCTTGCTTCTCACTCTTCTTCCTAGACTGCAGATTAGTGGGGCCAGGGCCATCTGTACCTGCCCTTATGTAACGTCCTGCTCAGGCCTGCCCCCGAGATCCCAAAAGGAGACAGGGCTGGCCCCGCAGAGGCGCTCGGGCCCCGCTGCAGGTCCTCAAGTGAGACACTTCAGATGTTCAAAATCTCCCATGCCCGCCTCTCTTTTAGAGAATCAGGTGATGAGGCCCCAGCGGGCTGGGTATCTCCCACGTGGCAGCAACCAGCTGGAAACCACCAGAGCAGATGTCCACTGTCCACGACTGGCCAGTCCCTGCCACGTCGTAGGGCTCCTGTCCACTTCTCTCCCTTCACCTTCTAGGCCCCCATGGCCACGTGAGCTTGCAGCCTGCCCCGCCTGCCCCCCTGCCTGACACCGCCCCCCTCTACCGTATCCTCCCTGCCTTGGCCATGAGCATCATGCCACAGCAGACCAGCTGCCCTGTTCTGGAATCTATCTCTGGTTTCAGTGACAGACCATCTCCCCATGGGCTGCTTCCAGCCCAAGACGGAGGGAGCAGGGCAGCGGACCGAGATAGGCTGGCCTGGAAGAAGGGGGCTCGAGGATGCCCCGGGGGGGCTTTGCCAAAGCTTTCCCAAAACGGGGGTACTACGGCTTCAAGTCTTCTGCCCTTGCCTCTCTATGCACAGGGGCCCTACCTTCTCTGCAGTCTGGGCGTTCCCAGCCTCCTCCAGCTCCTTCCCCGTTTTCCCTCCCAGGCCCGTCTTAGCCCTGTGATAGGTATTAAGGAGGGCACGTACCGCATGGAGCACTGGGTGTTATACAAAAACAGTGGATCGTGGATCACCACATCAAACACTAATGATGTATTACATGGTGACTAACATAACATAATAAAATAAAATTAAAAAAAAAAAGAACATAGTAAAAAAAAAAAAAATCTCTCCCAATCTAATCTAAACCCAATTCCTTCTGGCGGTGCTTCTCGGGGGGACCCAAACTAACTCCCTGGAGTAAAAGCAGGTAAATTGTGATCCCACTTCCTTGGGACTCGATGCTAATTCAGACGTAGACTGAGCTGAAGTTCGCCCTGTCCCAACTGTGCAGAAAGCATTCTTGAAACCAAGTAAAGCGCACCCAAGTAAAGAGCAATCCGTTTAAACAGAAACTGCTTGGCCGTGCTTCTAACCCCCCAGGCCAGCCTTATACTCGGCTAAGGACCTGCTGTCTTGACTTTTGACCGTTTCTTTCCCTGGGCGCTAAGGCTGTTCTAAGTTGCTAAGTTCCTTCACCAGCGCTCCAGAATTCAGAGCCTTCCCTCCGCCCTGGAGAGCTCAGGTGGTGATGGGGTTGGAGGTGCAAAGGGGATGTGACATTGGTCCCCATCAGCAGCAGAGCTGGACCCTACTGACCGGTCTGCTTACAGCCCCGTCCCCATTCACCCCCCTCCCCTGCACCCCAGGCCCTCAGCCCCGCAGCACATACTGGGATGGAGTGTCCCCGGTCCTGCCTGGACAAGGGCCCTGGGAGGACCAGTCTCATCGGGGATCTCTGGGAAACAGCCCGTGACTATAAAACCAAAGGCTATGAAAGGGGAAGGAATTCACCATCATCCTTCTTTCCAAAGAACCCCCAGACCTTCTCGGCTCGCTTCTCTGGCGTGTTTTCATCTTCTGGAAGGTGCTTCACGTCCTCAGGACTGATCATTTTGAAAATAGCCTGCACCAAATAAAGAGGAAGTTCTCATCAGAAGGAGCAGCAGGGGCTGACGACCCCCGGGCCCAGGCGTCCCCCGTGACAGAGGTTAAAATGCAGATGCCCAGGCCCCAGCCTGCCCCACTGAACCAAAGTGCGGGGGAGTGGGGTCGGGGTATCTGTATTTTTGAGGTCTTCAGAAGGGACAGGGAACGGGGTGGAGGGGTAAAGGCGGCTTTCAGGCCCTTTCTGCATTTGAATTTTTGGATTTCCTGACCATGCAGACACATTACTTTCATTTTATTAAAAAAATGAGAATAAGAAACAAAAAGCTTTCTGATGATGATCCCACAGCAGCCCTCAAGGTGGCAGTTTGGGAACCACTACCTGAACGCTAAAGCCCTGAAGTCGTAGGATATCAACCGGCTTCTTTGGGGTCCATGTGGTACCTTGGTTGCCCAGCCGGGTCCGCCTACGGTAATAATGGCTAATCTTTGTCAAACGCTTAACATACGCCACACTTCTAAGCATTTGTACCTGCAACCTCTACAGCAACCTTAGGATGTGGGTATTGTTGGCCCCATTTTACAGATGAAGAAACTGAGGTGCACCAGCTTGCTAGAAGTCTCCTGGGCTAGAAGCAGAGGAGCAGAGATTCTAACCCAGGCAGTTTGGTTCTAGAACCTTCATCCTCACACTGCACTGCTTGGAGGGCATCCTAGGGGCTGGGGTAGGGAGAGGGACAAGGTGGGGTCTCCGTGTGCCCTCCCAGCTCCAGGTTACGAGGACCCCACCAGCTCAGTAACTCCAGGCCTGGCCAGGCCAGAGTGGACACTCCGATGGTGGTCCCGAGCCCGTGCCTGCCTGCGCGCTCAGCGTTGGGGCAAGCTTGGGGTGCAGGCAGGTGAGTTGCATGGGAGTTGGGGGGCACCTTGCAGACACTCAGGCAGGGGCGGTAATGCCTGTGAAATTAGCACACTCCCCCCTCATGCTACAGCCAGAGAAGCAAACCCAGAAGCTCCAGGGAGCAGGCTTGGCTGGCAGCGCTCAGAGCCCGGGGGTGCCCAGCAACCCAAGTGTAGGGGGGTCACTCCCTTAACACCCCTGGTTGGGTCCTGAGCCAGGGGAACCATGTGCAGGCCGGAGGGCTAAACCCTGGGAGTGCCTGCCTGCCCTGCCCGGCTTCTAACTCCAAGGACAGACTGTCAGAGCCATCAGTCCTTACCCTGGGCCCCAGAGGTTTTTCCAAGGCCATGTAGCTAGTTGGTGGCAGTGCTGGGATTAGAACCAATAACTTCGGACCCCCGGGGCAGTGACCATGTGATCTAGTGAACTGCAGAGCCTTAGCATCACCTTGCACTGCCTCAGCCGTGGGTCTTATAGATCCTACCCCTCCCTCCCCTTCCCCTCCCTCTTCCTTTTCCTCAAGGAGCACCAGCTTGGAGGCCACTGCAGGGCCTTGCATCCTGTAGGTGGTTCTGAGGTCCTGCTCCCTGTCCCGGGCCACCTGCCAATCCAGGGGAGCATGCCCAGATGCCAGTAACTTCCCGCCCTTAACCGGAGACCCGGGCCGAGTCCGCTGCCCACAGGCTGCCTGCTCGGCCACTTGGTTTAGGGTCTCTCCTAATCAGGGGGAGAACCGTGCAAACACAAGCAGGATGACAAATGTACCAAAAGATGAGATAAAATACAAAAGACATTCTCCCTCTTACCAGGAAAAAATTAGGGGAATAAAACAAGGACATGGGTGGGGGGTTCAAAAATGCCAGGAAAAGATACCAAGTGAAGGGCAATACAAACGACATCAGAAGAAAAAAACAGAAACATCCCAATTATCCAAAACCATAGGGCTGGTTAAATAATGTTAAGGTCTTTCTGTAAGACGGAATTCTAAGCAGCTGTACAAAATGGTTTTGAAGAAGATACCTTGATAGGGAAAACATAACAAAATAGTAACTGAAAAAAGGTCTGATATGTCATTGTTCCAAAATTATTTTTAAATATATATATACAGATAACGGGCCGGGAAGGTATACACCAATATATTGACAGTAGCTCCCTCCGGATGATGGAATTAAAGGCAATTTCAATTGTCTTTGGCATATGCTTCCACATTTCACAAATTCCTTACCTAACAAATAAAACTATTCCGAAGACACCTAAAACCTTCACAACAAACGATCTGATGTGGGGCCAGTGTGGGCAGGGAGGAGAGCGTGGTTTGGAAGTGCAAGCCAGCGAGGGGCCGGCGACTCAGTCCAGAGCACAGGACGGGTGAGAAAGCCGAGCCCCCAGCCGCCCCGGAGTGAAGTGACCCTGCCTCAGGCGATGAAGACCATGAGGACTGGAACCCACATTTCATGTCCCTCAAAGCTGGCCTCTTTTTACTTTGTATTCGAAACATGTTACATACTTAAAACTAATTGTGGAAGAATCTGAATATGTGCCGTGGAAGGTTTGGAAGGACACTTTAATGAAAATAGGAAGGAAGGAAGGAGGGAGGGAGGAAGGAAGGAAAAGGAAGGGAAGGAGGGAAAGAAGGAGAGAAGGAAGGAGGGAGGGAAGAGTGGAAAGAAGGAAGGAGAGAAGGAAGGAAGGAAGGAGAGAAGGAAGGAAGGAGAGAAGGAAGGAAGGAGAGAAGGAAGGATGGAAGGAGAGAAGGAAGGAAGGAAGGAAGGAAGGAAACAATATGTAATTAACAGGAAATACCCAGATTCTTCTTCAGGAGGAAGATGAAGCTGCGGGGAAGTGGCCAGCCTCTATTAAAGTCAGTGCCCTGGAGACCCCTCCTCCCATGCTCTCAGAGCCCCTGAGCCCCAGCGCCTGGACCCCCAGCTCGGCCCAGCCAGCCCCGCCCCCGCTGTGTCCCCCTGAACCCCTGGCGGCTTAGGCGGCAGCAGGAGAAGCCGCCGCAGGACCCCGGACCCCAGGTGAGCCCAGGCCCACCATGTGGAGGCCAGCCGAGACTGGCCGAGACTGACCGAGACAATCTCCAGCACTTCGTTCTTGCTGATGGTCCCGTTGCCGTCCACGTCGTAGAGGGAGAAGGCCCACTCCAGCTTCTGGTTGGTCTTGCCCTCCGAGGTCATGTGCAGGGCGATGACATACTCCTTGAAGTCCAGCGAGCCGTCGCTGTTGGCGTCGAAGCTGCGGAACACATGCTGGGCGTAGGCCTTGGGGTCGGCCTCGGGGAAGAACTTGGCGTAGATGCTCTGGAACTCCTGCCGCGTGATGCGGCCACTGGGGCACTCCTTCAGGAAGGACTGGTACCAGGCGCACAGCGTCTCCTCCGTGAACTTGGTGTTCAGCTGCAGGTCCTCCAGGATCTCCTTGGACAGGGCCCCGCTCTTGCTGTTCCCCATGGGTGAGGCCGCGTGCGCCTGGCCGGGCAGCGGCGGCTGGACCGGCGGGTGCGAGCGACACGCTGTCCTGGCCGCCGAGGGCCGGGCGCTGCTGCTGGACACGGACTCGGAGGTCCTGGTGGATTAGAGGATTTGTGGCCGGTTCACCCCAGTCCTTGGAGGGAGGAGGGGCCGGGATGGGGGTGGGGGGCCAGGATCCCAGATACCCCCCGCCCCCACCCCCGCCCTGAGATTAAAAGAAAAAGCTGACAGCAGGTGGCCAATCCATCTTGGCCTTCTGGGAGGACAGGACAAGAGGTCAGAAGCAGAGCCAAATCCTTGGCCTTCACTGCGGCCCCTTGTCCCTCCCTCCTCCTCCCCTACTCCAGCTCTCCAGGAACCATGACGCTCATGGCCTGTCTTCCCCCCAAACTCTAAAAGTCCCCAGGGCAGGAGTGGCGTTTTGCATTGAGCTCTATACTGCAGTCGTTAAAAACCAGGCTCCGGAGCCAGCCCAGGTTTAAATCCCAGCTTTGCAGCCTACTGGCTGCGTGACCCTAGGTGTGTTTCTTAACCTCTCTCTGCCTAGGATATTCTTCTAATCCTTCACCTTCCTTGGCAAGGTCTGGACTGACCACTCTGTTTACAAGAGCATACCCCCGCCCCCAACCATCCACACGCCCCAAAGCCCGCTTTATTTTTCTTCCTTGTAGGTACGCCTTCTGACTCACTTTGAATTACCCCGTGTGCTGTGTGGGTCCACATCAGAACAAAAGCTCCGAGAAGGCAGGCATTCTGTCTGTTTTGTTCCCAGCCGCATCTCCATTGCCGACAGGGTGCCTGGCAGGTTGGGGCCCTCAGTGAATATTCCTTGAGTGAACGGGCATAATAATAGTGTCTACCTCATTGTTATTTTGAGGCTAAACTGAGTAAATATGTGCAACGCACTTAGAACAGAGCCAGGCACACAGTCAGTGTTAAATACATGTTAGTTTTTGGTATTACTCATCTTGGACAGAAATCAAAACCTAAGCTGCCCGCAGGGGCCAGCAGGTGGAGTACTGAGTGAGCAAAGCAGGTGAATCGGGGACAACCGGGAGTGGTGAGGCCAGTGCCACCCACTGGAAGGGGCTGCCCATGTTCAATGCCATTTAAATGTGGTCATTCGGGATTATCGCCCAGTGGTTCTAGATTTTTCAGTCCTGACCCCTGTGGTTCCAGAGTATTTCTCAGGAGGACTTAATGGTAAGGGAGTGTGTGTGTGTGTGTGTGTGTGTGTGTGTGTGTGTGTGTGTTTCTATGTGTCTGTGTGTGTACTTACTATTTTTTCCCATCAGTTTGTGAGAGCATATTATTTCTTAATAGAAGACCTTTCTTTTTTTCCCTAGACTTTCACTATCCTGGAGCAAGGTGTTTGTTCTCAAGAGCAGTTGGAAATAGAACAGTCACCACACTCAGAAACCAACCAACCAACCAACCCACTCCAGCCCATGAAAGTGAGGCCAGAGGCTTCACCCCTTGTCTCCGAACCAGGTTTGGGAGGTGATTAGAAGTGCCTCCTGGCAGGGCTCCTGGGTGGTTCAGTCAGTTAAGCATCCAACTCTTGGTTTTGGCTCAGGTCATGATTTCAGGGTCAGGGGATTGAGCCCTGCATCAGGCTCCGCATACAGTGTGGAGTCTGCTGGAGATTCTCTCCCTCTGCCTCTCCCCCACTGCAAGCTCTAAATAAATAATCTTAAAAAAAAAAAAAAAAGAAGTGCCTCTTGGTGTCAAGCCTGTCCACACCGAGCCTGCAGATCAGGGGAGGCCAATGTTACAGGCACGGAGCCCCAAAAGGCATGCAGCCTGCCGGGGTCATAATGGCTGCTAAACAGCAAAGCCAGAAGGAAAGCTCTGGGCGGCCAGGCTCCCCATTCAGGGTCTTTTCATTACATTACAACGACTCCTTTCCCAAGGCGGCCTGAGCGACCGGGCTGTCGGTGAGGGGCTGTCGGTGAGGGGCTGGGTTCACCATGACCTTGGAAGAGCCAGGGGGCAAGGAGACGGGGGATGCGTCCTGGGTTAATGCAGGAGGAAGCTAGAGGCCCCCAGGCCCTTCCGCCCTGGCCGAGGGCGAGGAGGAAGGAGCCAGACCCAGGTGGGAAGCAGCCTGGTACTTGAGGCCCGCATTCCTCAGGCCGCTGTGCCCAGGAGGGGCCGGGCCGCGGGATGAGACCACAGACATCTGTGTTGATGCTGCCGAGAGAGGGTCATGACCTGGGGGTTTGTTTGAAAACCTGCATAAACATCTTCTATCAGAGGGAGAGTTTATGCTTATGCTCCTTAACCAAACAAGTTGTTGGAGATGATGTATTGTGAATGGATTTGTTAAGTCTGAGCTGGGGCCATAAACTCTCTTCAAACCCCAAAGACTGCTGGGGAGAAGGCCCGCCCTCCAATCAGAGGACCTCAGTTTGTGACTCCCCATCCTAGCCTGGCCGCGGAGAGATGCGCTCTCTTCCGAGGCTGGCCCTGTCGCACCCACCCCAAGCCAGGAGCCCCCAGCACTCACCCCGACTCCCCTACCTTCCCCTGCTCTGGGCTGAAGGACAAGATGGCCCTTCTTCCCGTGGCCTGGAACCAGAAGCTGCCCCCCAGTCTGCACTGAGCCGGGAAAGGGAGTGCAGAGAGGGTGGGCGGGTGGCGGGGAATGGGAAGGCACACTCCTCCCACGGCCCTCCCATTGCAAGAAATGGCAGTCCATCCTTTTGGTGGCTTGGACCGAAACCCTTGAGGTCATCCTCAGCGCCCCTCTGTCACACCCCATCCCAATCTGTCGAGAATCGCATAGGAGCCACCTTCCCTGACCCCTCCCCACCAATTCCCCCGGGACCGTGACCACATCCTGCAGGCACCATCGTCCCCTCCCGGTCCAGCTTCTTTGCCTCCCTTTCGCCCCTGTTCCCAACAGTCCTGTAGCCAGCCCTACAGCCATGAAGTCGGGCCTCACGCTCCTTGGCTCGGACCCCCCAGCATGAAAGTCCTTCAAGCGTCCGCTGCCCCCGCCCACCATCCCTCTCTGTTCCAGCCACGTTGGCCCCAACCCAGCAGGCATCCCTCCCCCACCCCCACCCCCTATAACCAGGCCATCTCCTGCCTGGAACGTTCTTCCCCCAGCTACCTCCTGGGCTCCCCCCACCCCCCACCCGCGGTCTCCTTGCCTTTGATTTAACGTCACCTTCCCAAACAGGCTGCCCCCACCCGCCCTATTTAATATTGCAATTTACCCCGGGGTCAACCCTGAAACGACCCATCCTCACACCCTGCCCGGTCCTTCGATCTCCCTAACACTTCACACTTTCTGCACCTACATGGGATTAGTTACTCTGCGGACTGTTGTTGTCTCTCTCCCTGCTAGAAAGCCAGCTCCAGGAAAGTGGGGCTCTTCCTCTGTTCCACTCACCGATGGGTTCCCACTACCTAAAGTGGTGTCTGGCATCTAGTAGGTGCTCCATAATTATTGCATGAATGAATGGATAAATGGATGGATGGATGGATGGGGAAAGAAATAACAGCCAGGAACCCCTTCTGTCCACAGGGACAGAAGTCGCCAGGGGAGGGGGCCGAGAAGGGCCAGGTGCGTGCGTCCAGCAGCACGGTGACCATCTGTGTGGGAGGGTCCTCACCCAGATGCCCTCTGCTAAGACATCGGGCACAAGATTATCGCCAACCTTGGGAGCCTGGAAGGACTGCTGAGACCATTTATACAAAGGAGAGGGTGACAGACCCTCCAGGAAGGAGGGTCATCCAGCAGGACCCAGTGTCTCTGGACAGTTTATTTTACATGGGATGAATCTAAGCATCTTAAGTGTACACACAGAGCCAAAGTGGGGGGGGGGGAAGGGGATGAGAGAGCATTTCACTTCCTAAAAATGCTTTATAATAATGCAGAACAATTATATATAGCGAACGCCTTCAAAATTTAAACCCTTTAAACATTTAATTCTTTAGCATTAATACACACAAATGCTATTACGGGGGAACGGGGGCGGGGAAGGGCAGGTTACAGCCTCCATAGGGATCAGAGTTTCAACAGTGTTACTTATAAATTATAGTACATCAATTTTATTTACTGATCTAGGCAGCCAGAGGATGGAAGGATATACAATGCGGCGTAAACACATTCATACCGGGATGAAGAATGCTGGCAGGAGACACAGCTTTTTTTTAACATTAAAAATGTATAAAGTATTTAGCAAAAGTTACAGAAAACAGACCAAATAAGCAAGTTTATTCTGTTAGAAAATCCCACTGTCATAGGGTTTGCTGATGTGCTCATCTGTGAAAGGGCTGTCCCCCTGTCCCCCCACCCCCCCCACCCCCCCCCCATGATCTCCGTCCCCAGGGAAGGGAAGATATGCAAGTTTGGGACCCCTGTCACCAAGGGATGGCTGGTGTCCCTTTGAATGTCTGTTCCTGGTCCACGCGGCTGCCTGGAGGCCACAGCTCCCAAGAGCCGGTCTGCTGCGTGTGATGCTGCTGGAAAGGATGCGTCTCCGCTCACTTGACAAACGAGGGAGTACGGAGGTCCCGGGAGGGGATGTGACTTCACTTCGGGTTACAGGACACACGAGGTGGCGGAGTGGGGCCAGTCCATTGCTCCTGCCCTGGCACCAAACGCTTTCCCTCTCCATCCCCATGACGGCACCCGTGTGCCCAGACCCTTTGCCCTCCACCACTGCAATCCTGTTAGAAATGTCCCTCCAACACAAGGGGTCAGTGTCCCCTGAACAGCACACAAGGAGAGACCCAAAGCTCATCACCAACCCAGCTTCCTCAGAGACGCCTCCCAACAAAGGCTCCTTTCCACGCCCCGGCATCAGAAGGGTTAGAGAACAAAACATCGGTTCCTGTCACCTGTCTTATTCTCACCCAGACCTGCTGCAACAGCAGCGGGTCCTTCACTTTCAGGAAAGGCCAGACAGAAGTAATACTCCCGTGGGGGCGGGATGCCAAGAGTCCTGCCTGGCAAAACAACCCGGATGCGCCCAAGAAGAATGGGATCCTGCAGACTTGGGCTCCATGGCCCACGCCCTGCCTCCTGGCCTGGCCCCAGGAACATCTTCCGTTTGCTCAGAGGGCTGCCTGGTTGCCTCCAAGGGCTCACAGCTCCTCGAGCAGGGCACCGTCGAGACACGGCTTGGCGGAGTCACCACCTTGGGGGTCATGCCCTAGCCTGCCCGGCGCTGGCTGGGTTTGGTCCCATCTCTGCCACCATCTGCCGCCCCCCCCCCCCCCGCCACGGTGGGCTGCAGACACAGGCTTGGCTCGGTGTGACCACCAGCTGAGCGAGCCTCCAGCAATGCCAAGCAGCTCACGGGAAGAGGCTCTGTCTCCATCATGCCTGCCTGGCTCCTTGGAAATAGACCTCAGGACGTGAGATCAAAGATCAGGGGGCGAGACCCCAAAGGTAATGACGTATGAGTGCTCCCTTCAGGGCCCTAGGAGGAACTACCTCATTCTCAACAGCTTGGGAAACTCTTCATTTTAGCTCCATTCGTGTCTAAGTAAGAGAAGTGCCAGGGTATCCCTCTCAGGAGGATTTCAGACACCACCACGCACAACCCGCGCCGATCGGGCCCAGGTCAAGCGTGATGGGTGTCGGGTACAGACCCCAAAAAACGGGAAGGGGCGGAGGGAGTGCAGTAGCTAGAGGAGCCTGGGGAGACCAGAAGGTACACCTGCAGCCTACAGATGGAGCAACAGAGACCCAGGGAAAGGTCATGGCCAGCCCAAGGTCACCCCCTGCGTCTTCACCTGCAATTCATCCGTTCGCCTTCCATGCCCCCTCATGCTAAGAAGCCAAAGGCTGTGTGAGCTCAAGCGAGGGCCCCCCAGGAGTGTGTGGATCTACCAGCCGAGGTGCAAGCTTCAGGGTGCAGCAGAAGTGGGAGGCACCCCTCCCCTAATCCCCGGCCCCTTTCTGCACAAAAACCTGAAATGAACCACAAGGGCAAGTGTGAGCCCCAAGAAATACTGTGGGCAAGGCTGGCATTTGGGGGAGCCTTGGGAGGCACAGGAAGCAGCCGTGCAAACAAGCTGAGGACCCTGGGCCAGGAGCCTCCAGGGCAAACAACGCATTTCACGAGCGAGGAAGCGTGTGGTTCACCCATGCAACAGAGCGGGATTCCACAAGACGTGGGGACGAGCTAGGGATGCACACGACGTGGGTGACCCCAAGCACGAAGCCTTGGGAAAGCAGTCGTACTCGATGGCTACATCAGTGACTCCTTTCATAGGACATTCTAGAAAAAGGCAACACCGTAGGGTCCGATGATCCATCGGCGGTCGCCAGGGGGCGGGATGGGGAACAGGTGTGGGTGATCGGCTCTAAGGAGCTGGAGGGAATTTTCAGGAGTGATAGAAATAGGATGATGATTTTGGTGGTGGTTTTAAGACTGTAGGTTTGTCAAAATTCACGGAACCCTATCCTTCAAAAGGGTGCATTTCACTGTAGGTCAATAAACCCCAGTAGGTATGTCAAACACCTCAACAAATCTTAAAAAAAAAAAAAAAAAAAAAAGGCGGTAGGTCTGGGAGGGGTCGGAGGATTCAGGGAATATGCTGATCTGTACCCCACTTAACACGCCTGAAGTGCTTTCCCTACCTACATACCCACCAGTGGGTCTGCAAAATCCTGTTTAAACTCTCCCTTTCAAGGTCACTCGCGGCTGGAAGTCAAATCACTTCAACAAGCCAAAGTCTTTGATGTCCTTTGAAGTTTATGGCTAGTGTTTCCAAGAAGGGACTTTGGCTTCTTGGCTTTGCCAAGATTCTTAGGTACCCATCCACTAATCTAATACTTGATTGATTTTCACAAAGGGAAGAGAAACACCCCCCTTCTCCCCCCGGTCTGTGAGTGTGGACACTGTGTCTGTTCGCCTTGGTCATTAACCAGCCCCAGGGAGAAGCGCCTTCTGGTACAGAAATCCTCCCGGCCCGACAGGCGCTGAGTGGGGGGGGCGGGTAGAAAGAAGGCCCAAGGTGGTCCCACGGGGAGCTGGCCCTGTGGTCCGGTTGGCCAAGGCTTTGCAACACTGATCAAAAGCGACAGAAGGAAGGAATAGTGGCTGTTCCTGGAGGTTGCTGTGGCAACCAACTCATTTTGAACACCTTTTATCTTAGAGATTTTTTTCCCCCAAAAAATCAGGTTTTCATAAACAAAACTAAGTGCATCCATGTCTTGTAGGAGGGCAGGTAGAAGGGGCTCACTTGTTCTTAGAGAACAACGGATGTGCCCAGGAACATCCCAGACACTCTCTGAATAAGCCCGGCCGTACACTCTTATAACCTCAACACCGAATTTACAAGAATAAAATAAAACAGCAACAACCGGATAGAGCGCTACTCCGAAGGGCACTTTGGGATGTTCTAGACTTCAGCCTCATCTTGGTTCACCCAGGGCGGAAGCCCTGTTAACAGACCCCGATCCTCACTCCCTGGGCTCACTGGCCATCCTTGGGCTTCATTCGTCTTCTCTGTCAAGTGAGGAGAGTTATTTAAAAGAAACGAGAGAAATCTCTGAGGTCCGACTTGCATCCGGGCTGCATGCGCTGAGGACCAGGTGATTATATACCCTTGTTGCTGTCCACCTTCCACCCAGAGGGGAACTACTACACGGCAGTGGTTCATGTTAGGATGACATGTTCACGTTAGGCTCCGAGTCGGTTAAATGTGGAAGAGGTGCCATGCTCTCATTCTCCAGAGAGGTTTAGAGCCTCTTGTCTACGTGGAGAACAGAGGAGACCGGGAAAGAGCGCGCGTCTTGCATGTGGTTACATTTCTGGTGCCCTGCACGATGCCTGGCTCGTCCCAAGTGTCTGCTCAGTGAACGAATGAATGAATGCAGATGTACCAGCATGACAGAGAGTATCTCTGGAAACCACAACTCTGCAAAGAGTGCTTGTATGTGAAGGCCAAGGTTAAGGACCTGCGAGACCCTGGAGAAAACGTAAGTCTATGCAGAAGAAGAGACGGTGGTCTTTCCCCTGCCCTCTCTTGTCCCCAGAACTAGGCACATTGCTGACTAAGCTCTTTGATGAATGAAGGAGCATAGAGAAAAAAGAAAAGAATGTGAAGAGGCTAATGAGAGTGAGCTGAGGAGTGGGGGTGGGGAGAGGGGAAGAATGACTTCAGAAAACCCACACTGGGCCAACTCGGGCTCCCCTGGATAAGGCAAGAGAGCCCCCCGCCCCCTGTCCCAGGGAGGACCAGAAGACTCAGGAACCCTCAGAAGGGAGGGAGAAAACAAAAACCAATGAGCCATATCACACTCAAAATATCTGTGTTAGTAACAAGGCTATTGGCTTTGAACATTTGAAAATCACCCACAAATTAGTCCACTAAAGCCACAAGGCAATTACTACCGACACCCATTTTTCATAGAGAAACCAAGACATAATATCCCAAAATCGGTCGCTGGTGTCCTGTCCCAACCCCCGATCCGGAAGCAGTGGTCCTCCCTGCCAGGGACAGATCCATCCTCCGCGCTGACCTTTTTGGTTGAGATGGTTCAATAGGACAAGTGACAGAGTGTGGCTTACTTTAGGACATTGGGCATCTTTCTATTCTAAACTGTGAGCGCGTAATTCTGACTCAGCGAAAGAGGTGCCAAAAGACTCAAGATGAGTAAGTCCTCAATTCCCAGCATGAAGACCGAGGGACCAGGGAGTTGTGCTCTTAGGATCCTGCCCTTGTAGGGCACGTATGGGTCCTGCACGTTGGAAGTAATCAAGGGTTTGAAAGATGAGCTAAGAAGGATGGGTTCTCAGGGCGTGGGTTCTGGGCTAGAATCTGCCCCCTGCTGGCCGCGTGATCACCTTCGGGGAGCGGGGGGTGTCATTTCATCTTCCGGTCCCCTGGTGCGGATTCTCAGGGTCTGACATGGTGGAGAATGGGTTTGCTGTGTTTCTACAGAGGGAGGGACTGATGAGCGGTGTGCTGAATGCTTCCCACGTCATGCTCAGACCCGGCTTCCCCTGGAATCGGGAAGTGGGGGAAGGGGAAGGGGGGTCCCAGCACCAAGCGGAGCTCCATGCAGGGCTCTGGAATGTGCGGGACGAGCTGAGGCCAGGGTGGCAGGACGGGACACCCTGCTGTGACCATGAGAGTCTGCCATGCCTGTGCAGTGCCCACTAGGGAGAGAAAGTCACATGGGGTCCCACGCCCACCATGCACTAGCAGGTGGAGCCCTCTGCAGGGGCGGGGGGTAGGGGGGTGGGGACAAAGACCCATCCCAACCCCCCTCCCACAGGGGACTAAGCCAGCCCCGCGAAGAGCCTGGGAAGGGGGGGGCAAGGGGGGCCGGAGGGAGCTTCCCTGAGGAAGCAGCTGAGGGTTGGATGGATTGGGGTTTCCAGCCCGGACTCAACACTCTGACTTGGGGCTGATGTGCTGAATGAGGTAGTTCCATCCTGACCTCTCCAGGCAGGGTCAGTCTGGGTAGAGAGGAGCCAGGCCTTATTCCCAAGACCCCTGACGGTGGAAAGGGGGCCAAGAAGAGCCAGGATGCGGGCTCCCAGAATGCAACGGGAAAACAATAAAGAGGGTGGGCTGCAAAAAATTCTGGGTGCGGGCTGTTGGAGCTGAACGGTGCCTTCTATCCACAATTCTGATCCTGATATGTGGTTGGAGACAGGGACCTTTCTCCCGTGACCCTCCAAAGCCCGGGACACAGGGGGCCAGCTAGACAAAGGGCCTTGGGGCTTCCAGGGGCCTAAGTATATGACACAGGTGGTTCTGGGTGGGGAGGTGACCCCTCCGGTCCTCAGCAGGGACCACAAAGCTCCAGCCTCAGTTTGTCCTTAGAGATGCAAGCACGGTGCAGGACTCGGGGGGGGCGGAGGGGGGCTTCGGCCTCGGAGACAAGGGTAGGGCTGTGGATCCGTCTTCTTGGCCTGGGCACACTGGCAGCTCCCAGCAGGGCCGCCCTTCTGGAATCGCCCCAGCTCAGTGGACCAGGCCCAAGACAGGGGGTGGGAGGGCAGCTGAACTCGGCAGCGGGCCCCGTGGCGGGCGCGGCCGCCTCCTCTCCACGGGACCCCCAGCCCCTCGCCTCCGCGGGCCCCCCAGGGCCGTGCGTGCCCGTCTAAATCTCCATGTCCACGGGGCGGATGTTGCCCGTCTTGTGCTCTCTGACCCACAGCTCCCTGTCTTTGGCTGGGTCCACCTTTCGAAGCAGTTGGTCCACGGGCTCGACTGTCTGCAAGGGACGGAGAAGGGGACGCGGTGAGAGCTAGTGGCCGCGCCAGGGACAACAGAGGCCCCCGTGAGGGACGGCCGTGCGCAGCGCTACAGGAACGGGGAGCCCGGGGCTCTCGCCCCCACTCTGAGTCCCGCTCAGTGCCCTCTGCCCCCAGCCCACAGGCCTGCATGACAGGGCAGGGTGGCCCAGCTCCAGATCCGGGGCCTCCTCCTCCATCTGTCCCCACCTTTACCATCCCAGAACAGGGCCAACGGAACATTCGCTTGAGGGGGTTTGAATTTTTCTGGATTACTTATTTTTTGGTAAGAAATCTGCCACGGGAGGCGGTAAAGCCTCAGGTATTTTAAACCGTCCTGACCTGCTTTCTCCTCGGGCTGACGGCTCACGCGTGTCCCTATGGCCTGGGAGGGATTCACGAGGACGTCCAGGGGAGGTCCACGAGCCCATCCCAAGACGGGGCTCCCGGGCCCAGGCACCTGCCAGCGCCCAGCGCCAGGTGGCTCTCCTCTGGCCCGGGTCCCCCCACTGCCCCACCCCCGCAGGGGTCCTCGGCCCAGGGCAGGCGACTCACGCTTTGGTTGAACATGTCTGTCTCGTGCCGAAGCTGCGTGTACTGACAAAGGTGTTGCCGGATCATCTCTACCCTCTCCACCTCCAGCCGCTCCAGCTCCTGGCGGGGGGGGCAGACATCCCTGAGCGTGTGCCCCCAACCCGGGGACCCTCCCGCCACGCACGTCCCAGCCCACCCGACCCACAAGACACGAGTCACCGCCTGCTTGGCGCGGGCCCCCACGGACCCCCGGGGGCTGAACTCGCCCAGCATGGGGGTGGGGGGAGGGGAGGACTCAGCAGCTGGTGTCCCCTGAGTCCTGCTCTGCCCGGCGGGCGCGGTGGATGCTGAGAGCTTTGCATGCGTTACTTAATTGTCCTGGGTCATTTTAAGAGAGGTTCTTATCTGTAACATCACTTGCCCAAAGCATTATGGGAGGAGCGGGGTTGAAACCAGGGTCCGGATTCTGCCCCAGGGCAGCCCCGGCCCCAGTTCCCGAGACGGGGTGGACACATGGGTCACATGTCGAGATTCTGTGCCTCAGGCCTCTTAGGGCTTCGTCCCTGGGCCTCTGCCGAGCAGCCTCCTCTCCTCTGTCCATCTAATGCTGAAGTGCAGAACAGAGACCAGGCCAGGAGACTCGGGGCGGGGGGTGGGGGGGAAGGGTAGGAGTCAGATGGCCATGGTCAAATGGAAGAGAAAGGGCTTGTCCTTTGGTTTCTAGATGGTTCTGCATCTTTGGAATTTAGAGGATCAGACTGCTATTCTGTGCACAACTAGGTCACTGCCCAGGTGATTAACTGGGAAGAAGGGTAAAGCGGGAGCTTAATTAGGAGATTAACCAAGAGGAAGACTAGGTCACTGTCCCTGGGGGAGGCCTCTAATCTGCTCCGGTGGGCTGCCACCTGGGCACGCAGAGAGTTAGTCTGTCCTGTGCCGGATGGACGAGGGGAGCTCTGGGCAGTGGGACAATGCACTCAGGACCTGGCACCAGGCGTCCTTTCTCATCCAACCCAATGGCCCAAGTGTCAAGCACACTTCACGGTCCAAGCCAACGGGTGCTCACTGAGGAGGAGATGTGGTCCCTTCATAAGATACTCAGCAGGCGCCCGGGGGGCACAGTCAGTTCCGACTCTTGGTTTCGGCTCCGGTCTGGATCTCAGGGTCATGGGAATGAGCCCCACGTCAGGCTCCGCACTCAGCGCGGAGTCTGCTTGAGATTCTCTCTCTCCCTCTGCCCCTCCCCACAGTACTCTCTCTCTAAAATCAATCAATCTTAAAAAAAATACTCAAGAAGACAAAAAAAAGGGGGGAGTCTGATGCCTATTCCCTGAATCCCTTGGTCAGAGGCCTCCACTCCCATTCCTTCTGAACAGCTACCCCAACCTCACTCCGCATGTGTCCTCTATCTAGGATGGGCAACCCTTCTGGGGGGTGGGGAGGGCCACCCTTCCTATAACTTGGCTATTTGTCCTAAAGGCTCCACTGCACATCTGGTTGAGGGCATTCTTGTTTGACCCTGACCCCTCAGGGGACAGCCAAAGAGGATAGAGTGAGACCCAACCCTTGCCTGTGTTCACACAGCTACAAAGTGCCAAAGCAGGGTCTGAATCCACACAGACTGGCCCAGAATCAAGGTCTTGACCTCAGCGGTAGAGAGGATCTAATGACCACTTCTATGGCCACTCCACGCCATCACCCGCATGCCCACCAGCATGCCCCCCAAGGGCTTCCTGAGCACCAGCCCCTGGGTTGACAAGCTCTCTCACCAGTGTGGTGGTCACCATCTCTTCAAACCACTTGGACTGGGCTTGGTTGTAGAGGTCCACACAGCGCATGAGGTCATCTCCTGGAAAAGACCACCGGCCACCATCACACTCTGTCCTGTCGTCACCATGGCTGCCCTGCCCCATCTGTGCCCCATGCCCTCTCCTCTTCCTGGGTTGTGGAAGCCACTGGGAAGCGGAGGGAGTGGGAGCAGAGCGAAGGAAAGGGGGCAACCCCGCATCATGAGCGTCCATCTGAGCTTGACCCCAGACACCAAGAAGTCAGGATGAAGGTTTCTCAGTGTGTGTGTGTGTGGGGGGGGTGCTCCTAGGAACCCCCCAATCCTACCATGAGCCCAAGAAATGCTTCCCTCTCTAATGATGGCAGTTTCATTTGACAGTGGAGAGTCCTTCTCCAATAAAACATGTGTTATAAGCAACCTAGAAGTGGTTATGAGTTAAAGAAGAGAAGTCTGCAAGTTGCGTGTGTGCGCGCACGCACGTGGGGGTACACGTGCCAGAACGTAATTCCGAAACACAAAATAACGTGTCTGATGGTTTGTGGCCCACTCACACACACGGGTGCGCTGCGCACCAATCCCGGGACGGTGGCCACTTTGGGAAACAGAGGACGGGTGGGAGGGCAGGAGCTCTTCCCACAGCATTTAATTTCACAAAAGAGAGATGTGAAGCAAACCTAACTTTTCAATCATGATGCCTGGTAAGTTATTTTCCGGAATGGCAGGGACATTTGAAACATTTTGTAATTAGAAAGAAAACAAACCATACAACAGTTGCAAGCATTACTAAAGTGTACCCGCACAAAGAACCTTGGTTTTCTGATCACCACAGGGTTCCAGAGACAGGAAGGAATCCTGGTCTGTGTTCTCGACGGGAAAAACTCATGAGCCAACCCCAAGCTAACCGATCCACTGCAAACCTAGTAATTCCAGCAGACTCCAAGTTATTCCTCTAACCACATCCCTTGAAATGGAAATGAAGAAATCGGGGAGACTCACGTCCACGTGACCCAGGGCCCAGCTCAGCAACCCCCTCCACTGAACTACACCGCTAGTCGGGAGATGAGCCTGAGGAACAGAACCCAATCAAGGGCTCTAGATCGATCAGCAGCGAATGGGTCCCTGACCCCAAGAAGGACTGACCTGGAGAGAAGAAAGTACCTACTTCCCTGCAAACACATTCCCACCAGGAGCCCGTGCCTGACCAACGAGGGGGGCAGTCAGCATGTCACCCTACAAACGTACGAAACTCCCACAGCCCTCTTTGTCGATCCTGATTTCCCGATCTTGAGAACATGCTTTGGGATCTCCTGCCGCATCAGAAAATCGGGTAACTGAAGGAGACGGTGTCTTCTCTCCATGAAGCCAGCCCGAGGGTACCCTTCTGAACAGAACGAATTAAGGACGCGGGTTCTGGACCCAGAATATCTGGGCTGTCCTACCAGCTCCACAGTCTAGTAGCTGTGCGATCGTGGACAAGTCAGTTAACCTGCCCGTGCCTCAGGCCCATCACCTATAAAATAGGAGAGCAACGGTATCTTCTTGGAGTCATGGGGAAGATATTAAGTAAGTCCCTACGTGTCTAGTGCTTGCAACGGACGCCGGCAGATTTGGCACAACAGTAACACGAGCTAGGGTGATGGTAATGATGACAAAATGCGATCAAGCCCCCTGAGGATCCAGAGGCGCTCCCTTCTAGAGGTTTTGGGAAAGATGAGGGAGGAAAGGGGAGGGAGGGACAGAGCGAGGGAAAAAGAGCGGGCATCTTCTGGGTAACGGGCCATCCAGCAACATGGGGACAAGCAGTGTCTTTGGAACAAGAGACAGTGGAATTCTGGGCCCCAGCGCTCCGGGACTGTCTGACCCCTGTCTGTCACCATCTGTCATTCATCTGCTTCCTCACCCCTGAAAGGTACAGAAATACCCCCCTGCAGGAGGACCGGGGGCTTGGACGTGGATGCTCTGAGGCACGGGGCCGGGCGCCCGACACACGAAAGGGTTTCGGAAAGGGAGAATTTTTCACGGTTAGATCCAAGGACAAGGACGAGTCACTTCCATCACAACATAATTCCAAACGGTAGGGATAAGAGACCGTATTATCTGATGACCACGCAACAAACTGAGACACAAACAGCAAGACCAGAAAGCAAAGGTGGTAGAGCTCTAGCTGGTGAAAATGTAACATTCTTCTGAATTTGGCTGAAATTGGCTAGAAACTGCAAATAGCAAGATTATCTAGAATGTGAAAGAAACAGAATAGAAAAATATCTAGAACACGAGAGAAATGAAAACACAAAAAAAGTCAGAACTTGAGGAACATGGTAAAAAGCGGTGGTGTGAGTTCAAATAAACACCTGGTGGGTCAAATATGTATGTATTTATTTCTTAAACCTGGGGCCAAAGAAAAAAGGGATTTAAAAATATATATCGAGAAAGGAAAAGTCTTTCTAAGTCAGTCACAAAACCCAGAACTTGGAAGGGGAAGAGAGGATTCTACAAAAAAACTCAAGAAGAAAACAGGCCAGAGAGAGAGAAAAGAAAGAAATATAACGAAAAAAAAGTTAAATGATAAACGGCAACCTAGGAAAAATATTTGCAATTCAAACCACAGAAGGTTAATTTTCCTGACATATAATTAATCCTTGCTCATCAATCCATCAGAATAAGAGAAACCAGGGGAGAGGACAGGAGTTCATCAGTTCACAGAAAGAAGTCACAGATGACATACAGAAGTCTATTTTTAAAAAGCTCAAATTCACTCAAAAAAGAAACGTAAATTGCCAACAAAATAGTGTTTCTCACCAGATAGCTAGGATGTCGAAGTCTGATCTCACGCAGTGCTGACCAGAGTTTAGGGAACGGGCATCCTTATGTGCCCCTGGTGGGCACGCCTCTCTGGAGAGCAGTTTGGAACCAGCTATCCAAACCAACACAACGCTTGGACCCAGAAACTCACATCTACGTTCTCTCTCCCCGCGGACTGAGCCTCACATACACATGGTTACAGTGCCAACATCACTGAACACCCACCGACAATCTCAAAGTCCAACAAAAAGTCAATCAGGGGGATTGTGAAATAAATTCGGGTCCAATCGCACACGTGGACGCCATTCAACCATTTAAAAAGTCTTATGCGCGGCAACAGATGGGTAAATAAACGTCTAGGTGACGGATCAGAGCTATCTCGAAGATCTATCAGTAAAAATATAAATTCAGGACATAAAATAGAAGATGATCTAATGTGTATACATTTAAATATTAAGAAACATTTTTAAGAATTCAAACACTACGAAATTTGATGGCGATTATGATCTAGTCAATCAAATTTTATATTCTCACGTGCTGGTTACAATTTTCTTTTGCCAAGCAGCAATATAACTTTATTTTTAAAATAAATAAATTGAACTAAAATAAATAGGCTCTACCCGTCCTGGGTTTGCCCTCCCAGTCCCCGGGTAAGTGTATTATGCCTTCTATTGCTGGATCTGGTTATCACCATGCATTATAAGGTCTTTCAATCAAATGTTGTGTTTGTGTTTTGTGACTATTTCTATACCACTGTATCGTCACGTCCAGACGGTGGCTCTTTTGTTCTGTAACGAGTTTAACTGTGCCAGGTTCACCAGAAATTCAGGTGAGAAGGACTCGGGAGACCACCTGATCCAAAGCCTAATGAGAGCACACGCTTTAATCCCTTCTCAGAAAGCAATAAATAGCGTGCCCTTCAACTTGGGACTTTCTGAAGAAATAGGGGCTGTTTTTGTACTGGTTCAGGCCTTTCTCCCCCACCTTGTGCATCAGCTAATTTTCACCACAAGGTGGAAGCAGAAACCGACTCACTGGGGGAAAATCTTTGTGAGAGAATCTGAAATCTGATTCTTTCACGGAACAAAATGTCGGACTCTGGGGGGGTGGGGGGCAGGGGCCCCGGATCACCAGAGGCCAGCCCTGGGAGCAGCATTTGCTGGGGAGGTGGCACCGCTGGGTCGGCAGGTGGGGCCTGAACTTCTCCTACGGGCTCCTCGCAGGGACAGAGCCCTGAGTCCTGGGCACGTGGAGGAGTTTGTCCACCTCCTGACCCGAGGTCCAGGGCAGCGCCCCCCCACCGCCCCCCAGTAGGGCCTGGACACAGCACCACAGCCCCCCACTCCAGCCCGGTCCTTGGGATGCACCTCCCCGGGCACCCCACCTCACAGCCCTCCCCGTTCTGTGCCTCCAAGGCCCGGGTGAGGAGGAGAGAGGCAGGGCGCCCATGGCCACACTGACCAGCCTGCGTGGACTTCCTCCGCGCCTTCTTGATGTCCTCCTCCGTCTTGTTGCTCAGCTTGATCTCCAGCTGCTGGGTCTTCATCTCCAGGTCTCTCTGCCGTTCCGTGAGGGCCTTCCGGGCCTGGGGTCCAACGACACAGGGAAGCTGCTCACGGGGCTCCAAGCCGGGAGGGCCCCGCGGGTTACGTGGTACGGCCTCCCCTTTGCTGGGTAAGAGGCCTCTCTTCTCCCCGTGTTCGTGGATCTTTTTCCCCAGCAGTGCTGAGCGGATGGCGGCACCAGCCACCCCATTCCGGGGCCAGAGGGGCCCTCCGGTGGCAGCAGCGGGCCAGGTGCTCTACGCGCCCCCCGTCCTGCACCCCTCCCCACGGCTCTGGGGTCAGCAACAGCTCCCAGCCAGGTCGGACCTCCCAGGCCTCTGGCAGGGGGGTGACTCCGTCAGGAGGGAATCTGCCCAGAGGGGCCCGGATCAAGGGCCACGTGTGGACCAGCACACGGGCCGGCGGGACAGCCCACAGAACCCACAGAAGCGTGGTATACCTCATCTCCTGCGCCTGAGGGGGCCCCACTCTATCTCCCACCAGCCCTCTAGCAGTGACCCGAGTGCCCTGGGGAAGGAGCTGCTACCTGCCCTTTGGCCGGGGCCAGGGCTGGGGCTGGGGGGCCAGGGCTGGGGGGCCGGGGCCCGGGCTGGGAGGCCAGGGCCGGGGCTGGGGAGCTGGGGGGCCGGGGGTCTTCTGGTGTGGGCTGGAGGCTGGCACGCCCCCCCTCCCCAGCCCAACCCCGCCACATGGGGACAGAGGCCTCTGCCCTGGCACCGGAGCCCTGCTGGGGCCCAGCCCACCCCGTGCCAGCAGGCCCGGCCTCCCGGGCCCCTCACCTTCTCCACTGCGGCGTAGCGGCTGACCAGCTGCTTGCGGAGGTCCGCGATGTGGTGGTCACACTTCTTCATGTCCTTCTTGAAGTTTTCTCGGAAGTTCATCAGGGGCTTCTCCACCTCGCTGTGCAGCTATTGGGGGGGGGGGGGGACACGCTCAGGATCCCGGGGCATCGGCGGCGAGAGGAGGGAGGGGCACTGCCCCCCACTCCACGGGTGAGCATGGGGCCGGGGGCAGAGGCCTGGCCCAGCCGACAGGAGGGAAGACACAGGGGCCACACTTCAGGTCTCGGGCTGGGGGGTCACCTTAGCTGGCTAGACCCCAGGAGGCTCTGCCTCTCTCTCTCTCTCTCTCTCTCTCTCTCATGAATAAATAAATAAAATCTTAAAAAAAAAAGAATTTATTTTATTTATTTGACAGAGACAGACAACGAGAGAGGGAACACAAGCAGGGGGAGTGGGAGAGGGAGAAGCAGGCTTCCCGCTGAGCAGGGAGCCCTATGCGGGGCTCGATCCCAGGATGCTGAGATCATGACCTGAGCCAAAGGCAGACAAAGACTGAGCCACTAGGACCCTGGGATCACGACCTGAGTCAAAGGCAGATGCTTAAAGACTGAGCCACCCAGGCGCCCCAAGACTAATTGTTTCTTTAAGAACACTGGCTGGGTGTCTTTTTCTACTTGTTCTTAATGGCTGAGCATCTTTGCCCAGGGACAGAAGGCTTCCCGGACGCTTGTCCTCGTGACCTCCTGAGCGGGTCCGAGAGTAGTGAAATCAGCTTAGCGTCAGTGTAGGGTCAGGACCACCTTTTGGATGAGAAATAGAGAGCACCAGAGTGCATTTTAAGTAGAAGGACAAGGGCAGCTTCGGGAAACATTTGTCTTGGCAATGCATGTACGTATCTGTACGTGGCTATGTGGGTGCGGGCACCTGCGTGTTCTGGCTGCCCACGGAAAACAAAACCGGGGGTCCCAGCCAAAGAAGCTTCAAGCCACTGATCTGGTCCAAACTCTTCACTTCACACATGAAAAAAAAAGGAAGCCGAGAGATGCTAAGACTCGCCCCAGGTCACAAAGCTTGTTAGGGAAAGAGCACCGGTACAAAACTCACGTCTCTTGACTCCCACTGTCTCCCTAAGATCTTCCGTCTGCATGAATGGCCTCTCCTGCATGATGAGACTTCTCTTCCATCAGAAAGAAATTTTCTATTTTCCCTTCCCCAGCTGAAGCCAGGTCTCACTTCCTTTGCATACAGCAATCTTATTTCTTTAACAGCCTGTCGCCATGAACAGTGGCTGGAACCAGGAGACGAGCAAAGCCTGAAAGACTGCCCCGACGAAATTGCATTTCTTAAGGAGCTCTCACCCCCGACACGCAACATTCAGAGTGGAATTTCAACGAGCCCTCTGGAAGCAGATGCTAAAATGGGTTTCAGGGATACAGAGCCATGTGATCCACAGCAGATGAATAAATCCTCGGCGCCCCTTCGCCCTCAAGGAATCACTGTCCTCCCACGGCTGCTACTCTCGTTCCCTAAGGCCACCAACACGGACGGACAGGCTGGGGGCATCAGAAGTTCTCATCGAACATTTGTCACAAGTCCCCCCCCATCAGCTGCATGGTGAAGCCCTCTGTGCTTTAAAGGCCACTAGTCTGCCCAGAGAGAAGTCTGGGGGGCAAACTGCCAATTGACTGAGTCTTGCCCTTTGCTTCCTCTGGAGCAAAAGCCTGAGGCTACATGACCATGAGCTGTGATGGAGCCTCTCTGTGAGGCTCATTTGTGAAATGCAGACGCTGACTGTCAAGATGGTTGATAAAACCAAGGCAAAGGAGTTATTCCCTGCACAGAACCTTCTAGAACGCTTACACACTGGGAGACCCTGATACAACAAATACGTATTTTGGCCTTTGTCCCCGGCTCCTGGCCAGAACTCCAGAAAACATTGTAATCTCCCAAGTGGTAGGGGGCCTAGGAGCATCTTTTGTGCCAATATTTGGTCTCTGACCCTGGTCCCTGACACAGAACTCCTAAATCCCTTGGCATATCCTGGATGACGGGAGCATCTTTTGTTCTAATGAGGTGACCTTGGTGGTCTCCCGGAGAATTTCAGGATGGGGGCTGGTCACCAAAAAGTCCAAGTCATGATTAGAAGCTTGAAACTTTCCGCCTCTCCTCCACCCCCTGGGGAGGGAAGGGGACCTGGAGATTGAGCTAATAAGTAATCATGCCTACGTGATGAAAATCTACAAAAATCTATAAATTATCGGGTTTGGAGAGCTTTTGGGTTGGTGAGCACCCCAACTCCACGGGGACAGCAGCTCTTGCGCTCAAGACTCTTCTGGACCTCGCCCTATGTACCCCTTCATCCGGCTGTTCATCTGTATCCTTAATGATGTCCTTTAATGTAGAATAAACTGGTAAATCTAAGTACAAGTCTTCCTAAGTTCTGTGAGCCATTCAGCAAATTATCAAACGGAAGGAGAGTGTCGTGGGAGCTCCTTATTTGCAGCTACATCAGACAGAAGTGTGGGTAACCTCAGAACCCACTACTTGCAACGGACACCCTGTGGGATGGAGCCCTTCACTGGTGGGACCTGAGCTGCACCTGCTGAGTACCCTGGAAACAATCAAACCGGAGGGTCCTGCTGATGAGCAGCAGGTGCCACCAGGGTTCGTGGGGACCCAGCAGGTGACCTTTCAGAGGTTGAAGACTCAGCTCTACTGCACACGGGCAGCCTCCCCTGTCCCTCTCCCCCATCAGTGGAGGCTTCTGCCTCCAAAGAGTGCAGAGCCCTCGGGGTCAGGACACGAGAAGGGAGGCCTGAAGGGAACACTGTCCGATCGGCGGCTTGAAAATAACTCACTGCTTTGCACAAGGCAGGAAAAAAATGCCTCGTGGAGCCCCCTCCCCACGCCCGACCGGCAAGTTTCCCGCAAAGTGCTCAGTGGCTGGGTTAGGGTCCTGCTGTGAGCCCTGAAAGTCTCACTCATGGCTGAGTCATCAGTCAACCCAATCTTGGGGCATTAACATCCTTCAGAAGTGGGGAGCTTCTAACAGCACTGTTTCTTCCTCCCACCCCAGATCTTTATAGAGCCGCTTCATGGGTCCCAATCATTTGGGCCCTTCATTCTGCCCTCTGTGTGCAGGGGGGGACCATCACGGGGTGGGGTGGTGAGATGTGTACAAAGCTGGATTCCTGTCCTCCAACAGCACACATCCCATGGGGACCCCAAAACCCAGAACGGCGATTCCGATGAGGAAAGCTCTGGAGAACAGATGGAACCATGAGCTCGGAGTGTGGGAGTCAGGGAAGAGCAGCCGCCTTTAGGAGATGCTACCTTCCTACGGTAGTTAAGGAGGCAGGGTGCCCTCCAATTTCAAAACGGGGGCTCAGAGTTTAAGTGCTTTGCCCAAGTGCCCTGTCGGACTGCTGTGTCTGACTGGGGACAGTGGGGAGAGTGTGGACCCCAGGAGACAAAGGTCCCCGAGAATGGTGCTACTCTCAAGGGGTCTCTCTTCCTTTAAAAGGTAGCCCTATCAGTCATGCACACTTTAGTATAAATTATTTCATTTAGACACTAGGTTTATTTTCTCCCCCTGAAGAGTAGGTGAGAGCCTGAGATGGAATTTGGAGATACGAGCTGGGGAGTGGGGAAGAGAGGGTCATTTGGAAACACGGAGAAATCCTGAGAAAAAGTAGGCTTAAAAAGACGGGGGTGTCGGAAGGAGCTAGTCAGTTGTCCATGTTCATTTATTACTTTGGAAAATATTTATTGAGCATCTACTGTGCCCCAGACACTGCCCTGAGTACTAAGGGCAGAGTGAACAGGACAGAAACCGCACTGTCCTCAAGGTCACAAACCAAACCAAACCAACAGATCCTCCCTGTGGCACAGTCTAGCCTCTCCAGAGAGCATGAAGAAATAGAACATGCCCGCAAGGTCCTCCAGCGAAGGAGAGTGGGGGTCCCCTAAGGGACTGAGAGGTACTACCCACTCTCACCTCATAGATGTGTGCCGGGGCGGCTCGGAAGAGCCGAATGCTAAATTTGTAGGAATTTTGTGAGCTGGTTGTTAAAGATGGCCAGTGTTAAAAATGCAATGATCTACACTTAGTAAAATTGTATTAAAAACAAAGGTAATAAAAACTTATAACTACTAGCACTTATGAACCTTTTACGATTCTCCGAGTGGCTGATGGACATTTACACCTCCTGAGGCTCTCTTTCCCACACTGGAAATCTACACCACGGACCACGGAAAGAGGCCGACGGGACACACCGGAGAGACCACCGCGAGCCACTCAGAGGCACACGGCTGCGCAGAGCCAACCCAGAGAGGCCGCAGGGCCGGCTTACCTTGGCGGAGAACTTGAGATGGACTTCTGCCTCATCCGCGAGGCTCTTCTTCACCTGGGCCCACGCTTCTCCCAGGGAGCTGCAACACGAGGGAGAACGTCAGACCCAGAAAGGAGATCTCGGCCCCTTCCCGGGGGTATGGCGGGTCTCCACGTGAGCCATCCCAAACCGAGCTGAGGGGGCCGGTGGTAGCAGAGGCTGGGGAAACATCCGGAAACTCAGAGAACCGGGGGAGATGCGAGAGGAAGGTGGGATGCAGTTGCAGGGCGGGCCCGGACACCTGCCTGTTACTGTCCCCATGCTTCCGGGCATCCATCCCTGTTCATAGGTGGGCAGTGCAAGGGCTTGCTGGTCTATCAAGGAAGAAGGCCAGCCACCTTTTCAGGGAGAAGCCCTTCGCAAACAGAAAGTGCCACATAGCCCTGCCCGCTGCCAAGCACCTCCGTGGGGGACGGAGGATGGTCTTCTCAACGAATGGTCAGTTTACCCGCAGGGGAAAAGAAAGAACCCTTGACCCTAATCTGACGCCATACAAGTGGATTATCTCAAGATGGATCACAGATCTACAGTGAGAGCGGGTGCCACGCAAAAGCAGGCCCAGGAGGAGTGGGGAACTCGAAAAAAGGCCAACAGAGAAGATCTGTCCCTGCAGCCAAGCTACACACGAGCTTACGATCCAGAGCTTGGAAGCCAAAAAGGCCCGGGGTGGTGCTGAGTCCATGAGGCTACGGTCAGCAGGGCGCATGGTCAGTAACCGGCCCCAGGCAGCTTTAGTGGCCTGAGAATGTCACCTGGGTGCCGCTGTGGGGAAGGAGGGAGCCCAGGGTCACGCTCAGGACAAGGTCCAAGGCCCTGCCCCCAGGCTGGGCATTCACAGGTGGGCGGACCCCGTTCCAAACACTCCGATGGGTGCTTCTGAGCGAGCACACTCCCCGGTCCGCCCCCGCTCCCCCGACCCCAGAACTCCAGGACCCCTGGAATTTAAGGAAAAAAAAAAAAGCAATTTAGAAAAAAAAAAAAGCAACTTAGGGGAAAAAAAGCAATTTAGAAATTCTCTCACTTGAAGACAGATTTTTTTCATCTGGCGAGAGGTTAATGAAAGAAATAAAACCTGAGATATATTTCCATCGCAATACGCAGTCTGAGGCATGCCAAATCGAAACGCACACCACGTCACCATTACCAACGAAAAAAGGGCCCAAAAGGGCCCAAATCCCATTTCCTTTCCACACAGGCGAGAGAAATGGAAGATGGAATAAATAAGCAGTGCACATACCCTCCAGAATGGAATTTGGGCGCAGCGCCCGATGCCCCGCCCCCTGCCACCAGCATCTTCCCGGGGTGCCCCAAGGTTCTAGGCTCTAGCACTGCGCTTGAGAACTGCAAGGTGCACCCCGCTAAGGTCCAAAGCTGTGTGCAAATGCAAAACAGCACTGCTGCATGTCAGGGGGGGTACCCCATGCGTTCACACACCCCAAGGGAGCCTGCTGGGAGGAGTGTGTGCATGCAGCCGCGACGGGGTGCGCGTTCACGACCGTGTCACAGGGGCACAGCGTCCATGCACGCGAGGCGACCGTGTGCTGGGCTGCCCGGGTTTGTAAGTGCATGTGTGTATACAGCGTGGTGGCGCAGGCCTGGCTCGTGCAGCTGGGAGCATATGCTGAGCCTCTTGGCAGGATGCAGTGTCCCTGGCAGCAGCCCAGGCCGAGGAGGTGGAAGCCGGAAGACCCGAGAGCAGCACTGCGTTTGCAGGGCGGGGGGATATCCAGGAAAGCCTCCATGCCAGGGCGGAGGGGTGACCTCCCCCAGCCGTGTCCCCCACTTCCTACCCCTGTCTTGGGGCCTAGTGTGCAGGGCAGAAAGGGGCCACCGGGTCAGTGGCAAACCACAGAGGGGCGGCCTCTTGGCTGCACGGCGAGCCCACGCAGAGAGGCCTGAATCAAAGCCACCCTGCGCTGGCATGGCTCGTCCCCTGAAGGCTTCAAGCCGCGCGGGGGGATTTGGACTTAACGTCGCCGCCCTCCGACGACCACAACCACCCACGACAGGACGTCCACCGTCCTCGGGGCTCATTTCCCCTTGCAGGAGGGGTTCCAACATGGCCTGCCCCGGAGGGAGGGAGGCACTGGGGAGAAGACCTCGGGGGACCTTTCAACTCTCCCCTCCCGAGTCTGGTCGTCTTTATGATGGGAGGCAAAATTCAGGTTATGTAAAATTAACTGTTTTAAAGAGGACAATCCCACGGCGTTTAGTACATTCACCATATTGTGCAACCACCACCTCTATCCTGGTCCAAAACATCTGTATTCCCGTTATGGACCCCCCCAAATTCATACCTGGAAGCCCTAAGCCCCGCACCCTAGTGCGGCCCCCCAAATTCATATGTTGAAGCCCTAAGCCCCCACGCCAAATTCATATGATGTGTCCTTCCCAAATTCGCATGTGGAAGCCCTAAGCCCCCCACCCCAAATTCATATGGTTGTGTCCCCCCCAAAGTTACATGTTGAAGCCCTAAGCCCCCCACCCCAGTGTGGCTGTTATTTGGAGATGGGGCCTCTAAGGAAGTAATTAAGGTCAAATGTGGTCAAATGGGGTGAGGCCCTGATCCAGTAGGATTCATGTCCTTTTAAGAAGAGACTCCAGAGAGTCTGCTCTCTCTCCAGATCGAGGGAAGACCATAGGGAGAAGGCGGCCACCTACAAATCAAGAGGAGCGCTCTTGCCAGACCCCAACCCCGCCGGCACTGTGATCTTGGACCTCCCAGCCTCCAGAACCAGGATAAATTATATTCGTGTTGTTGAAGCCGCCCAGTCTATGGGATTCTGTTACAGCAGCCCAAGCAGATGAATACGCACCCCAAAAAGGAAACCCCAAACCCAGGAAGCTGTTACCCTCCATTGCCCGCTCCCCTGGCCAACCACCCACCTCATTCTGCCTCCGTGGGTTTGCCTATCTGCAACATTTCATATAAATGGAATCCTATCAAGTGCAATCTTTTCATCCCACTTTTTTCACTTAGGATAATATTTCTGAGGTTCATCCACATGGTAGCCCGGATCAGGACCGGATTCCTTCTTGTGGCAAAATAATATTCCATCACATATCCATATATCCAGTGCAGATGGACACAATTTGTTCATCCATCCGTCCCTTGATGGACATTTGGGTTGTTTGCATGTTTTGGGTATCACGGATCGTGCTGTTATGAACATGTGGGCACATTTATTTGTCTGAGTATCTGTTTTCAATTCTTCTGGGTCTAAACCTACGCGCGGAATTGCTGGGTCGTTCGGTAATACTGGTTAGCGTTCCGAGGCACCATTTTACATTCCCACAGCAGGCTGCAAGTCTTTGTCAAGAGATGAGCAGAGAAGCCTTAAGTCTTCCACCACTAGGGACCCCTCTGTGGTTGGGAGGGTGGCGCTGAGCCTCCCCCAGCCCAGGCTCGACCCAAGGCAGCAGCTGGAGAGGGAGGGGAGCCTGGGCTTCGGGCCCATGGGAGAGGATTCTAAACAAGGGCCTGGGTCCAGAATCCTCTCCCACCCAGTGCCTCACCAGCCTGCTCCCAGAGAGAGGGGCACTGGGTGAGTGTCTGGGGGCCAGTGTCTAGCTACCAGGGCACAGGGCAGAGGGGGTGGGAGGCCCTTGGTCACTACAGAGAAAATAATGTGGAATTGCCCACTTGGAGCCGGGCCTATGCAGAACTTCCCCATTTCAGTGGACCATGGCAGCGATCAGGGATCGGTGAGGAGGAACCCCCCCCTCTTTCCCATCTGTGGTTTCTCCCCATTTCCGTCACCGTCCTCCGCACTCACCCTTCCTCCTGAGCAGCCAAGGAGTTCTGAGAGAGCTTAGCTAGGTTTTTCGCGTATTCCTCTTCGATCTTTATCCTGCAAAGGGACAAAACCCCACACGTCAGCTCTCCAGCGCCAGGCCGTGGGTCTGACCTGCAGTCCTAGCGCTTACTGACCGCGGAAAAGGAACCCACTAGACCACACGCTCTGAGAGGTCGAGGCCCTTGTCTATGCACCCAACACACAGCAGGTGCTTAAAAAACCTTCGTTGGCTGGACGAACTTATGTGAATCTCTGTCTGTTCACCTGTAAAGGGGTATTTCCACCTGTCTCCCGGGCCGGGAAGAAGTGCTCTCATTCACACGGCTCCTAGCCCAGGGCTGGACACACGGGAGGCCTTTAGATCAAGACGTAACTCATGATGGACCACCGGGACACCCGGGGCTGCCTCCCTTCCAGCCCCAGCACTTGGGGCCTAGACCCTCCGACGTGGTGACAGCCCCTGGGAAGCAGGAAAAACCCCTCCCCCTGCGGCCTCCCAGCCTCCCTCCCCCCTCCCCATGCCTCCAACTATCAAGCCAGCAGGGACAAGTATTTCCATGGAAACCAGGCAGTGCCCAGAGCTGGGGCTGATTCCATTTCCCTAGAGAGGGAAGTGGCCTTGGATTTTGCTTCCAGCAGACGGGCCCTTGACACACTTTCCAGGCAACCCTCTGGAGGAGTGTTCTGTATTATCTGGCACATCTTGTTCCAGTGTTGTCAAAGGCAACGCTCACCGCCTGACTGGTCCTCTGGGGCGTGCTGGGACACCCAGGGCCACCACTTCGAAGCCCCGGGCCCATCACTCGGCAAACGGGAAGGCCCCCGAGACACTCCGGGACCTGCAGCATCTGTTCCCGGCCGCTGGGAAGCTGATGGCCCATGGGTGCAGTGATATGGAACGGGGGGGCCCGACTGAGCCCCCTGGCATCATTCTGAGTAAGATTTATCTTCTGCTTTGCCCTGAGAGACCCACGGCCACGTTCCCTCTCTCACGGGTCTGCCCTCACCACCACCTCTGGCCGGGTCCCTCCGTCACCCCCTTGCCATCGCTCTGCCCTCCCCAGGGTGACGTGGGCGGCCGGTGTGCAGCCCCCAGCCCGCGGCCAACACGTCTCTCTCGAAAGCAGGTCCAAGCGCTCCTAGCTTCACACCTCCAAAGCTCCTCGATGCCAACCGCACATGCCAGGCACATGGCCGGCCTGTCTCTGGAGAGAGCACGGCATCCCCTCCGAGCCCTGCCCAGCTGCCCTACACGGGGGCCCCGGCGAACGGCCCGGCCCCAGCACGCTCCACCTCTGCTCTCGCCTCTCCCGGCTCGGAAAGACCTGCCGAGACAAGTCTGCATTGCCCACGGAAGGCCAGTGTGTTCTCAGGTGGCAGATCCCGTTCATCTGCTAACACGACATTTTTACGAAAGGACAACACCGTACGTGTGTTCAAACTCTGACTCTATGGCCATTTTTCCTATCCACCTGCTTTATACGGCTATTAGCGCGCACCTGAGCTACGCATCCTCTCCATTCCCTACCAGCGTAATGGCTCGCAAGATAGAGATCTGATTATACAAATAGAAAACAGATCTCCGAAGGAAAAGAGGAGGTGCTTTAAAATGCCAAAGAATTATTACTACATTATGGTTATCCTTAAAAAAAAATTTTTTTTTTTTTTAAAGATTTTATTTATTTATTTGAGAGAGAAAGAATGAGACACAGAGAAAGCATGAGAGGGGGAGGGTCAGAGGGAGAAGCAGACTCCCTGCTGAGCAGGGAGCCCGATGTGGGACTCGATCCCGGGACTCCAGGATCATGACCTGAGCTGAAGGCAGTCGCTTAACCAACTGAGCCACCCAGGCGCCCAAAAAAATTTTTTAAATATATTGGCATTAGGGTTCTAGAGGGGAGGGGTTGGGAGGATGGGTTAGCCTGGTGATGGGTATTGAGGAGGGCACGTTCTGCATGGAGCATTGGGTGTTATGCACAAACAATGAATCATGGAACACTACATCTAAAACTAATGATGTAATGTATGGGGATTAACATAACAATAAAAAAATAAAAAAAATAAATAAATATATTGGCATTTACTGTAAATATTTCCAGCGTGCCCTGGAAACCCCAGGTGGAAGTTGCGTGTATGTGTGTGTGCAGGTAGGTGTGTGCTTTATAGGGTCTCAGAACTTGGAGGGACTGAGAGGCAGGAAGGTAGAGAAGGAACTTCTCCTTCTACTTTTTCCTGTTTCCATCAGGCTGAATTTACGGTTTCCTCGTTTTCGCTCAGACAAACCATCCCTCAGCAAAACCGCTATCATAATCCCTGCACCTGTCACAGTGACCTCACCTGACTCTCCCATCTCACCGAGCTCCCTGAACACAGGGATGGGGGCACCAGGTCCGGGACACGGTTTGGGTTCAAAGATGAATTACAAGGCGACATTGTCCTCTTTTGTTATGATGGGGACAGGGCTTCCAATGAGGGCCATGCAGGTAAGTCAAGGAGCTAAGCAGTCTATGTGGGGAGACAGCAGGGAGTGGTGGAGACTGTGACAAACCAGACCTCATGCTACCTCTACGGGGTGGCTGCCACTTGGCTCCGGCCCATTGTTCTGTGAGCCTTTCCTGCCAGACTTTCGGCCTTCTCAAGACAAGCCAGAGAGCCAGCTTTTAATGGAAAATCTACCAAACCTTAAACGTACCACAGAGCTCAAAGCAACACATCTGCAGGTTAGATCTGTCCCGAGAACCACAGCTGGTGCCCCCCAGCCTCACATTCCCCGTGGCGCTAACCAGGCCCAGTGCTCATCCCGGCCGCTCCCCGACCTCAGGCTCAGGGGCCAAGGGGGGGGTTGTCCGCGGCCGCAGGAGCTGGGAGGGGCCCAGGCCTCACCTCTCCCGGATGAATTCTGACATTTCCTTCTGCATCTGCTTGCCCTTCAGTTGCTTCTGAAGCAGGAGCTCAAACCCAGCCACCGTGCCGTTGCCTTGGGGGTCCTTCTTATCAGCCTAGAAGGGACACAGAAGCGCGAGAGATTAGGAGACGGGGTGCCCAGAGCCACAGGGAATGGAGCGTGGGGAAGGCGGCCCCCGAAGGGACCCGGGTGCCCCTGGTGAGCGGACCTCAGCCCAAGAGCAAGGCTGTGGCCACTGTCCCACCTCGTGTCTCTCTGGCTGCCCCCCACCTTCACATGTGTGCTGACGCTTGAGCCCTGCAGCCGCTGATGCCCCCCCCCGCCCCCCCACAACGTCCACGGCCCTCAATTCTCCCAATCTGGGAAAGAAAAGGAAAAAGGGCAAGTGGCCAGGAGTATAGGCTGCCGATGCCCAACACCTCCTACTTCCAACCAGGTAGCTGCTGAGGCTGGCTGGAAGCTCCGGGGAGAGTCCTGGTGGCCTGACACAGTCTGTGGCCTTGGGGGCAGGTGACCCTAGCCGTAAGCCCTCCTGTCTCCCGTCAGCCCCCCGCACCAGCCAGGCCGCGGTAGCCTCTCACACACACTCACACAAGATCACGGGGGCTTCCGGAGAGACCGGACTGAAGGGAGGCCCGAGTTCTGGAAAAGGGCAGGGTGCCAGGGTTGACATCCCAGCTGGGAAGTCTCGGGCAAGCTCTCCACTTGGTCCAAGCCTGAGCTGCTTCATCTGTGAAGCTGGGGAATACTGGCACCCACCTCCTGTGGTCATTTCAGGATAAGGGGCCTCTGGAAACGGCTTAGCACAGTGCTGGCCAGACCCTAAATGTTCAGTAAGCGGTATCTACTACTAGTCAACTTTTAAATAAATCAGGACTTGGGGAAGATGGCCAAGTCAATGAAATGGGAGCTCAGTACCAGATCCATTTTGCAAGCAAATACTCTCAAAATTTCAAAATTAAATGTTTTCGTTTTGCCTGCATTTCCTCAAGGACACCTGAATACCTCTTTCTTGCCTGGCAGCCCCTAGGCTCAGCCTTCCCTGCAGGACATTCGTCCCGGCATCTGCCCACATGGCTCTCAGAGACTTCTCAGCCCCAGGCTGGTACCCCACCTAAAGCCATGTTCTCCCCCATTACAGCCCTTCCCCACCAAGAATCCAGAGTCAGATGCTTTGGTACTTAATGGAAGGGGTTAAAAATGCATCTTTTGATTTCAGACAGGTGCATCGGTGAGGACCCTGTCCCAGGGTCCAAAAGACCTAGTCCTTGTCTCGGCTCAGCCCTGGGTGACACAGTCAGGCCTTTCCAATCCTAGGCTGTGTCCCCCCAGATCCCCCCTTTGCAATAGGACTGAGTTGCATCTCTAAGAACCCTTCCAGAGCAGATGTTTAGGAAAAGGGAATTTTGGAAATTTCAGAAAGGGGCGGGTGATGTCTAGAAAGAACCCCACTTCCTATCATCAAGCATTTGAAAAGTTTATGGACATCCGCCGCCAATTCCCCGCACCCCAACATGGGATCCCCTTTCCTCGGCTGTCCTGACAAAAAGCCCGCTGGGCCACACTGCTAATACCTCTTGTGACAGGGAGATCACTATCCCACGGGACGCACCAAGTCATGGCACGGCTGCTCTGGCCAATTAAAAGCTTCTCCAAGTGTTTTTAAGATCTGTGCACTTCATCAGGTAAATGCTACACCTTGGTTAAAGCAAAAGAAAAATCCCCCAAAATACAGAGCCCCAATCTGCCTCCCACAATGGATGGGTGTGCCGAGTGATGTGTCCACACTCGGGAAAACCAGCCAGAAACGGTGGGCTTGAATGACTGTGCCAGCAGGGAGATTTCTGTTAGAGGAAAAAGTGGTAGTCGGGAAAATAAAACCCAGAGTAAGTAGCAGATCCCGGCAGAGCCTGAATGAGGACAAGGGTGCGCTCTCTTGGATGCGAACCAGTGGCAGGGCCCCAAGGCTTCCCAATGCCCCCTCGTGAAACGCCATGTACCCTGACCTCCAGCTCCTGGGGTGTGCATTCCCAGGGCGCCAGGTAGTCTCCCCTGAATGCTCTGCTTCCTGCACCCCTCTTTAGGAATGACGTCTGTAATCTCAGCCACTTCTCCTCATCTCTGTGGCTGCCACCATCCTTCTTTAACTCCTGCACCTGCTGCTGATGTCCACCCCCGCCCACTCACAGCCCTCCCCGCACGATGCTTCTGAACCACATCACATCCTATCCCAACAGCTTCCTACTGCAAACAGAGGGAACCCCAGCGTGCTCACAGGGCCCACAGGGTCTCGTACACTCTGACCCCTGCCGCCCGAGAGAACCTTCCTCACGATGTTTGCTCCCTGCACATATCCCCCCGAGACCAGGAAGAAACACCAGCAGGGCCAATAGGAATCGCCGGGTATCTTCGAGAACGCAAGTGACTTGTCAACAGGACACAGCACTTCTGTCTGGTGCTTGGCTAGCAAATCTAAAAATGGGTAGCAATCCATTCTGCATGGTGGGGAAACAAACAGCTTTTATTCTGTTTATTTATTGTTCCTCGGGGTCCCTGCAAAAGTTGTTGTTGTTTTACTCCTGAATACTCCTGAAGTGTACAAGTCAGTGGTTTTTAATATGTTCACAAGGTTGAGCAACCATCAGCACTATGTGAATACAGAATGAGGTGATCTCACTTTGAAAGTCATTGCTGACTTTAAATGCCCACGCCAAGGGCTATTCCTAGAGTGAGCAGGTGGGCTGTGTGCATTTGTCAAAAGATACTTATTTAATTGTGGGAAAATACACATAAGATAAAATGTACCATCTTATCCGTTTTTGTTTTTTTTTTTAAGTAGGCTCCACCCCCAGCCTGGAATCCAATGCGAGGCTTGAACTCACGAGCCTGAGATAGAGACCTGAGTCTTAACCGACTGAGCCTGCCCAGGCACCTCCACTTTAGGCTCTTGCCCTTACCGAGCAGCCAAGAAGTGACCCTTGTGCTCATCTGCATCCTGTCCGGGGTTTCCGTGTTGCCCTGAATGAAAATCCTGTTGATCCTCTGAGATTTAGGGAATGATCTGGATTCCAAAGAGGGTCTTAAATTCCTGCCTTGGATCCTAAATCTACCACCAGGTTTCAACTGGAGAGGACCCTCTTTTTTGAGCTCCAGACCCTTCATGCCCCTTCTGGGTGTCCACTCCTGATCCTCAGGGGGGAGGGCGTGGTGGGGGATGGTCACACGGTGGGGGAAACTGAGGCACACTTACCCAGAAATAGTCACAATAGCTCCACTCGGTCGGTTTCAATAGCTGCTGCTCTGGCATCGTGTCTGGGTGTGGGAACGTCACGCAGTTTATCTGCAGGGCACAGAACAAGAAAGGAAACACCTTGTCTGGGGGGTTGGGAGCAGCTGGGAGGGCTCTGCCCCTGGAACACAGCATTACCGAGGTCTCCCGTTAGCGTCAGCTTGACAGGATGCGCACTGAAGTCCTGGGATGCTCCAGGGGCCCGCATTTCAAATGAGGGGCAACAGTACTCACGCCTACCCCCGAGGGGCTGGAACCAGTCCCAACACTCCGAACGGCAGTGTAACAGGATCCATCAAAATCGCACATGACCTGAGCCCCCAAACCAGTGACTGCAATTCAAAAAGCATGCCCTACGGATGTTATCTGCGTGTGCATGCAATGACGCACGCACACGGTCTTTCAGACCCAGCAAAAACACAACCCCACTGTCCATGAGCAGGGGAGTGGTTAAACAGAGCACAGGCCGGGGGGGGGGGGGGGGGGCATCTCTGGCATTTGCATGGGCAGCAGAAGACACTGGGAGAAAGTTCTTATGTGTTAATATGGAAGGTGCACCAGGTCCTATTATTAAGTGGGGAAGAAAAAAAACAAGATGTAGAATAGTATTTCTAGTATGCTTCCATTTGTGTAGAAAGAGAGGAAGAGAAGAGGAGAAAATATGTACACATTTGGTTATTTATCTACAGAATACTTCTGGAAGCTGATAACCTCACCTCCTTCCAGAGAAAGGAAGTACTCGGCTGAGAGGTTACCGTGTGCGTTTTAATCACCATATGTATTCTACAAAGAGAGTTGAGAGCGATCACGCAGGGTGTGTTCCTGGGGCTGGCCCTCGCCCAGGAGAGGGCAGTGCAGACACTCCTGGGGCCTGTCTCAGACTTTCCTGCCCAAGCATGTCCGCGGTGTCCCAGCTTTCCCCGCCAGGTGGAAATGGTTTTACCACTGCTCTTGCTGGTGTTGCTTCAAGCCCAGGATCTGCTCCTGGGGAGCCTGTTCGTTGGAGTGCTTTGTAAGCCTCACCGCGGAGCCGCCTGATGTTCGAGGCAGGAACTGTGCAGAAAACCCTGGGGTTCTGGACAGAGGCCTCAAACTCTAATGCGAGGCAGCCGTGCAAACAGGTGAGATCCCGCCTGCACGGAAACTGTGGTTTGGGGTGGGGGCGACCGGCCTCCGCTTTGGCAAGGGGTGGGGTCTGCGGAGATCTGTGCAACGAGCAGATTCCTCTTGGCTCCTGCTAGCTGTTGGCAAGCCAGCAGGAGTCCAGTGGGTCGTCCATCAGGTGACACGACCCAAGAGAGGCTGAAAATCGGGATGAGTGTGTGAGGCGTCTCCATGTTTCAATGTTGGCACATAATTCAAAGTTAATGGGAATAATAGTGAGGACAACGTCAATGACAGCACCGTGTAAGGCAAAGCTGAGTCAGGCCCAGGGGCCCCCAGCCTTGACCTCGGGGTCCAGGGGCTCACGGGTGGCTGAGTATATGTAGCACACGCATCGGCTCCCATCCCGCCCCGGCTGCCAGGGGCCCGGGCCTCGCTTGCAGTCCTGGAAGGACAGCATGGGAGAAGTCCCAGCCAAGGACAGGAGCCCCCTCCTCCGGGATACACACACCTGGTGGAAGGAAGGGCCGAGATGCCCACTCCAGAGGGAAGTAGGGAGGGGTAGGAAAGACCAGGGGGTAGAGGTGAGGGGGATGGGGAGGATAAGGACTCATCCCTGTCATTGCATCTACCACTTTGTAGGGGACACGGCTCCTTGGATGGACTGGCCAGGGGCCCCAGGGTGCCTGCCCTCTGCCTCCACCAACTCTGGTTTGGGGATGTCTGCTCCCAGCGGGCCCACAGGGATTTCCCCAGTGCTCCTCCGAGCTCTGCACCCCTGTGGGCAGCCCGAGAACTACACGCCCGCCAGCCCCCTGGTGGGGAGGCAGTTGTAACCACTGGGAATCCCTGAGGAGCCCTTCCCTCAGGCACCCCACCAGGAGCCTTGCACACATTCCCACGTCATCATCCCAGCAGCCCCACGAGCTGGGTACCATGGGCCTCATTTTACAGGAGGAAACGAAAGATCACAGAAGCTTAGACTCTGAATCCGGGCTGGGCTGACAGCAGAGCTCAAACCTCAACCGCACTGCTATTCAGAGGAACGCTTGCTCGTCCACTGAATGCATGCAAACATTTCTCGCGTGCCCCTCGCGATGCTAGATCTTTCCAGCACTTTGCACACATAACATTTGTAATTACACTTCTCATGACCGTTTAATTGGCCAGACCGTCTGCTCCAGGAGGGGAAGGAGACCCTTTCCCTGCTTTTTCCCTATTCCCTGGCAAGCACAGGCCCCCGAGGAGTGCTCCGAAAGAGTTTCTTGGTGCAATGACCAAAGGCCAGAGGCGGACGGAATGATCTCTGTCCTCGACAGTTTTGTAGTCCCTCGAGGAAGGCAAACAAGTACAGAAGTGATTGCACGACTTCGGGATAAATCTACCACGGGGGTAAGCATGGACGCTGGGACTGCAGGAAGGCCTGGGGCTTGGGGAAAGGAACCTGAGCGAGTTTTAGGCTAATAAGAGAGTGAGGGTTAGGCAGACAGGGGGTGGGAGGTACAAAGGGTTGCAGGGAGGAAAAGGGCCGGGGGTCTGAGGATGCACCCACAGCAGGGGAACGCAGTTAAACTGAGGCCGGAGGGGGGCCTTGCAGGCGTGGGAGGCCCAGAAATGTCTAGCAGGACAGTGACCTGACTGGGCTGCTGGTGGGGTGAGCTCTCTGGAGGAAAAACACGGACCTCGGCCACCAGGGAGGCTCCCCAGGGACTGGGAGTCGTGATGGGGGCTCCGAGCCACGCAGCAGAGAGGATAAGCAGAGGAACATGAGAGATTGTGCAGAGAGACCTCCCAGCACCGAGAAGTGAACTCAGTGACTGTCGACCCGGGGGCGATTTTGCTCTCTTACCACCCCACCCCCACCCAGGGGCATTTGGCAAGGCCAATGGAGACATTTGTGGTTGTTACAAAATGTGGAAACATTTGTGGCTGTTACAAAATGGGGGAGGCACTGCTAATAGTCCCTGGCAGGTAGAGGTAAGCATCCCACCATGTGCAGGACTGCCCCCCACCATGAAGAGTAGCCAACAGAAAAGATGAGCAAGTGGGGAAGCTTTCCCCATGGAAACCTCCAGGTGTGGATTCCCGTGCCCCCCTGGGGGACATTTTCCAGGTTAACACCATCTCCAGGACAAAGCCTGTCCTCCTCCCAAAGCCTCCTGGGCAAAGCACGAGCCTTGAAGGCATCCTCCTCCCCGAAAACACAGGAGACATGCTAAGGAACCGCCTTCTGCTCCAATAAGAGCTAATAACGTACCAGCCATTGCCCCAAGTGCTTTACCCACCAGGTGGCTGCCATTATTATCCCCGTTCTACAGAGGAGCAAAGTAAGGCACAGAGAGGTTAAGCAAGTTCCGCAAGATCACACAGCTTGTGTGATGGGAGAGTCCGTGTCTGAAGTCAGGCAATCCGGCTGTTGTTAACTCGCGTCACGCTACCTTCCACACCCCACCCAAGGCAGGGGCTCGGGTAGGAAGAGGTGCTCAACAGGGAGCAGGAGAGGGGGTATGCCTCTCAGTGACTGTTTGGGAGAAGTTCCGGGAGCCACCCCCACCCTCGCTCCTCCTGAGATCACCGTCCGCGACCAGTAACATCTTCACGCTGACACCAACTGTTTTCTCCAGCCCTCAGATACACAGAGTAAGCCCCTCTCTTCCCTGAGGCTCTGCCAGGGCCACCCTGCACAGGGGCAGCCCCCCGCCGAAACTCTCTGGGGCGTTCTAAGGGGGCTGCAACCACCACTTAAGGCCCTGGCCATAACATCACAGCTGCTGAACACACCTGCGACCCACCCAAGGGGCCTGACGTAAGGAGTCCTAAGCGCATCCCCCGGGGCCCCCAGTCCTGGTCCAGTGCCAAGCTGGGTCCTTCACCCACCTATCTGGCAGCTGGCTCTGAATTTGCTGATGTGGGAGGCTGTGGAGGAGGAGAAGTCAGAGCAACAGGGTCTGTGGAAGCAGAAAAGACCCCAAAGGCTCACCTCCAGCCCACCAGCTCCCTGCCCCCCCCAGGGATCCAGGGCATCCGATGCGCCACATCGGGAAGCGGAAGCTAGAGTCCCCCAGATTCCTCTTTCCAGGAGAGGAGTGTGGCTTTGTCATCATCTCCTCTGGAATCCTCTAGATTTCAACCCACCCCAAGGCTGGCCCTGCCCGAAGCTTGCTCCAGGCCAGCGCAGGGAGGGAAAGCTGGAATGTCAGAATCAAGTTCAATCCTGGCTCCTCAGCCCCACCTGGATGCCACCGCCCTTTGTTGCCCAGCAAGCATCTGAGCGAATGCCTGCAAACGTCCGCTGGGTGGGATCCGACAACGTGGGAGATTGCTCACCCCGTCCCCACTCGCCTGTGCCCCGGGAGCTGGGCACCCCTCCACCCCCCCAACCCCGTCCAGTGGCCCTGCAGGGTCTCCTCCCTGGGAAACTATGAGCTCTGGAGGATCAGAGCCCAGAAGGAGGGCTGGGAACAGGGCTGGGGGGCGGGGATCGAGTGCTCCGTGGACAGGAAAGAACCGCAGCTTGCACGCAGGCCTGCACCCATCTCGGCCCGGACACGTGCGGGGTGTCCGGGGCCCCCTGGGCGGGCAGCCGGCAGACCCAGCTCAAGGCCAGGGCTCTGCTCCTTGCCTGCTCCGTGCCCTCTGGCCAGTCCCTCCTGTCCTCGGTTTCTCCAGCAAAAATTCCCGGAGGCTTAAGTGTTTATTTAAAACCCCTGGGGGTGTTGGTGACAATGCAAATGTCCCAGTGGGCCCCAGATCAACTAAGTGTCGGTCTAGGAAGAAACCCATCGAGGAACTTGCATTTTAAACACGTGTCCCAGAGGCTAAGGCTGCCGACTCCACTTTGCAGGCTCGCTCTGAGAAGCTCTGATTTAGGTCAGTGGGAAGGCAGAGGGAAGACGAGAAGCAGGGACAGACAATGAACCGGAGAGGAGACTCTGACCAAGTGCCAAGCTCTGGCCCAAAGCCAGGGCACAGCAGGTGACTCGGGCCCCGCCCTGGGGCCCCCAGGACCATCCCCATCAGCCAAGTGCTTTCCACTTTGCATTTGTCCTTTTCACTTTTCTTCTACAATTCTAATATACCGCCCTCCCCTTCTTCTCCCTCTTTCTCCCCCGTTTCTGGGAACTTTAGGGGGCTCCCGCTTTGCCTCTGGGGCATTTTGCGGCACTTTGGAGATGAGGATGATGCCCCCGGGAGGTCTGCCCCTGGGGCCGGCTCACGCCCTGCCCCAGGCCCCACGTTCCTCCACAGGCAACCTCCACAGGCGGGGAGAGCACAGGTCTTGAATCCTGATGCACCCCAGCCAGGCGAGGCATAGCTGCCTGCCTCAGTTTTGCCATCTGTAAACAGGGTCGAGAAGATGAGTGCGCACTGAGCACTTACTACGCGCCAGGCTCTGTTCTAAGTGCTTTCTGCATACAGACTCATTTAGTCCTCACCCCACCCCCAGGGCACAGACACCCACCATCTCCCCATTGTACAGATGTGGACACTGAGGCACAACGGGGCAGAGAAACTCCCCCCGGGCTTCTGTGCAGCTAGTAGGTGCTTTAACAGTCCCTCTGGCTCCAGAGCCCTTGTTCACAGCCACCACGTGAAGTTGGTCCTGTCACCTTCACCTCACACAGCGAGTGGAGAGCTCAAGGAGCCACTCGGAACACTACTGGTGCATACTCAGTGCACACCAAAGGGGAAACAATTATTGTTGCTGATGTCACTGCGTACCCAACCCTCTCTCTTCTTCCAGAGCAGGATTTTCAGCCTGCACAAGCCAGGGAAGCATACCCACTCTCTGTCTCATGTCCGTGGGGGTGGTCAGAATGGCTCAGAACTGCCCCTACTAGAGCCTGGGGGAGCAGGTCCCCCATTCCCGGCTCCCCTGCACTCACAACCAAGCAGCACATCCAGGACCACACTTGGCACGTCTCTAGTTCTTGCAGTCGGAGCAAGGCATTTGCCCCCTTTCCCCAACACGGAGCTGGGGTGTGTGTGTGTGTGTTGGGGGGGACCCTCCTCAGCTTGCCCATGGGGGCTTGGTGGGCTTCTGGAAGAGCCCAGGAGGCGGGCTGGCAAGAGCTGCCTGCTCCCGTCCGGAATTCTATTCTTAGGGTGCTTTCTCTTGTTTTTAACTCTGACACCTTCCACAAGTCACCCCGCATGAAAGCAACCCGCTGTGGCTATAATTTACATGTCACATCGCTGGTGCCAAGCACGGTCCAGCCCCTCCAGCCCGCCTAGGCATGTGTACCCCCCACCCCCACCGCCCGCCCTGTGACCATGGCTTCTGCATCATTCCCACCCCGCCTGCACTCGGTCACCCGGAGGGAAAAAAGTGAAAGGTGAAATTAACAGAAGGCACAGGGAGGGGGTGCGGGTAGGAGCAGGGGTGGGGGTGGGAGGCAGGGGGAATTTCCACAACATCCAAGCTTTGGAACTTCCCAGATGCCAGGCTGGGCTTGCACTCGGTGGTCCACATTGCCATGGCAACCGCCCAGCATGGCAGAAGAGCCCCAGCTCGCCCCAACCTGTGGGCACCCAGCGTAAGTCGCTTACCGTGATGGTGTTTTCCTTGCTGTGCTTTTTGCTTGGTGATGAGGATCCCAGGTTCTGGGGAGAGAGGCAAGAGACATCATCGAAGCTGTTCTCCATACTGGACATTTCGGTGTTCTATTTGGGCTCCCCGAAAGCCCCCATGCTGGGGTAGTTCGGGGACGCGAGCGCGTGCTCCCATTAACCCTTACGTCACCATATTCTGGAAGAGGGCAGGCGGGAGTGCCCCTGACCCCACGCTGCTCCTAGGGTGGTGGCCGGGCTTGCAGGCGAATGGGAGGAAGGCTCCAGCACAGGCTCTAAGGGAACTGCTCCAAACCAGGTCTCCCTCCTCTTCTCCCAGTCCCTGATTTGGGGAGTTAACCCCTCAGCTGCCCTCTGCTGGTAAACCGTTCTGCGTGCCGCCTGCATCCTCAACCTACAGAAGCTGCCCGGCGGAGCGGAGAGTTAAAGCAGGCCACCACCTCCTGGCACCGAGGACTCAGAACAGGACTTCTGATCTGAATCCCCTGGGGTCCGGCGTATCCAACCTTCAATCCGTGCACCACGCACAGGGGCGCCTGGCCACCTCCGAGACGCGCTGCTCTCCAACCCCGAGAGGCAGGAGGGATTTCTCAGCACAGCCGCCTCTCCGCTTTCATTCATTCAGCCTTTGGATTGCCTTTTTATGTCTTCCCGCTGCCAGCAAATAAACCACCGTCCCAAATACCTCCAAACCCACGGGTCCTAAGCAGCTTGCCCCAGGCCCAGGATGGTTCTGGTACAGAATATTAAGGCTTACCAGCTAGAAACACCACATTGGTCACAGGAGCCTGCGACCCTAAAGAGGAGGGTCAATTCTGGGTCTTTGTTGCCCCATTATTAGCAGTTACATTAGTGATTCAAGAGGGTCTCTGAGCAGGGCATGTGATGGCCACTCCCATCCTGAGCCACTCAATGAGCGGGGAAGCAGGCTCACCCCAAGGCACGGTCGGGGGCCATTATAGGCCTGTCCTGGGACCCACAGCCTTCTTTCTCTGGTGGAACCTCAGGACGTGGCTGTCAGAGAGGCTTCTCCAGCCAGCCTCAGGGAACCAGATTGGGGACTGGCACAGCCCCGGACCACCGGCAGGATGAGCATCTGGGCGTGGGGGTCAGCCCTGCCTCAGGACCCCCTCTGCTCACCACACAAAACAGGACCCCAAATCGGGTCCCAGTTGCACCTCCCAGAGCTGACCCAGCAGCTCTCTGGGGGGGGAGGGGGCAGGGAGGGGGCAGCGCCTCGGAAGCAGAGTCTGGGGGCCTCCCTTGGGGACACACTGATCTACGTTCTGTCATTCATCAAGGCTCCCCTACTTCTGGTAGCTGGTATAGCAACCCCAGCAGGCTGTGGGGCGACTTCAAGCTTGTGACCAACCACAGCTTTGACAGACACTTCCAAAGCATCAACGCATCCAGCTCGCCTACCCTGGACCCTCCCGAGCTATCAGTGGTACCCCAGGGCATTTGCCCAAACTGGGCCACCTGGGAGGATGACGGAGTCCACGTGGTAGGGGCTCAAGCGCCACTATCCTATGACAGGTGCAGGGCTCTCTTGCAGGCTCATCCATGCCAGGGAGGGAGATGTGGGAGGGGAGCCTCTGGTGTGGTCAGTGGAGGAAATTAGAGCCCCGGGCTGAATATCTCTTTTCTCTATATTCTTCCAGCTCCCCACTTTGAGGCTGGCTGTTTTCCAAGTGTCTCTGCAGGGGTGGAGAAAGATCTCCATCATCCACAAACCTGGATTTGGGGACCACTGTGTCCGAGGCTCTACGGAATGAAGCCGGACACAGAGGCTGTCATCCTCCCCGTAACTCGGGCCAGGAGGGGAGGGTGAGTAATGGCATTGTAAGGGGACGTTCAACATGTGAGTGTTAGCGCCTTCCCACTCTCTGCCCTCCTGGTGATGCAGTCTCAGCCAGGGCTGGGCAGGGGGTGACCCCAGGCTCCTCCAGGCACCTCGGGCTCTGTGCTTGCTGCCAATGGCCCGTGGCTATTGTTCCAACATCATCCACATAAATATATGTCATATATACGCACTGTATATACATACGTGTATATGTCCATACATCATACACACATATCCCATTAGCACTTCATGAAAGGGCCCCAAAGGAATGACTCCTCCATCAGAGGGAGACTACCTACTAGCTAGAAGTTGGTTTCTAAATATTATTCCGTACTAAGAGGAACCGGGCTCCTTGGAGAAATAGCTCGTTCCAGATGCCGAGTCGATCTGGAACATCTTATTATTCTGGGAGGTTAGAGACCGTGCAAAGAACGATGTGATCTCGCAAAAGGACCCAGGCGCCTGCAGAAAGAAGTTCCAACAAGCCAAATTTGGGACAATTTGAGCATGATTATGAATAATGACTACAAATGAGTAACTTCAAAAGGCAGTGAGGGGGGGGGAAGTATTTCTTTTTGGAAGGATGCCCATAAAAATGGATAAAGCATCACAAAATCACCATTTGCAAACCCTACGTCAAAATGGATTCAGGCCACGGTCACCAAGGATGCTCAAAGCATTGAGCGACAAGCCTGTGAAGGAACAGGAGATGCCCATGGTCTCACACTATCATCCCCCCAATTACTGGCTAATTAAAAAGGGAAAACGTACCCTTGCAAAGGGATCATCGCATTAACCGGGAGCTCAAACTCCCGGTTAGCATCACTGGTAGGGTGCTAACCTGGGAGGCCCCAGGTGATAGATATTCTTGCCAGAGATGTTAGCCCCAAGTCTAAGCATAAGAAAACAATTAGACTAAGCATGTGGGTCATTCTGAACTGAGCTGGTCTCTTCCCAAATAGAGTCACCATGGGTTAAGACAAAAGACCAAATGTGTGGCGAATACAATCTAGATTAAAAGAAGCTAAAAGCCAGAAATGAGATGAAATCGTAAATCCCCACGATGGAATACTATTTGGCCATAAAAAAGGAACATGGTGTTAATACACCTGCAACAATGGGGCGCCTGGGTGGCTCAGTTGGTTAAGCGACTGCCTTCGGCTCAGGTCATGATCCTGGAGTCCCTGGATCGAGTCCCGCATCGGGCTCCCTGCTCGGCGGGGAGTCTGCTTCTCCCTCTGACCCTCCCCCCTCTCATGTGCTTTCTCTCTCATTCTCTCTCTGTCAAATAAATAAAAAAAAAAAAAAAAAAAAAAAAAAAAAAAAAAAATACACCTGCAACATTCACGGACCTTGAAACATTGTTCTAAGTGCAAGAAGCCAGACCCAAAAGACCACATGGGGTGCGATTCCGCGTATATGAACTGTCCAGAAGAGGCAAATCCACGGTGACAGAAAGTAGATTAGTGGGTGCCAAAGGCTTTTGGGGATTCTTTCTGGGGTGATGAAAACGCTCTAACACTGATTATGATGATGATTGTGTAGCTCTGTGACCACCACGCTGTGCATTTTAAATGGCTGAATTGTAGGCTGTGTGAATTACATCTCAATAAAGCCCCCAAAATGGAAACTAAAGAGATCCAGCCAACAATGTATCCACGTGCGAAACTGGAATGGACCCTGGACTGGAGAGAAAAGCAGCTATAAAAGACATGTTGAGGACAAATGGGGAGTTTGAATATGAATTATAGATATTAGATGAAAATACCAAATTAATGTTTTCTTATGTGGGCTAACGATATCCCATTCATGTCTTCCCCTAGAGATATGCTCTGAAATGTTCCCAGTTAAAACAAATGTCAGAGGTTCCTGGGTGACCCAGTTGGTTAAGCGTCTGCCTTTGGCTCAGGTCCTGATCTCAGGTCCTGGGATCGAGTCCTATGTTGAGCTCTCTGCTCAGCAGGGAGCATGCTTCTCTCTCTCCCTCTGCTACTCCCCCTGCTTGTGCTCTCTCGCTCTCTCCATCAAATAAATAAAATCTTTTAAAAAATAAAATAAAACAATATATTAGACTGTGCTTTAAAATAATCCCAGGGGAGGGAAGGAATGGGGATATAAATGAAACAAGATTGGCCGAATAATCGTTGCAGTTAAATGATTAGTCCCTAGGACTTTATTATAACATGCTTTCTACTTTTCTAAATGTTTGCCAATGTGCATAATAAAAGGTTTTTTGTTTTTTTTTTTTAATGTCTTTTGCCTATGATTCTAGAAAGTTTTTCTCCTTCCCTTTTAAAAAGTCCCTCCCCAGCCTGGTCTCCTCTCGCCTGGGTCACTCTGCCATTACTGTGAGGTGAGAGCCCCGGGGGGTGGTGGGCTACAAAGCAGTGCTGGGTAGACCCACGAGCCCAGGCTGGGCAGGTCTTCTGACCATCTCCCGGCCCCGTGAATAGCCTGGGTCCCACCTCCTCGGCAGACGGGATCCAGAATGAAACCTCTCAATGACTTCCCGGTACCGCTGGAATAAACCCAAGCTCCTCACAGTAGGCCGGTGCAGACTCCTCCAGCCCCCGCCCCCCTCCCGCCCTCCCTGCACCTGCTGATTCAAGAAATCACAGCCCCACTCGGCCTCTGCGGGTTCATTGAAACCACCGCTTTCCTTCACCTCCTCTAGGCATCCACATGTGCTGTTCCCTCCACCTGGAAGGCTATTCCCCAGCACCACCCTGGGCCAAGCTAACCCCTCACTCATCTGTCCAGTCTTAGCTTACTCTCGCTTCTTCTGGAGCCCGTCACTGACATTTCCAGCACCCCCTGCGGCCACCCAAGCAGGTGCCCAGAGCACAGACTTCTTCCAGCACTTACCACGGCCGACACGAAATGATCATTTATCTCCTGTCTCCTCCGGCACCAGTTACAAGCCTCCGCCCAGGCAGGGGCTCTGTTTGCCTGTGACTCAGAGCCTGGCCACGAAGGAGACGCTCAAAGGAACACGTGTCGCTGGACTGAGGAGGGTCCCCGTTAGGTGGGTGAATCTCAGCATCTTACTGCCACCTCAAGCTCCCTTCTCCAATGGGACCCTGAACTTTCCAAGCCCTCGGTCCCACCCCCTTTCTCCTCTCACACGTAGGAAGCCAGAACAACGGAAAGGTTGGTCACAAAAGGGCCCGGGCTCTGGTGGGCAGGTCTCTTACCCGCCCCCGTACCCACTCCACCTGCACAGGGATCAGAGGGGTCCCTCCACCGGCAGGCAGGCAGGGGACAGGCCAGGACGTGCTTCTGCAAAGGAGGCCAGCAAAACTCAGTCTCTCATGCCCCAGCATCCCAGGCCGGTGGGCCCCATTTATCCAGTATCCAGGCAGCCCGCCCTAGGGTTGCAGGCCAGAAACCTCCACTGGGTGGCACCAGATCACCACCACCTGTGCCCAGCCATCTGGTCTCCCAGGACTAGGGAAGGAGCAGGTAGGCTACCGGCCAGCAGTCCTGCCCATAACAGGGCACAGTAGGGACACGTTCCCCCCGCCCCAACATTCTAATTTCCCTGACGAGTTTGCTTAAGGAGGAACAGCTCACAGAAAAAAGAACACACAGGCCTTTGAGCAAACCCTGGGCAAGCCGTTTAACCCACCCCCAACCCTGTATCTCAAATGGCCCTGTGTTCGTTTGCTCATTCATTCATTCTTCAGGTATTACTACGCCATAATTGTTATCCATTCTAACTGGCAGCCTGGGACCGTGTGAGTAAACACTACACTCGCCAAAGAGCGCTATATATACTTTTGGGGATCATTTGTTGGCGGCACTCTCCGTAAACACTAAAACTTCTCATCCTAGGGGCGCCTGGGTGGCTCAGTCGGTGAAGCGTCTGCCTTCGGCTCAGGTCATGATCTCAGGGTTCTGGGATCGAGTCCCACATCGGGCTCCCTGCTCGACAGAGAGCCTGCTTCTCCCTCTCCCTCTGCTCCCCCTGCTTGTGCTCGCTCTCCCTTTCTCTGTCAAATGAATAAATAAAATCTTTCTAAAAAAATTAAAAAAACAAAAAAAACCTTCTCAACCTATTTCTGCGATTGGCCCCAAGCACCTTTGTGGAGAGCCTTCCATTGCCTAAAAAAAATAGTAAGCTACTTTCCAGTTCTGGGAACTGGTGAACAACCATATTTGTTCTCTCCACGCACTGCGTTATTTTTGTTACTTTGATGATGCCTCAACTTTCCACGTTATCATCTGGAAAGAATCCACTCCACCCGCTCCTTAAAACAGTTGCTTCCTGCCCCCTCCCGGGTCTCCACAGCTGGCCTACCCCGCATCCCCAAGTACCAGCACCCTGCTTCTCATAACGTGCACGGTACCTGCCTTCTACTCAAGTAAAATGTGTTCATTTTAAGAAACGTGCAAGATCCTGCAAAGTATAAAGAAAATAAAAAGTACTTTAGACCAAGGTTTCTCAACCTCAATACCACTGTATTTTCGAACCGGATAATTCTTTGTTGCGGGGGCAGTCCTGTGCTGTATGGGATGACTGGTCATATTCCAGAACCCTCCTCACTAGCTGCCAGCCAGCAGTGCTCCCTCCCCAGCCGTGACAACCGAAACGTCTCCAAACAAACGTCCCCGATGGAGAATCAGCCTTAGACGCAGATAGGACCAACATCACCGTTCCGATTTCTTTTTCTTCTAGTCCTTTGTCTTCATGAACATGTGATTTCCTCCTCGCAAGTAAGACTGGCTGTGTATGCAGTGTGCGTGCTGCTTTTCCCACTCAGTATTAGGTTCTCAGCCTTTTCCTAAACTCATGAAATTTTCTTCAGAAATGGGCTTTCTCATGTCTGCATCATAGAACGGGCTGGCTATGCGGGGCCAAAATCCACTGTACCCAGCTCCCCTGTTGCTGGACAGTTCGGCTGGGTCCACTACTGCAGGGCCGTAAATAATGCTCGAGGGAAACGCTTCTCACGCAAATCAGGATCCCTGAATGTATTCCAAGAACAGATGCTGGAGGGCGACGTTCCTGGGTCCAAGCAGCTTCCAAGAAGGTTATAGCAATAAACGTTAAAAAAAACAAAAAAGTTCGGGAACAACTTCACAGTATTTCGGGGCTGGGGGGTAGCGCCGGCTTGGTCAGGTTATGTGATAACATAGCCAAATTTAGGCTGGTGTCTTAGGAAAACAGTCCGCAGTCAGGTGGTGAATCAGCTTCATGCCGAACAGACTGATAAAGGCTGCATTGCAAAGGCTTGGGGCACGGCGCGGGGGGGGGGGAGGGGGGTTGCTCGGCAGAAAACACACAATACCAGGGCTGTGTGTGATGTGTGCCACGAGCAGGGGCGTGAAGGGGACGAACACACACACACACACACACACACGCTGTGCAATATCAACCAGGCCCAGATCCTCCTCGCTCAAGGCACGGTCCTCTGACCAGCATCCCCAGCATCCCCAGCTTCCCCAGCATCATCAGCATCCCCAGCATCCCCAGCATCCCCACCATCATCAGCATCCCCACCATAATCAGCATCCCCAGCATCCCCACCATCATCAGCATCCCCAGCATCCCCAGCTTCCCCAGCATCATCAGCATCCCCAGCTTCCCCAGCATCATCAGCATCCCCAGCATCCCCAGCATCCCCACCATCATCAGCATCCCCAGCATCATCAGCATCCCCAGCATCATCAGCATCCCCAGCATCCCCAGCATCATCAGCATCCCCAGCATCCCCAGCATCATCAGCATCCCCAGCATCCCCAGCATCATCAGCATCCCCAGCATCCCCAGCATCATCAGCATCCCCAGCATCCCCAGCATCCCCAGGATCCCCAGCATCCCCAGCATCCCCACCATCATCAGCATCATCAGGATCCCCAGCATCCCCAGCATCCCCACCATCATCAGCATCCCCAGCATGCCCAGCATGCCCAGCATGCCCAGCATCCCCAGGATCCCCACCATCCCCAGCATCCCCAGGATCCCCACCATCCCCAGCATCCCCAGGATCCCCAGCATCCCCAGCATCCCCAGGATCCCCAGCATCCCCAGGATCCCCAGCATCCCCACCATCATCAGCATCATCAGGATCCCCAGCATCCCCAGCATCCCCAGGATCCCCAGCATCCCCAGCATCATCAGCATCTCCAGCATCCCCAGGATCCCTAGCATCCCCAGCATCATCAGCATCTCCAGCATCCCCAGCATCCCCAGGATCCCCAGCATCCCCACCATCATCAGCATCCCCAGCATCCCCAGGATCCCCAGCATCATCAGCATCCCCAGCATCCCCAGCATCCCCAGGATCCCCAGCATCCCCACCATCCCCAGGATCCCCAGCATCCCCACCATCCCCAGCATCCCCAGGATCCCCAGCATCCCCAGCATCCCCAGGATCCCCAGCATCATCAGCATCCCCAGCATCCCCAGCATCCCCAGGATCCCCAGCATCCCCAGCATCCCCAGCATCCCCAGGATCCCCACCATCATCAGCATCCCCAGCATCATTAAGCATCATCCGGGGACTGCTTGGAAACAGGACCTTAGGATCTTTCCTAGACCTCCTGAATCAGAATCTACATTTTAACAAAGGCCTGGGTGATGAGTGAGCCCATCAGAATGTAAGAAGTCTCGGCCCACACGGACGTCCGGATTCTTTTCCAGAGCACTCGCTGAACTGAACCTGAGCCCGATGCTCAGCCTCCTAAGACAACTTCATGAAGTTTCCAAAAAGGAATGCTCTTGCCTGCATTGAAGCTAAGTGTCACATTTTAGCCGACTGCAGCAACAGATCATGAGGCCTTTCTTTCTGGTGCACAGGACCCACTGCTGGGGGTGACAAGCAGCTACTCTCATCCTGAGCACCGGCAACTATCACGATCACCACCATCATCCCTGGGGCCTGGAAAGGGCTGACGGAGTCCGCAGCCCTCGTTAAGAACATCTCCTGGATATAACTGATGGATAGAATAAATAAGCCAATCCTCACCTCCTTAGACACAGTTTAACGCAACTCAAAACACCAAGGGGCTCGGCATTGAGGTCCAGACTGACCGCTCGGTATTCGTGTCACCTGCTTAAGCAGCCTGAGACTCGGTGGCCTCGCCTTTAAGACGGGAAAGGTAGACAGGTGTTTGTCCAGGTGTCAACGGACAGGATGAATGAGAAAACAGGATGGGAATGAATCTTAAACCATTCTCCCGTTTCTTCCCATCCCATCGAGGTCTCGCTGCTAGATTATTAAAAGTGAGAAAACATTTCACAGAATTCCGTTCTGGGTGAAGTCTGGGGCAGGGAAAGGGGGTGAGTAGAAGAATGAAAGTGGCCTGGCCCCATCCATATCCTTAAAGTGACAGAAACCGAGACGGTATTTATCAGGAATCCAGACGGCAGGATGGACCCCTCTGCCCCAACGATGGTTACAATCCACCACCATCACCCCACTCCAACCACCCTCAACTTCTAGAGAAAACCAACAAACCACAATCGCCCACTCTCTCCCAATCACAGCACACAGGAACGACCCAGATATACCAGCCACTTTCTACTTGGGGCACACCCGGGCTGTGGTCACCTGGACCCCCATGCGGTGCTGTCTTCACGGCACCTCCCTGGTGACCCCTACCTCCCGTAACATGACCCCTTACCTGGGAATCACCGGTGGATTTTCGGACACTCATGTGGGCAGTCTCGGGAGGGTGCGCTGGGGTCCCTGCCACGTGGTATCCATTCACTGCGGGAAAGAAACACTGCTCAGAGGCCACGCCAGGCACACACGGGCGACACCGACTGCCTGCAACCGTGGTCCCTTCCCCCACGTCACGGTCCGCCAGCCTCTGAGATGTCTCGCTCGGCCAGGACCATCTCCTGGGCTCTGACCAGGGTTCGCGGAGCTAGAGATGGGTCGCAAGCATCTCTCTAATCCCCAGCTCCCAACTGTGCGACTCTTGGGAGGACCGCGTTTCTTTCTGAACCAGAGACGGACGTGCTTCCATAATAGGAGGTGGGGTCACTACAGTCCACAGCCGTCACTTGAAAATGCCACATCAGTTGTGGCCACTGGTGCTGACTCCACGGAGTCAGGTGGCCCCTCTGCCACCTGGTGGCATCTCCCCAGAGGAACGCCCCCACCCTCGCCCTCACAGCACTGTAATACTAGTATAGAATGGAAAGAGCACGGGGTTTACTGGTTTCTATGAAATTTGGCTTTGCCGATTAATAGCCGGGGGGATCACAGGCCATCCCTTTTGAGTCTCAGTTTTCCTAAAGTAAAAAAAAAAAAAAAAAAAAAAGGAAAAAAATTCAAGGCTGCAAAATTCTACCCCTGACACTCACTATGCTCCCAAGGTGTGCTGATCAACCTGCTCTCTTATGGGGGTGGTGGGGGGCAGGGCGGGCTTGTAGCATTTCCGTTTCCACTGGGAAACTGCCAATTCAAAGCTCCCAACACCCCCACAGGCTCCTGATGCCACAAGTACCCACTGGGACCCGTGCGATCTCGGGTCTGCTCCCTCGCGGACACGGTTACGTGAGCTTAGGGAGCAGTTCCTCCTCTGTGAGCCTCAGCTTCCAGATCTGTGAAATGGGGATAATCCTCCCCAGTCTCCAAACCTACTCGGTTGGCATGAAAATCCAATGGGGGCAGTACTTGCGAAAGGGAGCTTTGAGTCATGAAGTAATTCATGAAAAGGGGAGAAGGATAGATGGAGGGAGGGAAGACCACTGCTTCTGCTCCTTGAGCCCCAAGCCTGCGTGATCTCTAGTAGACACCAGGGAAGCATGCTTTCCGCATGCCCCAGGCTTGGAGGAATTGCTGCAACATATAGACTGCACAGGTCAAACCAGAGAAGATACACAAACTGAGGTCCAACGCTTGGTTCTTTGGGAGCACCCTGCAGTGTGGCAGGAAGCAAGGGGAGAGGTTGGCTAAAAGTCACTAACATCTACTGCTCTGCTGGAGGCAGGCAATGGGGTGATGAAGCAATGGGGGTGATGAAGGCCATCCCACGCGGGAACCATTTTCATGCTGGGGGATGTCCCCCATTCTCTGCCATTTGCAGTGAAAAATGCAGCGCCCCCTGCGAGCAGAAACACAGACCCCCCCTTAGCAGACCCCTCTGGGCAGCTGGGCTTCTCCCTGATCTGCGAGGCTTGCCTGACACCCTGGAAGTGGGTAGGCACAGACACAGGAAGGCGACAGGAAAACTGGGCACGTGGCTGGCCCCCAGTGCAGCTGGCTGGGGAAGCAACAACCACCAAGAAATTAACCCGCATGACCAGTCACAGCCCTGGTCTGCACTCAGGCCCCTCGGCAGCCAGTTACATGCTAATACTATATCCATGAGCACGCTGGTGTAAAGGGAGCTAGGGGTGCGATTCGAAGAGCATCACGGAATGCTGAGGGGATCGAGGAGAAGTTCCTCAGGTCAGCATAAGCTATGCCAGGAAGGGCACTAGGCTGATGATAAATACAACCCATGATGAAGGCGTAGCATTTGAGAACCGTCATTTATCAAACAGCATAGCACTGAAATGGATAAAACACATATGCCGGAGAATCTAAAGACGACAGGAGAAAACCTTAGTTACACTGCTTTCAGTCAATGACTGAGTAGTAGAGAAAAGTGAGGATGTAGAATATCTCAGTAATTTCATTTAGGAGGCTGAATGAACTGGATACTAAACATCATGGGTTACAAACAAAGATAACATCTTTTTTTAAAAGATTTTATTTATTTATTTGAGAGAGAGAGAAAGATGAGTGGGAGGAGCGGCAGAGGGAGAAGGAGACTCACCGCTGAGCTGGGAGCCCGATGCGGGGCTCGATCCCAGGACCCCGAGATCATGACCCGAGCTGAAGGCAGACGCTTAACTGACTGAGCCACCCAGATGCCCAAGATAACATCTTTTGCCAACAAGCCACGGAACATTTTAAAAGGCCTGGGCATACTGAAGTCACAAATAAGGTGTTGCTAAATCGCAAAAGGCATAAAGAACACAGGCCACATTCTTTGACCAGAACGCAATAAAAGCAGGTACTAGTAATGAAAGAACAAATACACAAGATCCCTATCCCTCCAACAACCAAACACTTGGAAATTTCAGAAAATGCCCTCCTAATGTCAGGTCAAAGAATTTAAAAACCGGAATTACACAATATTTAGAAAATAATCAGGAAGAACATATCAAAACAGATGGGATAAGGCTTGAATTATATTTGGAGGAAAACCCATAGCCTCCATTATTCCATTACCAAGACCAAGGAAATACAAATAAATGGACTAAACATTCAAATTAAGAATTCAGAAAAACCTTTACAAGCCAGTAAAGTAAACCAAAGGAAAACATGAGAAGGGGATATAAATATGGCACTAGAAATGAACTGGTTAGGAAACAGGATGACATTCGCAACTCAGGCGAGTTCTCTTTGTGTGGGGGTGGCTTTCGGCGGGGGGATCACAACAATAAAAAAGCAGGTCAGCCCATCTAATCTGAGACTGAGAGACTGCACGAATGCTCAGAATGTAGAGTTAGAAAGAAAACATAAGCAGATCTCGTAAGAGTTTTTTTTTAATGCAAGCGCATAGGATTTATAACTACATGCTAATAAATACATAACCTTCCATAAGAATCAAATGATCAAAAACGGTTTCAAAGGACACTAGAAACACCAAAATGAGTAAAACCTTAGAAAAATGACCTCCCTCCAAAAGGCACTGGACCCAGACGGTTTTATGGGCAACTTCGCTTAAACGCTCAATAAAGAAATACCTAGACATAAACTATACCAAGAGTTTGGAAACGTGGTAAATTTCCCAGTTGATTATACAAAAATCAGCATTACCCCGATCCCGAAAATCTACCAAAGACCACAGAAGAACCGAACCACAGTTCCGTGTGACTACAAACACGAAATATGTCAATTCTTACCCAAGCAGGTCTTAGCTAGGAAGGAGTCACTACCTTTGATGATATTGGATCCCTGTACACCAGGGTTGTCCCCAGCCCCTTCCGACCCCCACCTCCTCCCCTCATGGCACCTAAAAGTGCACCCTCAGTACACTGCTGTCTGTCTTTGCTTCCAGCATCCCCCAGGCGCCCCGCCCGCCACATGAACGGTGGCCAGGAACTGGCAAATGCAGGGGCATTCTGCCCCTAATCCATTCTCTTGTTCTCACTTCAGTTCTGAGCTGTCAGCTGCTGGCTAATTACTTTCCATGTCAAAACAATTACTGGGAAAGAAAAAATAATTTCCCATCCAACCATTTCTCCCCACCCAGCAGCTCTCCCCTGCCTGGTCTTGCTGTGTTTCACTCTACCAGTCCCAGGCACACTCAGAAAAGCAATCGGTGGAGATCTGAAAAGTTATGGCTCACCCACAAGCGTCTCTGATTATTTCCAGTCCTCTCAGCTTACCAGGGGTTAGATGCAAAACAAGTAAGGCCAGAAGTGGGTGCTTTTGAAGCCTCCAGCCTCCAGGGGGTGGGAGTGGGATTAAAATAAAATTGGTCAAGGACTGCTCATAACCATAAGGAACATAATTCAGTCTGGAGATATTAAAAAAAAAAAAAGTAAAATGCCAAATTCAGCTGTTTTTAAAATAAGAAAAAGGGAACAGAAAGCTCTTATGTAGTAACTTTCATAATTTCAAACACAAATATAAACACACACGCACACATTTCATTCCTCTTTGTGGGCAGTTAAACAGAGGGAGGGCTTGAGAGATGAGTCATGAGAGGAGGGGACAGGTATTTGGGTAGAAAGGGAAAGGAGGTCTTCAGGGGGCAGAGGGAGAGGATGTGAATAAAAACAGAAATGGAGCGTAGCAGGAATTGTCGAGAGAGGCCAAGCAACAGAGGAGAGCCAGCAACATCTGCTGCCCAGAATTCACACTCCCCTCTAGCTCCAGGCCCCCAACACAGAAAGCTCCAACCTCCATGCCCCACTGTCCACGTTTCTGTTCCCTAAAGGACCCCCAAGGGTAGACTTACTCTGTCAAACAAGAAAATCAGCCCTGGAGACAGCCCCCTTTTAGGTCTGGCCCAATCTCCCTTCTTTCTGGAATAAACACATAATTTCTTTCCTCAAACTGAAGAAACCCAGGAGCCCCAACAAGGCCTTGTTCCTGAACCCTCCCCCCACCATTCACATATTCAACACGGCAGAATGCAGAGTTTCCCCGGGCATGCGACACACGACACCAATTTGGCAGGATGTTCGTTCTAAGTGCAAAGCAGTGAAGGTAAAGGGTAGAGTCTTATGATACAAAGACTTTGGGACAGGTGCCCCCATTATTCAGATATAAATTACTTTATTGCAGGAGGCCTTTTTAAATACAGGCACACCTCAGAGATATTGCAGGTTGGGCTCCAGACCACCACAATAAAGCGAACGTCATAATAAGGAGAGTCAAATGAATGTTTTGATTTCTCAGTGCACATAAAAGTTATGTTTAAGCTACACTCTATTAAGTGTGCAATAACGTTATGTCTAAAAAAATGTACACACTTAATTTAAAAATGCTTTATAGCTTTAAAAAAACCATTAGCCATCATCTGAGCTTTCAGGGAGTCCTCATGTTTTTGCTGGTGGAGGGTCTTGCCTCAGTGTTGATGGCTACCAGATGCTCAGGTTGGTGGCTGCTGAAGGCTGGGGTGACCGGCAATTTCTTAAAATAAGACAACAGTGAAATTTGCTGCATTGATCGACTCTTCCTTTCACGAATGATTTCTCTGTAGCAGGCGATGCTGTTTGATAGCATTTGACCCACAGGAGAACTTCCTTCAAAATCGGAGTCGGTCCTCTCAAACCCTGCTGCTGCTTTATCAACGAAGTTCATGGAATATTCTCGACCCTTGTTTCAACAATCTTCACAGCATCCTGTAGATTCCATCTCAAGAAGCCACGTTCTTTCAACCGACAGAATGGGAGAAGATATTTGCAAATGACATATCAGATAAAGGGCTAGTATCCAAAATCTATAAAGAACTTATCAAACTCAACACCCAAAGAACAAAGAATCCAATCAAGAAATGGGCAGAAGACATGAACAGACATTTTTCCAAAGAAGACATCCAAATGGCCAACAGACATATGAAAAAGTGCTCAACACCGCTCGGCATCAGGGAAATCCAAATCAAAACCTCAATGAGATACCACCTCACACCAGTCAGAATGCCTAAAATTAACAAGTCAGGAAACGACAGATGTTGGCGGGGATGCGGAGAAAGGGGAACCCTCCTACACTGTTGGTGGGAATGCAAGCTGGTGCAGCCACTCTCGAAAACAGTATGGAGGTTCCTCAAAAAGTTGAAAATAGAGCTACCATACGATCCAGCAATTGCACTACTGAGTATTTACCCCAAAGATACAAATGTAGGGATCCGAAGGGGTATGTGCACCCCGATGTTTATAGCAGCAATGTCCGCAATAGCCAAACTGTGGAAAGAGCCAAGATGTCCATCAATAGATGAATGGATAAAGAAGATGTGGTATATATATATATACATATATATATGTATATGTGTATGTATATACACACACACACACACACACACACACACACACCATGGAATATTATGCAGCCATCAAAAGGAATGAGATCTTGCCATTTGCAACGACGTGGATGGAACTGGAGGGTGTTATGCTGAGCGAAATAAGTCAATTAGAGAAAGACATGTATCATATGACCTCACTGATATGAGGCATTCTTAATCTCAGGAAACAAACTGAGGGTTGCTGGAGTGGGGGGTGGGGTGGGAGGGATGGGGTGGCTGGGTGATAGACACTGGGGAGGGTATGTTATATGGTGAGTGCTGTGAATTGTGCAAGACTGTTGAATCACAGATCTGTACCTCTGAAACAAATAATGCAATATATGTTAAGGAAAAAAAAAAAGAAGAAGAAGAAGATAGCAGGAGGGGAAGAATGAAGGGGGGTAAATCGGAGGGGGAGACGAACCATGAGAGACGATGGACTCTGAAAAACAAACTGAGGTTTCTAGAGGGGAGGGGGATGGGAGGATGGGTTAGCCTGGTGATGGGTATTAAAGAGGGCACGTTCTGCATGGAGCACTGGGTGTTATGCACGAAAAATGAATCACGGAACACCACATCAAAACCTAATGATGTAATGTATGGTGATTAACATAACAATAAAAAAGAAAAAGAAAAAAAAGAAGCCACGTTCTTTGCTCATCCACAAGAAGCCACTCCTCATCCATTCAAGTTTGATCATGAGATCGCAGCGATTCAATCCCATTTCTTGGCTCCACCTGATTCTAGGTCTCCTGCTATTTCCACCACATCTGCAGTGACCTCCTCCACTCGAGTCTTGACCCCCCTCAGAGTCATTCCTTGAGGGTTGGAATTGACTGCCTCCAAACTCCTGTTTGTGTTGATATTTTGACCTCATGAATGAAGAAGGGAGAATCTTTTCCAGAAGGTTTTCAATTTCCTCTGCCCAGATCCATCAGAGGAATCACTATCTTTGGCAGCTAGAGCCTTACAAAATAGATTTCTCACATAATAAAACTTGAAGGTCAAAGTGACTCCTTGACCCATGGGCTGCAGATGATTGTCACGTTGGCAGGCAGGCAAACAACATGCATCTCACTACCCATCTCCACCAGAGCTCTGGGGAGACCAGGTGCATGGTCAATGAGCAGACATATTTTGAAAAGAATCCTTTTTTCTGAGCAGTAGGTCTCTACAGTTAACTATGTCATAAACAGATGTGCTGTCAAGCGGGCTTTGTTGTTCCATTGAGAGAGCAAAGGCAGAGTAGACTTAGCATCATTCCGAAAGGCCCTGGGATTCTCAGAATGGTAAACAAGCATTGGCTTCAACTTGAAGTCACCAGCTGCATGAGCCCCTAGCAAGAGAGTCAGCCTGTCCTTTGAAGCTTTGAAGCCGGGCGTTGACTTCTTCTCTCCAGCTGTGAAAGTCCTAGGTGGCGTCTTCTTCCAATAGAAGGCTATTTCATCTACACTGAAGATCTGTTGCTGAGTGTAGACACCTTCATTACTTAGCTCCATCTTCTGGAACTTACTGCAGCCTCTACATCAGCACTTGCTGCTTAACCTTGCACTTTTATGTCATGGAGAAGGCTTCTTTCCTTAAACCTCCTGAACCAACCTCTGCTAGCTTCAGACTTTTCTTCTGCGGCTTCCTCGCCTCTCTCGGCCTTCACAGAACTGATGAGCATTAGGGCTTGCTCTGGATTAGGCTTTTGGCTTAAGGGAACGTTGGGGCAGGTTTGGTCTTCTACCCAGACCACGGAGACTCTCTCCACATCAGCTTTCTTGCTGTCTCTCTTTCTTATCATTCGTGTGTTCACCGGAGTAGCAGTTTAATTTCCTTCAAGAATTTTTCCTCTGGGTTCACAACTTGGCTCACAAGCTTTGGCACAAGAGGCCAAGCTTTTGGCTGATCTTGGCCTTCAACGTGTCTTCCTAAGTGTAACCATTTCTAGCTTTTGATTTCAAGTGAGAGACGCGTGACTCTTCCTTTTCCTGGAACACTTAGAGGCCACTGTAGGGTTATTAATTGGCCTCATTTCAATATTGTTGTGTCTCAGGGAATAGGAAGGCCGAGGAGAGGGAGAGATGGAATGGCCTGTCACTTGGGTAGTCAGAACACACACATTTATCAGTGAAGTTCATAGTCCTATAGGCACATGGCTTGTGGTTGTCCCAACACCATTACAACAGTAACATCAAAGATCACCGATCACAAAGCAAGTCACCATAATAAATATAATTAGAAAGAAAAAGCTTGAAACATCGAGAGTATGATCAAAATGTGACACAGAGACGCGAAGTGAGTAAACGTTGTTGGAAACGTGGCGCTGACATTCTTGCTCGATGCGGGGTTACCACAAACCTTCCGTCCACAGAAAACCCAACATCTGTGAAGCCCTATAAAATGAGTATTCCCATATGCTGATGTGCTCGGTGAACCTCAAACAAGGCAACAGTGTGTGTGGTATTCCCACACTTACACGGACGCAGAACCCATTTGAGGCAGAAAAGCAAGGATACCACAGAACCCATTTTGGGAACAGCTGTTCTGTAAGAAGGCGGGTTTTGAAGTCAGGTGAACCAAGGCACACTTGGGGTCAGCGTTGTGCTCAGCACCTCGGAAGGTACTATGGGCACAATTCCTACCTCACACCCTCACCACACCCCGTGTGATCAAGGAAATTTGCGTCTACCCACTCACTCTGTTTGGGGGGAGCAGTGTTACATTAGAATCTTCCGGTCTGGAAACATCTGTCTGGCCATCTGGTTTTCACGGTCTTCCCTGACTGTCTAAACTATAAACTGGATTCCCCAAAACAGAACCCACAATACATCTGCCCATGTGGTTGTACATGGTTCCAAGCCTGTGGCTACTGTCCACGGCATCGATGTTAAATAGGCTTCGGTGAGGTCCTCGGGGGCCTCAGCTGACGAGACGCAGTAAGGAACACACAAGTCCCCTTCCAGTGGGAGGTGTCCTGTGATCTGGAAGCAGGCCCTTCACCTAAGGATGATCCCTCAGTGGGCTCAAGCCCTCAGGCCGGGCAAAGCCAGAATGTGAACCCAGGTTTCCTGATAACTCCCACTCCCTCACCAGCAGGATGACTCAGAAAGCGATGGATTTCCTCCAGCCTTTAAGAAACACACAAACGAACGCTCAATGCACATCCCAGTCCCGGAAGCTCAGAAAGGAATTCACTCTCCACACCTGCCCCAGCTGATAATTGAGCCACTAGGCAGAGGTAGCTATTTAAATCCTAACCAGTTACATTTATTTATTTATTTTAAAGATTTTTTTTTTCTAAAGATTTTATTTATTTGAGAGAGAGAGAGAACACAGAGAGAGACAGTGAGAGGGAGAAGCAGACTCCCCGCTGAGCAGAGAGCCCGATGCGGGGCTCGATCCCAGGACCCTGAGATCATGACCTGATCCAAAATGAAGAGTCGGATGCCTAACTGACTGAGCCACCCAGGAGCCCCTCTAAGCAATTAAATTTAAATAAAATATAAATGCCATGTGGTACCCAGGACTGGATCCCAGAACAGAAAGAGGACATTAGTGGAAAAACTGGTGACATCCGCATAAAATTTAATTAACGGTGACACAGAATGTTCGTTTCTTACTTTTGACAAGCACACCCCAGTTATGTAGGATATTCACCGTCGGGGAAACTGAGGCGAGGGTATATAAGAACTCTCTGTACCGGCTTCGTAATTCCTCTGTAAACCTAAAATCACTCCAAAATAAAAAAATATATGTATTAAATAAAGTAAAATTAAGTTAAGAATTCAGTTCCTCGGCTGCACTGGACACATTTCACGCGTCCATTAGCCATGTGCCTAATGTTACCACCGTGGACAGCGTAGATACGGCACATTTCTGTTATCCCAGAAAGTTCTACTGGACCACACTGCTCTGCAGTGTCCTTCGTTTTACCCAGTGACGCATCCACGAAACTCCCAGAAGATTGTTTTTCACTCTGCCCATAAATCATTGCGTCTGCACTGCATATTAAACCAGCCCAAGGATCATTTTTAATATTCGTAGCAGTTACTGAATAGAGCCTTTGCTGTTCTGTTTGGGTTACGCGGACCTCACCCAGAAGACCTGGCGTGAAACGCCTCTAGTCAAGCTTATGGGATAAACACAGCTCCCGACGCTGGTGGTCTTAAAGGAGAAAGTGGAGGGAAAGTCCCCAGCCCAGTGCTGACCCTTAAGCAGCACCCAGCATTCAAAGAGTGGAATCCCCTTTGTGGGGGGCACTGGGCGTGTTCCCAGATCTCGCTCTCCAGCTGGTAACCTGGCTGGGCTATGCTTCCGACCTGCACTAAGAATTAAAAACAGCCACTGTCCACAGGTGGTTGTTCAAACCCTCTCCACAAGCTACAACTCAGGAGTAAAACAGCCCCGTGGACTTCTTCAGCCTTCTGCCTCCACGAAGGGGAGGCTGCCTGAGCTGACCTTGGCCGGGTTCCTTTGGGGTTCCTGCAGAGATTCTTCCTGACCTGCTTTTCCATGTTCTTCTTCAGAAAGGACCATATGGGATGTCTGTGGTCAATGAATGAGGTGGAGTTTTCCACGCTGCTCTCACCCCCTACCCCCCCACCCCCAACCCCACCGTAATGCCCGTCGCTGCTTAACCAAGAGCAATCCTGACTCAGCTAAGTAGTGCCCGGCTGCTTCGAAAAGGCAGCATCTCATGAAGATAAGACACCTCCACTGCAAGTCGCTCTTACCCTCACTTCCAACCACCGAGCTCAGGATGAAATCCCACCACCTTCCTGTAGCTTGGGGAACCCGGCAGGTTCTGTCCCTGCTGACTGCTCTCCCCTCATCACCTACCACTCTCCCCCTCGCCCCCCACCCACCCTCCAGCCACAATGGCCATGCCAACGTCACTCCTGCCCCAGGGCCTTTGCACTGGCTGCTCCCTGGCCCACAATACTTCACCACCGCCCTCCACACATACCCATCTGCTCTTCACTGGGGCCGTCCCTGACTCCCCAGTCCCACTCGGTCCAACTTTAATGCCTTGCAAGGACAATCTGACATATTTCACGTTTGCTTGTTTGCCCAAGTCCCCTGCTAGAATGTGGGTTCCTGGGAGCAGTTCCAAACACAGGTGTGGCTTGTCTGTGGTGCGATCCCAGGCACCGAGAACAGCATCCGGCATAGCCTTTGAAGGAAAGGCTTGAAACCCCACCACTGCTGCATTTGCAGAAGCCCGAGTACAACAAGAGGGGCTGAGATCGGGGGCTCGGAGCAGTCCCCAGGAGGGGAGTCGACAAGCCCAGGATCACGGGGTCGGGGGGGACGGTTAAGCTCCAGCAACCTCATGTCCCCGCCGAGTCTTTCAATCTCCTGAAAGCTGCCTGCAAAACTGAATGAGAGAGTATCTGGAAAAAACCTAGTGCTCCCCGTAGAGGGAACTGCCCATGTGCCTCCTATTTCATTCTCCAGAGAAGTTTTGTTCAAAAGCTAGAAAAGAAGATGTCAAAACATCACGGAGGCTCCTACAGCCTCATGGATAAGGTTCCTTCCCTCCCATCCCCGAGCGTGGACACAGAGCGTGTCCGTGCCCTGGGGTGGAGAGAATCAAGAACCGTGATCCGCGGAGGGCTGGACAGGACCTGAGCCACGGCCTTTCTCCAGGCCCTCGCGCTGTGTAAATGGGCCAAACGAGGCCTGGTGAGAAGGCGCGGGGTGCCCGACGCCCGAGTCTGACCAGCCGTCATTTCTAAATCTCAATCTAAGAAGCCACGAGCGGGAGAGGCACCCTGATGTTCAGTGCCATGGGGGAAGAAAACAAAGAGGCCTCTCCTTGAATGAGGGATACATGCTGACTGTGGGATGCATCTGACTTCCACGGAACCCACGAAAGGTGGGTCTCTGAGCCAGGGAACGAGGCTTCTGTGGATTATGTTGCTGCTTCTCATTTCGATGGGCCGTGTGGTCTGTCACCCGTCCCCTGAATGGTGCTGAACGGACGTACTGAGTCACCCCGGGACGGAGCTCCTCAACTCTGGCACTACCCCCACATGGGGCTGGATAACCCTTTGTGTGTGGGGGGGTATGCTGTCCGGGGCAATGCATCCCTGGCAAAATCACCCCCAGGGGTGAGAACCACTGCGCCAGGGGCAGGAAAACCTAACTAGTACGGACGGATGTTGCCGACCAACAAAAGGGCGCAAGGAAGCACCGAATCAAACAGGGTCTTCATCAGAATGCTGATGTGTCTGCTCCATCTCCCAAGGGCCGAAGGGTAGGCAGAACTTCCAACTGCACGAGGTTGCAAGGCCCTTTTTGGCAGAGAACTTGACAGACCTAGGTACCCGCGGACCTGGGAACAGGTGTCCCAGCCCCCCCGCGGCTGGGGGCAGAGGAGGGCAGGTCGGTGACCACAGGCTTGGTCCAACGCCTTGGCCCTCTTGACCATCCTCGTCAGTGGGTCTGACCCTCTCCGCCCATCTCCCCGCCCTTCTCAGCTCCCCTCAGAGCCCCAGCACCCAGCTCAGTGCTCCATGGACAGGCGTCCAGTTGTGCTGCTCAGGTGAAGGCGGGAACCTGTCCCACTAGCCCCGAACCAGCTCCTGCCAGCCCCCATTCTGGGGGGACGGCCCCCACACAGCACAGAGGGGACAGGCTGCTGCTGGGGAGGGACCGCACCAGGGAGAGCGGGCTTTGGGAGGTGACCCTACTGCGGCAAAGGGCGAGTCCCCACCCAGCTCTCCCAGCCCCGCCAGCCCGGCGTACGTGGCAGGCTGCGACAAGCCGTGGCAGCTCATGCCTGACACCTGCACACGCCTCCGCCGGCCTTCGCAGACCAACCGCTCTGGCCCCAGACAAACAGCTGGGTTGTCTCCTTTCTGGTGTCTGGCTGGCCCGGAGCCAGCCGGGATAGAGGGCCACGCCTCGCTTCATTCATGCTGGCATCTCGATTGCTAAAAAGAACAAAAACAAAAACCCAAGGACGACAACAGGGAAGGCAGTGTGCCCGGAACGGCCTGTCGTCCGTACAACAGGTAGGAAGGCTGAATGGGCTCGGTTCTCGCGATGCAGGGCTCACCCCGTCCCTAGGGCATCACGAGCAAATGCCCCATTTCCCTCCCTCCCAAGAGGGTTCCTCTCTGTTTGAATTCTTTTTTTTTTAATTTAAGTAAAAAAAATACACACACACACACAAGATGTAAATAAAAACACTTAAAAAGCCTAGAACACCTGCTCGCCCCCTCTCCCGTGCCTTGGCTGATTGATTCTCCAGAGCTCTGTTTCTCTATTTTCCTACCATGTTGCTTTTTGAATTCTTCTGCTCTGGCAATTCTCATTTCCCAAAATCATATACTTGGATCATATAGCTTTATATTATACGGACCATATAATACACGTTGGGTTCTCAATGTATCAGCGGTAGAGAATGTCTAAAGACTCTTCTCGATGAAAGGCAGCCCACTCTCTGCACCCGAGACCCTTCCTCTGATCCAAGGGTTAAAAGCTGCTTGTCCTTCCTACGCCTGTCTGCACACATGTGCTCATGCATTCACACTGCCCCTCACTCGGTCATCATTTTAGCTCTTCCCTTGGTCACCTGGGATGGGTTAGGTAAGCTCCGTAGACCTCCGATGACTTGGGGCCACGTGAAGGTTGTGCAGGCCCTCACCGCCCTCCACGTAAGCTGCTGCTTCTCCCCTCCCCTCCCCACCCCTCCCCTCCCGTGTGCCTCCCCGCCTCAGTCTAGCTACACCGGGCCGCCAACATGCAAATTCCAGGCCGCCACCAGAACCACGATTTCCGGGCTTTGCTGCCCAGCTGATGCATAAAGTCCGAAGACCAACAAATGGGGTTCACGCCCCCTGCGCTTGTGGAGACATTCGTGAGTTCCCTCCACACTGAAGCCAGCCCGTGTCTGGGGACTGAGGATTCCACAGACGTCAGGGGGAGAGGAAGTGTCCACCCTCAGGGAGCGTGCAGCCTAGTGTGGGAGAGCCATAACCAACGGGGGGTGTGCTCTGAGGGCTGGGATCTGGACCGATGGGTGAGGGCTCTACATCAACCTGCCTCCTGGGGGCTCAGAATAAAACCCCCACCTAGGATAGGAATGTCAACCTCAACCACCTCCACTTGATTGCCTTTGCAGACGGAGAACTCACGCCCTGACAACAAATCCCAAGTGCCTTCTAGAGCATTCTACTCGAAAGCTGCCCCATAAAAATCTGCCTCCTTTGACTCTACTCTCTGATGCATTCCGGAACTGTGCAGAGCAGTTCTGCCCCCACTTTGGGTACCCACACCAGCAGACAGGTTACGGCCCTGAGGCCTCACCTCACCCGGCCGTCTTCCCTCCCTAAGCACCTAAAGGGAGTGAGGGTGAGCCATCAGGTTGCTGCCCACACTGCCAGGGAGAGCCCACCTGCCTGGTCCTCTAAACTGCTCCCTGCCTGGGTTTGGCCAGATCCCCAGCCTCGTTCCAGACCCCAGCACCCAGAGTCTTGGCCTTTCCAGGGAAGGTGGGTGTGTGGTCCCTCCCGGTCGCCCTGACGTAGAGAGTAGACAGTACCTGTTGGAGGAAGAGAGCTCCTGTGAGGGCCAGGGCTGGCTGGAATCCCAGGAGAACTGCCCGGACGTTCCCAGGTGGTCTCTGATCAAAGAAAGAAACACAATCACTTGGAGACGCTCATAGGGCAGAACCGGGAAACATAGAGACCTGGCCAGCCACCTCCATGCCCAACCCCCGGGAAGCAGGAGATGGCTTTCTGCCCCCACATCATCCCCCCCAACCCACGACTACACGGTTTTTCTTTACTGGGACCCTTCTCCATACAGCTGCGAGCAGGAGGAGGTGGCCTTGGGGCTGGGATCCTTGGAAACATCCCCCACCACCCCCTCCAATCCCCCAAGGCTGCCAACTCACACACCTCCACGTCTGTCCTGTGCCCTTGAACCCCCAGCTGCCACCTGGCCATTTCTCCCACGTGTCCACTGTCACCTGAAACCCCCAAGCCAGAGGAAGGAGCCCTGGCCTGGGGTCTATACAGAGACAAGGGGGGTGGGGGGCCCTCTGACAAATGGGGGTGATTTCCCAAGTCCTTCCCGGCTCTAGAGGCCCACGTCTTGTCTGAATTACAACTGCTGCATCAGACTGGCCGCTTCTCCCTCCCCAGATGCCCAGCCACACCGGCCAGCCAGGGAAAAAAAACTAATACCTGCAGCCGTGTGCTCGCCCCCGAACGCGGTATTAGCCATGTCATCCCCGTGAGCAGAGACGTCTCATAAAGTTATCCGGTGATAAAAACGATCCCTTTCTCACTCTATACAATTTGACAATGTAGAAAGACACAGAGAAAAGAGCTGCATCTGGGGCGCCGGGTGGCTCAGTCGGTTAAGTGTCTGCCTTCGGCTCAGGTCTTGGTCCCGGGGTCCTGAGATCGAGCCCCGCATCGGGCTCCTTGCTCAGCAGGGAGCCTGCTTCTCCCTCTCCCTCTACCCCTGCTCGTGAGTGTGTACTCTCGCTCTCTCTCTCACTCTCCCTCTCGCTCAAATAAATAAATAAAATCTTTAAAAGGGAGGAAGGAAGGAAGGAAGGAAGGGTAGCATCCATAGTCCCACAGCTCAGAAGTCCTCACTATCAACACTTCGGTATCTTCAGCGATATATTTTCGAGGCACGTATACATCTTTAAAATCAAACAAAATCATACTGTACTTTCTTTTCACGTATCGACTTTTTTATCTTTCGAAACCCCTTAAGGCGGCTGGAACGCACGTAGTTAGCACCCCTGAACAGCGGTGATCCTGGAGCCAGACCGCCTGGGTCAGAATCCCAGTTCTGCCTCTTCCCACCCGCGGAACCTCGGCCAAGCCACCTGTCTTCCTGCTCCCTTAGTTTCTTCCTCTGTAAGAGGGGATCGATAGGGGCGCCTGGGTGGCTCAGTCGTTAAGCGTCTGCCTTCGGCTCTGGTCATGATCCCAGGGTCCTGGGATCGAGCCCCGCATCGGGCTCCCTGCTCCGCGGGAAGCCTGCTTCTCCCTCTCCCACTCCCCCTGCTTGTGTTCCCTCTCTCGCTGTGTCCCTCTGTGTCCAATAAATAAAATCTTAAAAAAAAAAAAAAAAAAAGAGATTGATAACGGTATCCACTCAAGACAATCACTGTATTTGTGCCAAACGCCTACATAAAGTTATTTTTAGTGAGTCCATTACGTGGACATAACATTATTTAATCTAAAATTCTATTACTAAAATCTCGATGGTCTCAGATACTCAGAAAACAAAAATAAGCACAACTTTTCAATGGCCTCTCTCAATTAGGACTCAAGAGAACTGGGTTCCTGCCTCAGCTCTGCCTGTCATCTGCTGTGCAGCCCTGGGCAACTCACACGGCGTCTCTGGTCCTCTGATTCTTCATCCGAAATGAAAGGGTTGGGCTCACTGGTCTTTTTGGACCCAACACTCTGGCCCTCCAGCTTTGATCAGTGGTCTTAGGACTCCAGGAGTGACCAGAAGAGCAGGCTCAGTGGCTTCTGGTGGGAGGAGGAACCGGCAGGCTCACCCCAGAGCCCTGCTCTCCCTACAGGTCACACACACACAGGAACAATCCTTCGCTGGCTCCTCCCCCACCCAGCACACAGAATAACGTCCAAACCTCATAGCCCCCGCATCTGTCCAGACTGCCCTCCCACTCACTTCACTCCAGCACATTTGCTGGTCTCAGAACATGTCTTTGCTATAGTCACTCCCTCGGCCCCACCACCATCCCTGGATGGCAGAATCTTATTCTTTAGTCAAGCCTGAACCAAAAGGCCTCTTCCACCATGCAGCCTTCCCAGACTGCGTTTCTCCCCTGCTGCCAAATGCCCCAACTTTCTAGAGTCATGCCAGGATGTCTCCAGCTGCAGAGGCTCCCAGCTGAGTCCCTCTCGGGGCGCACTGCCTATGGCCAAAGGGAGCTAGCTGCCCAAGGCTCTGCCTGGGGTGGGGGACGGGGAGTGCTGCCCATCCAATAGCTGGTTAACACGGGGGTGGGGGGAGCGTAAAAAGCCCACCAATCCCCCTCCAGTCTTCAGGGTCAAACAGCCCCGTTCTCCCTACACACGGGAAAGGTCCCCAGGGAAACGTCCACTCTGTGTTGCTGCCTCCACCCCTTTGGTGGCTGAGGCCACCGACCTGATTTCAAAGTTCTGCCCCGTCGGAGCCTGGGACATTCGGCTGGGAGCAGGGCAGCAAACGCCTGCGAGGTTGGCTCCCAGGTCAGCTGGGCTGCGGATACATGGGGTCTATGAGGGACCACCAGCTCTTCTCAGCCCAGATGAAACCGAATTCTATGTGCGCAGGAGCTGCACTCGTGGGTCTTAAGAAAAGACCACCACGGTGACTCCTGGCAGCAAATGGAGTAACCCCGGAAGGCCGCAGGGGGAGGTGACTCGCAGGATGCGAACAGTGGCGTGGCTCAGCTGCCCCTGTAGGGCCCCTTCACCTCCCCACTGTGCATCCTAATGACAGAGTAAGAGAGCCAGTGTGGCATCGTGCACCCAGGGGGCTGCAGGACGAGGGTCCGAAATCACAGGGAGATGCAGGCTTGCAGTCAAGCAAGCACTGGCTGGCCGGGCTCACTTACAGGCCCCCCCCAGAAGCCGGAGCCCCTCCCTCCCACAAGAACCACAACTCTCAGGCCAAACTTCATCAGGGCAAGAAAACGGCCTGAAGGAGTCAGCCCAGCCCACCTCCTCATCCTGGCCAACCCCGGCCAACCCAAAACACAAGGCCAACCCAAAACACAGGGCCACCGCAAGCCTGAGGCAGGAAGGCAGCCGGGCCAGGCCGGGTGGACATCTGGAGCGAGCCACGGGGACTCTGGCTGAGTGACCTCCCAGCAGCAGAAAACATCACCCCAGATGACCATACCACCCATGGGGAGGAAGCCATTTCTAGGCTTTTTCCAATAAAAGATTCCCTAATCTGTTTACAGCACGCCAGGCTCCCTGACCAAGCAAAGCTGAAACAGCAGCTTGGGGCCTGACGGACCCTGGGTTCTAACCCTGGGGTTTCAGGTGGTTCCAGAAACACCCAGACTCCTACTACAAGAGGCATTACCAGGCATGCCCCAAAGGCTGGGGGGGGGGGGCGGCTTGGCGAGGTCAGAGCGGAAGTGAGACGTGTTCTTGGAGAGACTGCCCATCCAACTCAATCCACGAAAAACACATTTTCCCCCCAATGGCAACCCTAACTCGTTCGGACCTCTTCGACTAAAACCAGAAAAACCACACACACACAGATCAACCAGCCCAGGGAGGTTGCTCTCCTAGCCATCGACACTCTGGGCCAGAGATTTCTAATTTCCCCATCAGTGGACGACAATGACTGCCATGGAGAATAAAACTCTCGGAGAAAGTATAGTGGAAAGGCGGACAGAGATGTAAGCCTGGGATTCAAAGCACAGACGGCCCCTCCTTAAAATAATAATGATCATGATAATAATGCTAATAATAAACCAGGAAGTGAGACAGCAGTTATCAACCGTTTACACCGTTACTTCTGGACTTTATTGCCCTTGTTAAGACTACATCTTGCTTACATTAGAAATAGCGGCTTCCAGTGGGAAAGCCACAGGGATCCCCTGGATCTCTGCCACTGGTCCTGGTGATTTGCCTTGGGCAATGTGTCAACCCTGCCCCTCCCTGTCCCGCTTTGACCCCCCACCCACCCACCACCTCCTACTCCCCGCCCTGCCCCCCCACGGACTCCCCGTTCTTGATTGGTCTGCATCCTTCGCTGTGTGGTGGCTCTCTGCTGCCCCCAGTGGCTACCAGGTGAAATTACCAGAGGTACCAGCTCAGGGGGAATTGGGCCCTTTTGGGTCCCGGCTCTGAGATTCCTCTGAGATTCCTGCAGTCCCTTCCTCCTTACCTGCTAAAAAAGATTCTTCCTTCTTAATCTTTCTAATTGTGCCTCTTCTCTCTCTCCTCTCCGCTACTTCCTGTCTCTTCCTTTGCCTTGTTTGGGGGTGGCCCCAACTGTGGCTTCTCTCCTACCCCCTGCCCCCCTATTTTCCTCACCAGGAGGGGCTGCTAGGCTGTGCTCAGGTTTTCCTAGCCCGATAGCAGCCCTGCTGCTCCCTTCTCCAGCCCCCGCCCCTCCTGTCCTGGAAGCTAGTCCCCCCGTCACCCGGGGCTGCCCTGCTCTCCTTGGCCACGTCCCGCACCCCAACCAGGAAGGCGGGTCCCAGGAGAATCAGGAGACACCCCCACCCCCTGTGCCTTGGTCCTGTGTAGGCCTGCAGATGCAAACTCTGCAATCAGGCCGGCCTCCACCAAGGGAAGGTGCAGCACCCCACAGAGCCCAGGTCAGGGCCCGGAAGGTCCTGCTCATCTCTCCCTTGGGGAACTCGGCAGCAGACGCTCTGGTTTCCTCCCATATCCCAGTGTTTCCTCTGCCCCTGGGCTTTGCAATCACAGCAATTAGGGGTCTCTGGCGGCAGGACATTCCCAGCCCAGTCTTATAATTAAATGAAACCTGACCTCCGACCACAGATTCTCCGCAGGAAATGAACCACTGCTCTTTGAACATCCATTCCTGCCTGGTCTACCCCAAGCACCTCCACACTGGGCATCTCCTTCAGTGGTCCCCAAATCACTAAGAAATGGGTGCTATCATTTCCATTTCCTTTTAAGATCTTATTTATTTATTTGAGAGGGAGAGCATGAGCCGTGGGGAAGGGCAGAGGGAGAGGGAGAAGCAGGCTTCCCGCTGAGCAGGGAGCCCGACACGGGACTCGATCCCATGACCCCTGGATTATGACCTGAGCCAAAGGCAGACGCTTCGCCGACTGAGCTACCCAGGCGCCCCCCATTTCCATTTTCTAAAGGAAGAAGCTGAGGCCTCGGTGAGAAGCTGAAAAGCTGTGACTCAATCTGTCAGCAGGGACCCACCCCCACCCCGTGCAAGCAACACCAACACCCCCGAGTTCTGTGCTGGGGCTCCATGAGCTGCCGCAAAACAGCACCGTTTTAGTCTATACACCACTCTCTGTGTGAGAATCATCCTCAAAATCACAAGTATTACTATATTAATTTCACATAAATATCAGAAATATTTACGACATGGTAAATATTTGATATAATGTAATAAATCCTATTATCAAATATTAACAGGGCTACACTTGAAGGCCTACTCTGCGTCTGGCAGTGTTCTGCGCCCTATGGGCACTTCAAGAAATAGAACGGATCGAAGACCCTCCTCCCTCAGCTTACAGGCATGATGCAATTCTGTCTAGTTTGGAAATACCAACACATAAAATTTTCTACGAATGAAAATTTAAAAAATATCTGATGGGAGTGGAGGGAGGGAATCACGCCAGGAGAAAGGTAAATAAGTTAAGAAAAGCAGGTAAGGTTAGACCGAGGTACGTGCCAAAGAATAAAGTAGAGAAGGGGAATACAAAATAGTATTCGAAAGGGATGTAATTTTAGAAAGGGTGGCCGAGGAAGGCCTCCCCGAGAAAGGCACATTTGAGTCCAGTTCGGAAGAGATACTAAGTATCTCTTGCTGCATCGGAAATCACCCCAAACTCAGCAGCCTGAATGAACAGCATTTATGACGTCACACAGTTACAGCGGGTCAGGAATCCAGGAGGAGCTCAGTGGGGTGGTCCCGGCTCAGGCTCTCCCATGAGGTCACAGTCAGGGTCTTAGCTGGGGCTGCATCTCAATCTGAAGGCTTGAGTGGGGCTGAAGGAGCCATTTCCAAGACGCCTCACTCACATGGATGCGGGCAGGGGCCAAAGTTCCTCGCCACGGGGCGGCTCACGCCGTGGCACTGACGTCCCCCCCCCAAAATGTGTGCACCGACAGAACAGGGGGAAGCCACGATGCCTTTTATCAGCCCGCCTTAGGAGTGTCTCTCCATCGCAAGTGCCAGATCACACAGCCCAGTGCTGATAGAATGTGGGAGGGATCTCTCACTGTGGGGTCCTGGACCGGCAGCACCCGCATCACTAGAAATGCAAGTCCTCGGGAATCAGCCGCTCTGGGGGTGCGGCCCAGCGATGTGCGGGGCAGCCACTGCAGGGTCTGAAGCAGAGAAGCGGCAGGATCCAATGGTGGCCACTGTACCAGGCCCTGCGTCTGAGCAGGCTTCCTGCACTCAGCCACCACACGTCCCCTCGGCACGTCTCGTGCCCTAGATGCGTCATCTGTGAATGCTGCCTCTCCTGTCCACCCTGTCAGTCCTCCAGAGACGGAGACAAGCTTGGGCCCTTCAAGAGCTCCCTCCAGAAGGAGCGGCAGGACTGGGGAGCGTGGCCTGAGTGGGGCAGGGTCCGTCCAGGTGAGGATGGCACCACCACCACCACCACTGAGAGCTGGGACACCGGTGGGATCCAGGGATGTCTCACCCAGGAAGGCTCAGGGAAGGGGGTACCCAGGTGATGAGCCTTGCCCCTGCCCTCAGCTCTAGAACCAGATCTCTCCATGTTGGTTTCAGACCCCGTGGGCTGAGAGAGACAATTCCTGGACCGTGAAGTGACACCCAGGATGGACAGCTTGATGGAAGAGATTCTTGCTTGGGAAGCTTTATGTGGATCCACCTCCCATGGGGGGCGGGGGGGTTTCCGTTACCACCCCCAGCCCTGTTCACACAGCTCGGATCCCCAGCGGCAGGGACAGAGCAGGGAGCCTCTCAGCAAACAGGGACACAGGCTATTTGCAAACAGCCATCTACAGGCCGTCAGCAGCAGAACTACGTTCTGTGGGCTCCCCTAGGTCTGATCTACCAGCAGGAGGGCTACTGAGCCTGGGCGACACCTCTACTTTCAGGCAGCATGGAAGACTTCAGCGTGGTCGCTGGACCCCAGGGTCTGCATCCCGAGCTCCAGTCAGAACTGCAAGGCAGGAGTCAAGCCTGGGGGCATGGGAGCAGAGGTGGGGATGTGCTACCTAATAGCCCCCAATTCCCAAGGTCTAAGAGTCACGGGCAGCACACACATAACCCTGACAGCCCCCAGACTGCCCCCCCCACCCCGCCCCAAGCACTGAGAGCCCTCCTGCTCTGAGGAAGGGGTGACACCAGGACTCTGCTGTTCTGGAAAGAGAAAGAACTGGATTGCACACCTGTCCCAGGTGCTTGAAACACCCCTCAGCCCAGAGCTGCTGTTATGTGCCTAGAAGCTCAGGAATTGGTGTCAGAGACCCCGAAATCCCAAGTCCACCCCTTAGAACACATCCCCCAAAGGGAGAGGGAGGGAAGGGCCCCTCTCTGGCACTGCGGGGGAAGAGGGTCCTAGAATGCCTTCTTTAGCATTTCTGAGCTGTAGGGGTGTCCCTCAGTTAACCGAGAAACATCACTCGTGGTGGTCTACCAGCAGTTCCAAGGCTCCTTTCAGCAAGCCTGAGATCCAGGCAGGGCATGGATCTTTACGGCCGGTTCACAGAGGCTGGTGATACCAATGGGATAAAGAGGTAGCCAAAGGCAGGACCAGCAGTGGCCAGAGGAATTCTAGTGGGGACATGGGGAGTGGAGCGCCTGGAACTCTCTGAGCCTGTCCTTCAAACCCTTTAGGATCCCTGGTGTACCAAGCTCCTTACACAGAGTACAGATCCAGGCCAACACACCAGGAATCCCTGAACTTGGGTTGAGGGGTAATGAGCATTGATCGCAACGTAGGAACAAGTGTCTTGTCATGAGCCACCAGGTGGTGGCTGCTCACGGATATTATGACCCCCCATCTTACGGGGGAGAAAATGTAGGTGGGTCCCAAGAAAGAGACTTTGTCAAAACCAAAGCCTGGACCCTCGGGATCCAGGACCTAAGCATAGGTACCTGCCAAAGCTCCGATCTTGTTTCCCAAACTTGGTTACTCATCAGGATCACTGGGACTACTTGGTAAAAATACAGATTCCCAGAGCTGGCTCCTGAAGACTCTGGGGCTGTGTCAAATCAATGCACCCCTGTCTCCCGGGTACCGCGTACAGTAAGCAGTGGGTGTTTGATGAATGAATGCTGACTCGGGTCAAAGTAAGGCCGTGAGAACTGAGTTTGGTTAGGTTATATGGCCAAGGGCTGCTTTTTAAAAATGCGTGTGTGCACGTAGATAAAAAGAAAAACAGACTAATGGAAAGACAGACCAGAGAGAAGAGACAGAGCACAGAGTCCCTTCACATAGCATGAATTACAAATTACACGAGCAGTCCAATCTAAAAGGCAACATATACGGGTGCTTTAAAGAAATGCATTTACAAATAACCAAGAGGAAAAGATGTTCATTCTCCCTCAAAGTTGGAGGAACCCAACTTAAGATGACAAGACGCTATTTTCTTACTCACCGGACGTATAACATCAGACTGATAACCCCTCATTACCTGGAAGGATCTGGAAAAACAGGTTGGGGAATGTCTTGGAAAAGCAGCAGGAGATTGTGATCAAAATCCCAAACACACAGACCCTTCGACCTAACGACAGTTTTGGGTGTGCAATGATGTAAGTGTAAAGAGGTGGTTGGGGGCATCTTTTGTTAGAGGGGGGAATCTCCAGAGAAACGCTGTAAATGCCCAGGGGGCACACGCTGTGTTGGCAGGATGGCATTCCACTGGGGATCTGGGAGTGCTGATGTGGAGGGCATGTCCAACACACACTGCTAAGTCATCAGTGTACAAAAGGTTCTCAGATGCATTTTAGAAAGTGCGTTAAGTCAAATGTAGGTGCACAGAAAATCACCGGAAGAATACACAAGAAGCATCTGATGCTGGTTCTTAAAAATCAAAGTGGGGCACCCGGGTGGCTCAGTCGGTGAAACGTCTGACTCTTGGTTTCAGCTCAGGTCATGATCTCAGGGTCCTGGGATCGAGCCCTGCATAGGGCTCTGCACTCAGTGGGGAGTCCGCTTGAGATCCTCCCTCTCCCTCTGCCCCTCCCCCAGCTCGAGCTCGCTCACTCTCTCTAAAATAAATAAATAAAAGTCAAACCAAAGGAAGATGACTATATTGTTACAGCATACTCCATTTGAATGCTTTACCAAGTACACGATAATTTCCCACGAAAGAGAGACAACACTGTGTCATGTTGGTGCAGGAATAAACTCAAAGACAAATAGGAAAAGAAAAACAAGGAACAGACCCAAGCAGACTAGGTTAGCGTATGGTCAAGCGGGGCTTTTCAGGGCAACAGTGAAAGGCTGAACCAGTGAATAAATGCTGGGAGAACATGAGGCCAACGATCTGAAAAATATTAAAGTCAATCCATTCCTCACACATTTTCTGAATTTCAGTTTTTTCTGGCTTAAAAATTGTAAGGGGGGATAAAACAGTCCACGAGAGTACTAGAAGCACATATTCCCCTCTTTTCGCTGGCAAAGGCCTTTCTAAGTGTGACCTCAAAAGGGAGGAATCAAAAAAGCTAAAGACTGACTAGACTCTATAAAAAATGACCATCAGAATCTTAAAACGTCATTTTTCAATAAAGATTTTATTTATTAGACAGAGAGAGACACAGTGAGAGAGGGAACACAAGCAGGGGGAGTGGCAGAGGGAGAAGCAGGCTTCCTGCCGAGCAGGGAGCCCGATGTGGGGCTCGATCCCAGGACCCTGGGACCATGACCTGAACTGAAGGCAGACGCTTAACGACTGAGCCACCCAGGCGCCCCTTAAAACATCATTTTTAAAAAACAGAACTACTTGTTACATCTAATCGAGACCCTTCTCTAAGAAGGATCCAAACGCCAGAGTTCTTTCTTGCAGACCCACATCTGGAGCGTGCTTACTTGGCCCCTACTGGTTTGCACCAGCGAGTGAGGCACAGAGCAGGACTTGGAAGGACATCATCGACCGTCAGAGGCCAGTTTCTGCTAAATAGCTGCTAAAGAAAAAAAGCAAGTCTGCGGAGAAAAAGAGGTATGAACTAAACAGAGAAACAAGTGGGCTTAAGAGATCACGAGGTCCCAGAAACCGGACGAACAGCTCAGCACCTGATTTTTGTCCTTTAGCGGGGGCTTCTATGAGATGCCCTATAGCCTTCTAATAAATACCCCTTTTTCCCCCACTAGGTAGTTTGAGTAGGCTTCTGTTTCTGCCCACACATAACCACCAAACTGCACTGCCCTATAAACAGCCAACACCAGCCCTGTGGCCTTTAGGTCCTGGAATCTTCTTCTGGAATATTCTGTGACCTGGAATATTTTTCTGGAATGTTCTTCTGGTATATTCTTCTGTGACCTGGAATATTCTTCTGTGACCATGCTGAATGGTGGCTTCTTAACATACCCCAAGGAGGACTCCCATAAGCTCTCCATGGAAAAATCACACCACTCAACTGTCCAGAAGCTTCTCTTCCCACTACGTGGTACCTTCCACTCACACACTTTTGGGATCTGTTTCCGAGAAACTCGGCATTTGCGAACCTCAACCGCACTGCATCGCTAATCCTGATTTAGAAGACTTTCCAGTAAAAGGTGTGACTGTACGTTTATAAATAATGCTTGAAATCATGGAGAGTGTTGCTTTTCACAAGACAGAGGAAACCGTCAGAAAGAGCCACGGTTATTCTGGGGAATAGAAATAAGCCATTCTTTTTTTGAGGTGCGGCCGCCCAAGGCAACTTCCAAGCCTCGCTGGATTCCCGAGGAAGACCATCCAGCCCCCCCCAAGCACAAAGGGCACCCTCCGTGGGGAGGTCCTTATCAGGAACCAACCCTACAAAACACGGACGGAAATTCTAGACAAAACAAGATCTCCAACATCAAGAAAGGGCATTCAGGACAGAGAGGAGCTCATGAAATGGGGGAAGACATGGGTAGCATTTTAGAGTTGTCGAAATAAGATTCTCTGAGAACCGGCATGAGCAGGGTGGGAAAAAACCTCTCTGCCAAGAGGCCTGCCAGTCCTGTCCGCTACGGAAAATTCTAGAATGCTACCAACAGGGTCAGCCTTCAAGGTGGGCTGAAAGTACAGTAGTGTTTCTCCATCACCTGGAGGGCTGGTGAAAGCACAGTCCACAGGACCCCACTCCCAGAGTTTCTGAATCAGGAGGTCTGGGGTGAGGCCCGAGAACCTGCATTTCTAGTAAGTCCCCAGGTGATGCTGATGCTGCTGGTCCAGGAACCTCAGTGTAAGAAGCACAAGCCTGGGGGCAGCCGAGGAAGGGCAGAAGTCTCTCGGCAATAGCACTTCTCCTGTCTCCAGGTGTTGGGAGGGAAGGCCATTAAAAAAATAAACAAACAAGTGAAAATAAAAACAAAAATAAATTTCTTTTTAAAGATGCAACCATCAAAACAACCCCACTGTGCACGGTATTTCCCCCCAAACAGGTGGCACTGTTAAAAACTGCAGCGAATAGTCAATGTGGCCCAAGAGATCCAGAAAAAGAAAAGTGACCCCAGCGGGGCTGATGCTCTGAGAGCAGAGGAGAAATCCACCAGGACCAGCAGGACCACCCATATGAATTCAGGCCTCCTCTCTGCTTCTAAAGTCCACCAGCCAAGAAGATTTTGCATTTGCACACCTGGTCACAGGAGCTGGAGTTCAGGGGCAGGTACTCTTTATAGGGCAGGGACCTGGTGTCCAAAGCACTGTGTGCTCCCTGGCCCATTCTCTTCTGCTTCCCAAGCTCTACCCCTGCTGTCTGCTGGGCACCTGTTCCTATAGTCACCCCCCCTCCCCATTAACACGTATCGCGTTTCTCTATCAGCAGCACAAAGCAACTGAAAGTCTTTATCTGGGGACCGGGAGGATGGGGGGGCGAAGAGAAGGAGGGAGGAGACCCTCCTTGACTCCCAGCCTGGCACCCTCCTCCCTTTGAGGCAGAGAGCACACGGCCCAGCACCCCTGTGTGCTCCTCACCCCCACATAAACAAGACCAGGGCTCTGATTTGCGCACCTCGGCCCTGGAAGAGACCCCAAAGCTTAGCAGTGCTCCAAGATCCCACAGAGGACTCCCGCAGGAGAAGGGGGAGGACCAGGGGAAACGGGCGTCTGAGAAAGCAGAAGGGGAGAAACCCGGGAGGACAGGCTGGGATCTGGGGAATGAGCAGCCCCCATCCGCTTCTGCATCTCAGAGGGATTATTTTTATCCTATTCGTAAGAGTACTACAGGTCCCGGGAAGAGAGGCTGGAAAACGTGGAAACGTCAAAAGAGGAAACGAAAGTCCTCCCTGGGGTGCCTGGGTGGCTCAGTCGTTAAGCGTCTGCCTTCAGCTCAGGTCATGATCCCAGGGTCCTGGGATCGAGCCCCGCATCGGGCTCCCTGCTCGGCGGGAAGCCTGCTTCTCCCTCTCCCACTCCCCCTGCTTGTGTTCCCTCTCTCGCTGTGTCTCTCTCTGTCAAATAAATAAATAAAATCTTTAAAAAAAAGAAAAAAAGTCCTCCCTGATCCATCACTGGGAAAGAACCACCATGGACCGACACCTCCCCCAAGGTGTGCCATGGGAGTGAGGGAGCACCCCAACCATCAGGGATCGGGGACAGAAGGGGGGGTGGCAGGCGCCTGGGTGGCTCAGTTGGTTAAGCGACTGCCTTCGGCTCAGGTCATGATCCTGGAGTCCCTGGATCGAGTCCCGCATCGGGCTCCCTGCTCAGCAGGGAGTCTGCTTCTCCCTCTGACCCTCCCCCCTCTCATGTACTCGCTCTCTCTCATTCTCTCTCTCTCAAATAAATAAACAAAATCTTTAAAAAAAAAAAAAAAAAAAAAAAAGAAGGGGGGGTGGCAGGGAGTGGGGCCACCTGCCTGGTGAGCAGGGTCTGTCCCTCGGTTGGGGGGAAACACAGAGCTTGAAAGGGCTTTCAAAACCAGCCTAACCCGCTCCTGTAGAGATGGGGAATCCAGACTTGAGGATGCTGGGGATGCGCCACGGACGACCGAACCAGGAAGGGGCAGAGCTGTGGCCGTGACCGCCAGCCCGGTCCTCTCTGGTACATTCAAGCACAGTGACAAGAAGAATCTACAGTATCTGGAAATCAACTGCTTTACGTGTCTCTTTCCTCCAGCTTACATAAAAGCTTTTCTGCCCTTCCTTCTCTTGGAGCTACTAGAATTCTGGGACCCAGGGAGCTATTTTAAGCCGGAGCCCACGCCCTGCGTTCACCAAGAGGCTGGTGAGGCAACAGGAAAAGCAGGCTAGCTTTCTGCGGCTGGTGCAACTTTACCCTCAGGCCAGGCAGGTGTCAGAAACGGAGGGGACAGATGGCACCTCTCCAGGGCCTCGTGGAGGACACGACACCACCTGGTGGCCCGTTATGCCGGGGGCCAGGGAAATGTGTTGGTTTTCTGGGGCTGCCCCAACGAAAAACACAACCAGCTAGGGGCTAAAACAACAGAATTGTGTGGTGTCCCAGTTCTGGCGGGGGCCAGAAGTCCGAGATCCAGGGTGGGTTCCTTCTGAGGGCCGTGAGGGAGAGTCTGTTCCACAGTCCGTCCCCTCGGTCATCCCCGGGCTCATAGACGGTGTCCTCCTTGGGTCTTCACGTTGCCTTCTCTTTGGCGTTTGTCTCTGGGTCCAAAAGATCTGCTTCTGCTCCAACCTCCCCAACCCAAGGGCCCCCAGTCACCAGAAACCCCTACACTAGGTCCCCGCAATGGCCCCTAAAGGGTTAATGCCTGGGGGTGGTGGTTCGAGACCACAAGATCATTTCCACTCTCCCCCACTATTGGCGCTAGGGCTTCTCGGGCTGATGGTCTCCTTGGGCATGCAGACAGGAATTGGCTACAGCTGCCAAGACGGCAGGAGATTCATCCAAGAGCAATGATGGGGAGGGGGCTGCCACATGCGAGGACAAGATCCTCCCAGTACGGGGTCTCAGTGCCCCCGCGCACAGCCCAGCACGCTGCTCCCAGGGAGCGGCATGCAGTAAACACATGTGTCTTGCATGACTAACTTCTCACCCTGTTCTCCCACGCCTCTTGGATGAGCACTGCCTACTTTGGAATCCAACTCGGGCTGAAATAACAAAAAAAGCTGTTAGCCCACTCCAAGATCTCCCTCCAATAATACAGATCTGATCACCAGGAAACCACGCCAGTTTTACATACGGAGGCGCATTCCCAAACAGTGGTGGGCGATGAGCATTTGGTGCTGACTCCTGGTTTCATAGAATCTTAGACCTGGAAGGGACCTTCCGAGAGGTCTATTCGAGCAGGAAAAGAAAACTGACTCCAACCCACAAGGAAAGTCCCCTTTAACAATCTCCTCTCCATTTCAGGAAGCATTCGGTCTTTGCAAACATGTAGCCATTTGCATTGTGTTCCCCTCGCCCACACCGCCCCTGCCAGAAGCCATCCCAGTGGATAATTAGAGGAGCACAGACAAGGCATTTAACAAACACTTGTTGCTTGATAATCAATTCACGCCATCCTGGCCCACTCACTGATCAGAATGCATCCTGCAGATACTTTACATTTTTGCAGAGTTCCACCGACGGACTGAATGGGCCCTCACCCTTTAAACAGCTACCTGGTTGCCACGGTCCAGACCTCACCTTCCTGCTGCAGCCACGGGCTCCCACGGCCGCAGACACACGCACCAGCCTTACAGCAGCCCCAGAAAGGCGATGCTTCCTGCCCCGATAGTCAGGTGCACAGAAAACCTCCAGGAATAAGGCAGAGCGTGAGATGGGCTGGTAGGTCCTCCCTGAAACAGATGCTCCATCACTGTATACCAGCCAGGCATTTCTCCTTGGATTCCTGATTCTCTTCCCTGGTCCCCTTTCTTAATCTCTGATTCCCAAGAGCATTTTTTTTAAAAGATTTTATTTATTTGACACAGAGAGAGAGAGGGAGAGAGAGCACAAGCAGGGGGAGCAGCAGAGGGAGAGGGAGAAGCAGGCTTCCCGCTGAGCAGGGAGCCCGATGCGGGGCTCGATCCCAGGACCCCGGGATCATGACCTGAGTGGAAGGCAGACGCTTAACGACTGAGCCACCCAGGCGCCCCCCAAGGGCATTTTCATAACCCATCTTCCCACCTCGGCGCCTCATGCCATCTCTCTTCTGCAGTACTTGGGTGCAAAACCACAACGCTCTGTCTGAATGAACATAGGTCAAAACTCCCAAAAACCCACAGGAACCGGGCGCGTAAAATGCACATGTGAAGCTAACGGAGTGTACGAAAAGTCCGGGGCAATGGCAACCTTCTCAGCATCACATCCGGGTGTGTTCAGGCAGGCAGGTGGGTCCGACGTGGCCACACCTCATGATTCTCCAAGAGAAGACAAGTCACTGGATGGTCATGGAAGGCTTTCTGATTTCCGGCCAACAGGTGACCTCCACTATACCTCTATCTCTTCAGGACAGCTCAGCAGGATCTGGAAGGTTCTGACCCTGCCCTGACCAGCACACACAGAGGCCGATAATGCCGCTCCAAATTTAGTCATCGCGGATCAGCACTGTATTTTAAAGAGTTCAAGCCAAGCAAACATCATGCCTTATGAGGACACAACTCACAGCCATCTTCTACTTTCTTTTTGGCCTTTGATGAAAGAAAACTGGTCAAGCGAATGACTGGTAGAGATCCCGCCAACTGATATGGTTGGGTTGACCTGGTTTGGATGGATTAGTCACCGAACCCTGCTAGGTCACAGGGCATGGGGAGGGGACAGTAACTCTATACTGGCACTCACTTCCTAACCAAAACGGAGGCAAGTCTGAAAGCCCCAGTCTACCAACCTCCAGAGAAGAACAATACAAAAGTAGAAACCTTATGACTTCTCGCCGTATCAAAGGCTTGAACTATTTCACTGGACTCTAAGTTCCCCGAAGACAAGGATGGTATTCATTCCATCCAGATGTCCGAGTGCTCTACAGAATGGGAAAATGAAAAGAGCGTAAGCCCCAAACACTGACTGAACCGTACCTAGGAGTAAAGTTGAAACGACAGTCCATAGGGTTTTTTTAAATGGCAAAAACAGTGGGGCACCTGGGGGGCTCAGGTGGTTAAGCATCTGCCTTGGGCTCAGGTCATGATCCTGGGGTCCCTGCCTCAGGCTCTCTGCTCAGCAGGGGAGTCCGCTTCTCCCTCTCCCTCTGCCCCTCCCCCTGCTCATGTGCTCACTCGCTCTCTCTGTCAAATAAATAAAATCTTAAAAAAATAAAAAGGCAAAAATGCTGAGATTTAAAAAAAATTTTTTGAGCCTTTGACTCAAAAGCTTTGAAATTAAAAGATCTGCCACGATATCCTGTTTTATAACAGGATCAGAAGAAAGATGAGAAAATATCCACGAGTCAGTTACCTTGACAACACCAAAGAATATAAACGTTAGCCAGGCTAAAGGGCCTTCCTCCGCAGTTTTATGCTCAATCTGTACCTTGTCACCATAAAAATGACAGATCTATCTTTAAGGAGTTCTTCCTCGAGATTCTACCTTAACTAGAGTAGTTTACAGTGATACGGCCTCTAACCTTGAGACTAATACATGTTTACTTGTTTGAAGAAAACTGTATTCTTTCACTTGATCTCAGTAAAAGAAAATTGGATTTAAATTTACTCTTCAACTTCATAATATTTGATCCACTAACAATGCCTTCATCAATCTTATTGTCTCCTTGCAAGTCAGAAATAGGTAACCATTAGAAAACGCGTAAAAATAGAAAGGAGACCTTCTTACTCTCTCCAAATAATAGAATTGGATCCAGTAGGTCTGTGGTATTTTTTAACAAACTCCCTAGGTGCTTCTAATGCCCACCAAAGTTTGGGAATCAGGCAGAAGGAATCCCCAACCGAGACATCACATGACTATTTTTACTGTGATGTAATTTACATCCCATAAAATTTTCTCTAAAAGCACATAACAGGAGTGGTTTTTAGTATATTCACAGACTTGCGCAAATATTACCAAAACTATCTAATTTTAGAACACTTTCATCATCTCAAAATGAAACCCCATGCCCATCAAGAGTCACTCCCATTCTCCCCCTCTCCGGTTCCTGGAAACCACGAATCTACTTTCCATGTCTATGGTTTTGGCTATTCTGGGTCTCTCGTGTAAATGGAATCATACTGTATATGGTTTTGTGTGTCTGGCTTCTTGCACTTAGCATGATGTTTTCAAGGTTATCCATGTCGTGGCAGGTGTCTACTAGTATTTTGTTCCTGTTTATGCTTGAATAATCTCCCACTGTTGGGATATGGCATATTTTGTTTATCTATTTATGATGTGGTAGACATTTGGGTTGTTTCTGGCCACTGTGAAGAACACCACTATGAACACTCATGTATAGGTTTTCGTGTGCACATGTTTTAGATTCTCTTGGGTACGTATCTAGGAGTGGAATTGCTGGGTCATAACCCACACACTCCCTTTTTGTTTCACTTCCGTAACTGAACAATTTGCTGCTCATCGGCGACCCCACCAACCAGCCAATGGGACGGTTCTTACACTGTTGACCAATAAGCAGCCTTTTCAGAGTAACTCAACTTCCTAGAATACAATAAATTCCTTTTGTCTCCTTTGTCTTTTGATTTTTTTATGGGTCTTCCACATACTGGCTGTGTGCATGACTCCCTAACCCACTCAGCATTTGCCAAAATTCCAAGAGATGACAGGTCCTGAGAACAGCTGAGATACGAGGAATGTGTTGTGCATGTGTTACCTTAATGTTATAAATTAAAATGGATTTTCTGCAAGAAAAAAAACAAAACCCACACAGAAGCCAATTAATAGTAAGCTTTAAAGTCTAACAGCTTTGCACTAGAGTCCGTTAAATAAAAATAATAAAGCCAAAATAAGAAAACATGTACGAACACACACACACACCGAGCTACCTCAATCAACTGAATGTGCCAAACAAAAGCATCTTTCTCGTCTCACATCTGTTCAATGCAGACGGACATAAGAAAACAGATAGATGCTTCTGGGTGTAGAAGTTTCTCAGGGCAACCTTTAGTAACAGGGAATTATTAGGGCTGTTCTATCCGGGGAGCTAGAAAAGTATCCAATTATTTGTTTGTTTGTTTGTTTGTTTGTTTGTTTTAAAGATTTTGTTTATTTATTTGACAGAGAGAGATACACAGCGAGAGAGAGAACACAAGCAGGGGGAGTGGGAGAGGGAGAAGCAGGCTTCCCGCAGAGCAGGGAGCCGGATGCGGGGCTCGATCCCAGGACTCCGGGATCATGACCTGAGCCGAAGGCAGACGCTTAACGACTGAGCCACCCAGGCGCCACAAAGTATCCAATTATTTGTAACAAAGAAAAGCTCAAAGAATGCTTTGGAAAGTGTTCTACTGGAAAACTTATCCAGAAACTCACATTAGCTCCTGGTGTAATAAAGTTAAGTGGGAATCTACTCATTTAAAGAAAAATTAAGGGCGCCTGGGTGGCTCAGTTGGTTAAGCCACTGCCTTCGGCTCAGGTCATGATCCTGGAGTCCCGGGATCGAGTCCCGCATCGGACTCCCTGCTCGGCGGGGAGTCTGCTTCTCCCTCTGACCCTCCCCCTTCTCATGCTCTCTCTCTATCTCATTCTCTCTCTCAAATAAATAAATAAAATCTTTAAAAAAAAAAAAAAAAAGAAAAATTAAAACAAGAAATCAAGAAAAGCACTGGCTATTTGGCAAATGACTCCAAAAGCTCAAAGCCTAGTATATTCCTCCAAGCCTCACTCACAAACATAATAAAACATTTATACATAGGGATGCTTTATCAAAAGAGCTTAAAATACAACTCCTAGTTCCCCTGGATTTCAGTTGATGCTCAAAGAAGATACTTGTGTTTCTCTTAAAAATAAATGTCATTTCAGATTTTTTTCCTGTTAATTCGTAAATTCAGTTATCCTTATTGCAAATTAAGTGACCACCCCCTATGCCCATTCTCCTGAATACTGAGGCAGTGAATAAAAATAAAGGATGGAAAGATGGGATCCAGGCATAGCCTGGCTTATGAATGGCCAGGTAACTTGGATCAAGTTCCTGTCCCACATGGTGGGGGGCGGGGGGGGGGGTTGGCGCTCCACTTCCTCATGTGTAAAATGGATGGGTTCTATTTATTAAACCAGAGATCATCCAACTTTTTCTTTCAAGGGCCAGACGGTAAATATTTCTGGCTTTGTCACCACACCATGTCTGGTCTCTACTCTGCCATCATAGTGCGAAAGCAGCCTTAGACAACAGGCAAACAAAAGAGCATGGCTGTGTTCAATAAACCTTTATTGACAAAAATAGGCTGAATTTGGCTCCATGATTGTGTTCAATAAAACTTTATTGACAAAAATAGGCTGCGAGCTGAATTTGGCCCAAGGGCCCTAGTTTGCCGAGATGACTTGGAAGGTCCTCCCTAGGGTGACTGTGGAGTAAAAGTCATTGGCCAGTGAAACTCCGGGAACACTCAAATCATCAAAATCTGATAGAAGAGTTAGATGTACACCACAAACTCAGTGCTTTAGGAGTCCATGCACTGGGACACAGACCTTGGGCTCTTTCTCAAGTCTCCATCAATTGCCTCCTTCTATTTTGGTTGATACTTCACCTATGCTCCACTGACCATCCACCTAGGGCTTGGATGAAGCATCACTCTGTGGGGCTGGAGTCAGGCTTTCTGGGGGCCAGATGATACAACCCAAAAGGGTGGAGGAAATAGCTCTCCAAGGGGGAGAAGTTTGGCCAATAGGAAATAGGAGATGAGAGGGAGGTGAGCAGATCAGACACCTCTGCTTTCCCAGGGACTACTCAAAGGCATGGCTCTTCTCTGTAACCCTTCCAGAGAAGTGAACACACCTGCTGGGTGAGACCTGAACAGACCTGTTGGATCTCTCTGCGGTTCACTATCAACCCTAGCCAGCATCATGTGACATCTTCCCTCTCTTACCCACTCTCACTGCTCTGGGCTTATACAGCCTAAATGAAGTGTTAATACTTAATCCTTGCCTCAGGCTCTGCTTTCTAGAGAAGGAGAGCTAAGACATCCCCCTCAAGTGATCTTCTTCCTTTAGAAATGAAAAACATAAATAAATGAAGCTATTGGATTTGAAGTGTACAAAGACTAATACATAAGAGACAAAATATTGACTCATACATTACACAAAACTAATCTTGGCCTTCATTACTGGCTTGAAATACCCCTTCAACGTCCAAACGGTAAAATATATCCTAAACGGTATCTAAAGTCAGCACGTCTCCAAAAAGAGGACCTGAACAGCTATGACCATATCACTGCTAAGCGATTAATAACTGGAAGGCATTTCTGGCCTTCCAGTTATTAAGAGAACTAAACAACACTGAGCTCCATCTCTTGAAATGCAATTACCTGTTATACAAATAAGAGGTCCCCCTTAACACTAACTTAGGTCCCTGAAAAGGATAGGATATTAGCAATAGCTCAATATCCAGAAACTAAACACAACCCCATTTTTGGCAATAGTCAAATTCTGGTGGGAATATAGCACAAGCCTGTCCTGATACCAGAACCCCTGGGGTTCCTGGGGCCCAAGCTCAGGGCCCCTTTGCATGACAAAACACCCTGGAGAGATATAACCATGGGGAGATAAGGAGAGTTGGGGACTTCCCAGAGTCTCCTAAAGCATGCTTTGATGGCCTTGCTGAGTTTATATGAAAACAACAGCACTACTGCATGAACTTACCCACTGAAACTTCCAGTTAGCCATCTGGCCCAACACTGTTTATTAAATAATCTGTGCTTCCCCCAGTGATTTAAAATATCACCTCTACCGTAAATCTGATCTATATTTCAGTCTGTCTCTGAATGTCCCTTCTTAATCTTTTCTCCTCTGCCTTTCATGATATTGCCTTACTTCTCCTGGATTCTTCTTATCTCTGACAATTATTTCAAAGTCTCCTTCACCCCTCCTTTAAATGTTTTTCTGCAGGGCTCTCTCCTAGATGTTCGCCCTGGGTGATTTCCTGCATTTCACAGCCTTGTTTCTCTGCTGATTGAATGAAAATTCTGAGCCGCCATGTGTGGTTGTATAGGTTGGCCACTGCACAATGATGCCAGGCCAAGGGGGCAAGTAGGAGTGAAATCCATTCTGCTCTCTGTGTGCCAAGCCAAGCACCCACATGGCTCCCCAGATTCTCATCTCTAGCCAGGTGTCCCCTGAGTCATCCAAGGGAGAATCAGAGAGACAGCCCTTGGGCTAAGGAACAAAATCCTTAATATCCTATTCAGGGTCTGCACACGATCCCTCCCAGCATTGACTATGGCTTTGCCTTCAGAAAGGCATTTCCCATCCCCAACCCCTTCCTCAGCCCTCAGCCCTCCTGCATCTTAGCTGCAGGGTGTCTCCTCCTCCAAGAAGCCTCCCCTGATCTCTCCGGGGTCTCTCTGGAACGCACTCTCAAAACACCCTGGACTTCTCCTTCACAGCCCTGCTCGTAAGGGTAATCAAATACATATTCATTTCAAATCTGCTTCCAATGTTAAGAAGATGAGCTCTCCGAGGGGAGGGATGCTTCTTTATTATTATTATTATATCCCCAGCGTCCAACAGTTGGCCTGGGACTTGGGTGAGGCCCAGTAACTGTGTGTTGAATGAATCAATCAATCAATCCAACAGATGAGGATGAAATAAATAGTGCGTAAAAGCAGCATGTATCTCGAACGCAAGACCAAGAAGCCAGGATGACTGTGAACATACCAGAGAAGGTGGGGAAGGGTAAGGAGGGTCCTACCAGAGATAACAGAGAGCCTAGAGCCAGAGTCATAGCGTGAGGGCCCACCCCCCCTCCTTACCATACAGCCCGTACTCTCCTGAACTAAGATCGTCTTAAGTGCTTGAAAAAGGGGGGGGGGGGGGTGCCCAGGTGGCTCAGTCGGTTAAGCGTCTGCCTTGGGCTCAGGTCATGGTCCCAGGATCCTGGGATCAAGCCCCATTGTCGGGATCCCTGCTCAGCGGGGAGCCTGCTTCTCCCTCTCCCTCTGCCCCTACCCCTCCCGCTTTGTGCTCTCTCTCTTGCTCACTCTCTCTCTCAAATAGTCTTTAAAAAAAGATGCCTGAAAAAGAATCAAAAGAAAAATGTGCTTGAAAAAGAATCAAAAGAAAAAAAAAAAACATGTAAAAGTTATTTGAAATTCATGTTCCAGTGTCTGTAAATAAAGTTTTATTGGAACAGAGCTACACTCGTGGGTTTGCTTTTGCACAAGGATAGAGCTGAGGAGTGGTGACAGACCACAGGAACCTCAAGGACAAAACCAACGTAGTACCTGGCTCTCTACAGAAAAAAGTTTGCCAGCCTTTGACCTAGAACGTCTTGGGATCGCTATATCCCCGGACCCTGCCCCCAAGCCCGTGCTAAAGTCTGGGCCTCAGAAAAAAAAAAAAGCTGCCACATCCTGTCAGTTACTGTAACATGGGACTTTAATATCTGGTGAATGAAAAGGGGAGAGTTAAATTAACAGCAGCATACCCTTGCAGCAACAGGCTATCCCACGGCAGGTTACAAAATGAGCTGGACTAACATGTACGTGTATAGAAAGATGGCCACAGTACGCTGTCCGAGCAATTTCTAGAACATGGATCGTGTTTCCAATGTATTATAAAGCATAAGCACGCAAATGCTCGGACGGTTAGAGAATATACAAATATCTGGAGGGCTATATGCATGATAAATAGCTTTAGGGAGTGGAACCAGGGATTTTTACTTTTTCTTTTTTTTTTTTTGGTACCCATTGAGTATTTTTAACCAAGAATATACCACTCTCTAATTAAAAAAAAAAAAAAAAGACAAAAATGCAGATTTTTAGAAAGCCTCTTTTACCACTCACCCACCTCCAGCCCCTTTGCAACAGCGTGGCTAATTCCGGATGAGAACAGGCCCAAAGCCTTGCTGATCTCAGGATCATATGGTCCAATTTCTGCATTTCACAGATGGGAGCTGCGCATATATACACTTTCCTCTGAAACTTCAAAGGCCGCTAACAGTGCAAAGCTCCTCATGTGTTTGTTTTGAGGAAGCTTAAGATTAGAATGACCAGAAATAGTTCTACTTCCCTTTTCCTAGAAACCACAGTTACCTCTTCAGCTGGAACGCGCCCCTCGAGCCTGCGGAAGGCCGGTTGCCCGCGGACGAGAACTGCTTTCTCTGCTACTCCCTCTAAAGAACAGCTGGTCCTCCAGTTAAAGTCAGGTGGGTGCAGACAAGGGAAGTGAGGGGCGAAGGCCGAGCCAACACGTGGACAAGGATTAGATTTCGCATCCTGCCTTGGCACACAGATCTGTGATGCCCCCCCACATCTAACCTGCGTTTCCATCCTCCGGGGAGGCATGAGGTCAAGAGACAGAGCTCTTAGCTACACTGGCCTACCCTGCCCAAGACCGCCTTGCTAGAGAACCTGCCGCTCCTCCTTCTATAAACCTTCTCCAGCCTTCTTGCAGCCCACTCGAGAGCCCTCCTGCTGGGGTCCTGGGGTCCCTGTGAAGGCCCAGGAAGCCCACAGTCACTGGGGACAAGGAGGTGTAGTCCTAACTCAACTCAGAAATGCACACGGGACCTGTGTTATCTATTAGAATAAATAATCCCTAAGTAGCCCCAACATTTCCCAAAGGACATTCCAAGAAATGCCAGACAGTGAGCTACTACGGGGAAGAGTAAGCAATGTGTGGTGAAGTTAGGGAAATCCCTCGCTTGCAACCCTCTTTTGGGAGCTTCTGTCTCATCAGCCCATTCCATGTTCCAAGATAATCACGCAATAGCCAAACCTGGTTAACTTGACTCAAACCAGCTTGACCAGAGAAAAACCTTTTGAGATCCCAGTTCGGAAAACAGCCCTAGACCGTGAGGTTGGGTTCAACAGAGATGCCCAGGGGCGGCTGTGAGTTTCCAGGGAGGAACCCCCGACCCCCGACCCCGAAGGGTGGGCTTCCCGATCCAGCGCAGACCCCCAACGCCCAGCACCGTGGGGGGAAAGCAAGAACCCACCGCAGCCTCTGAGGCCGGTTTCCGAGGAAAAAGTCTAACCACTGGGAGAGGGGGACAGAAAGGCAGGGGCCAGTGCAGGATGCTCCCCAGAGGGGGACTCACCATTGGTGGCCGTGTTGACATAGTAACGGCGGCCCTGAGGAGACAGGTAGCTCTGCCAGCCAGGTGGAAGGACAACAATCTGGCTTTCCTCTCCGAGAGGAGGGGGGACCATTCCAGGCTTCTGTGGAAGAGGAGAGAAAAGGTCACACATGCCGGGCATTTCGGCGACTGGGTTGCAACCAGTTTGGGACCAGGCAGTCGGAGGCAGCTGAAGTCACTTTGGAAGAGCCGATGCTGGGGACGGGGTTGGGAGTGCAGGGACGGGAGGTGGCCCACTGGCCTCCCTGGGGGGAGGAGGTCACAGGCCACACACGTGGGATTCGGGGGCTTGCCCGAGCGTGAGGTGTGAGGAGCGCTTGCTGTTTCAGAGCCACCGCGGAAGGGATGGCTTCCCACAGAGGACAGTCAGCAGAGCTGGGCCTTCTCCCCGGCAGCCCCTTGTCCTCTGCACACGCCCACTGTGGAATCCAAAGCCTGGACCCCCAGGACCCCCACGTACAGCAGCGGGCGAGGCCCAGGGCCTGCTGGGCGAACCTACCAGAAGTTAATTAACCCAAGTCTCGGCAGAGCGAGATCTGAAGCCTTCTATAACCACGCCAAGAACGGATGAAGGGCTGGCAGGGGGCGGGGGGGGGGGGCGCTTTTCTGGTCCACTGTCCAAATCTCTCTGGGGAGAGAACCAGGACCCACGCCCAAACCACAGCTCCCTTTCCATCATGTGTACTTTGTGCACTTAATGTGTGGTTTAATCTTTTTTTCCTTAAAGATTTTTATTTATTTATTTGAGAGAGAGAGAGCATGAGAGAAAGAGAGAGAGCACAAGAGGGGGAAGGATAGAGGGAGACGCAGACTTCCAGCTGAGCAAGGAGCCCGACGCGGGACTCGATTCCAGGACCTGAGCCGAAGGCAGACGCTTAACTGACTGAGCCACCCAGGTGCCCTGGTTTAATCTTTTGACCATCAAAAGCAGTCCTCTTCTTAAAAATACAAATAAGAGAAAAATATATATGTGTGTATAAGAGAGAGAAAGCAGGTGAACCCACAGAGTCTACAAGAGAGGTGACTTCCGGCGGTGGCATGATGCACAAATTTTCTCCTCTCCCTTTTACTTATCTCTTGCATCTAAATGTCCCTCAAACAACAAAAATAAGTGGTGAGCTAAAGAACATTTAAAAATAAGGAAAGAGGGTCCAAATTAGCCCACACAATGGCTGTACCTTCTGAAGATAGCTAAGTGGATTCAACCACACAGGGAGAGGGGCCGTGAATTTCTCAGCAAAGCTGGACTCTGTTCAGATGTATTAAAAACTACTCCGCTCCTAGGGGCACCTGGGTGGCTCAGTCGTTAAGCGTCTGCCTTCGGCTCAGGTCATGGTCCCAGGGTCCTGGGATCGAGCCCCGCATCGGGCTCCCTGCTTGGCGGGAAGCCTGCTTCTCCCTCTCCCACTCCCCCTGCTTGTGTTCCCTCTCTCGCTGTCTCTCTGTCAAAAAATAAATAAAATCTTAAAAAAAAACAAAAAAAAACACTACTCCGCTCCTGAATGTCCCTGGCAGCTCTCCGCCATGCCCACCAGGGCAGTTTGGGTCACTAATGACGGCTACTTAGGAAAAACAGCTAACAGATCCAAAGCAAGCAGTACGGACACGAGGTTCCCTGCCCGCCCTGCTCTCCTACTGTCTGAAGGTTGCAAAACTAGCTACTTCTGCCTGTGTCACGCCCTCCCCAGGGACCGGGTCCATCCTAGATGGTCCTGGGACCCTGAGTAACCACGGCCTCCCCGTGGCCAACATGGTTAAAGGCTGTCAACCCACAGTGCCTCGGATTCAGTATGGAAGGTGTTGTTTTTTTTGTTTTGTTTTTAAGATTTTATTTATTTATTTGGCAGAGAGAGAGAGAGCGCGCACAAGCAGAGGGAGAAGGAGAAGCACATTTCCCACTGAGCAGGGAGCCCGATGCGGGGCTCAATCCCAGGACCCCAGGATCATGACCTGAGCCCGAAGGCAGACACTTAACCCATGAGCCACCCAGGCGCCCCTGGAAGGAGGTTTTTAAACTACCAGGCGCCAAGCACCAGCCAGGAGATCTCAACAACAGAACACGTCCACTGAGCGTGTTTACCTGGGCCTCCAGACACCGGCTCTGGCCTCTCCCGGATTGCAAGGTGGTCCAAATACACACACACAGAATCTCGGGATGAGTAGTGTGCGTGTGCATGCCACGCGCGCGTGTATAAAATATCCCACATGGGAGATGTGCATCTTGGCTGAGTGGGGCTAGGGGGTCACACAAGAATAGGGAGGTGAGGAGGCTTAACTTAAGAGAGAAATATTCTAGAACCAGAGAGTACGATGCCAGGCTGCTTCTGCTAGTCTTCGAGGATCCAAGATGGGAAGGCTATGTTGGTGTTTCTCCCAGCAGCCTGGGAGGGAATGGGAAATTGTTAAAGGGTATTAAGCAAGGACCAGAGACAGACATGGCCAGAAATAGGGTAGAGGGGAGAGGGACCCAGAAGCACCGTGGAAACAGTCCTCCAGCCTGGGCCTCAATCCTGACTCAGCCGCTGAGCAGCCGCATGATAGGAAAGTGACTCAGCCACTGCATTTATCTACACGTCTACACAACAGAGGAGGAGGACAGGAGCTCTGTCGTGGAAGGCACCTAGAAGGGTGCGTGTCACCAGGAATGCTCTGTTGACGGAGGGGTCCCAGCAGGAGGGGGTGTGTAAGTGCCCAGCGAGACCAAGCTTCACATGGCCTCTGCCCCCTGAGAGGTGAAGTTCAGGTGCCCACACCTCAGCCTGCCCCACCACGCCTGGCTCCAAGACTCTTCAACTCAGCAGGCAAGCACACACCTGCTGGGGAGGGCATGCGTTCAGAGGTTGACCAGTTGGCTCTTCGGGGAAGGCTGGGTGGGTGCAAGGAGTAAGCGGGGCTGGTTGGGTGAGTGGAGCAAACTTCCGACCCTCCATGCCCCAACCTGGCAGACAGCAAACAAGGCCACCTGCCCCGTCTCCACGGCTGCACGGTGCTTTTTCTCTTGAGAATGACTCTAGGGGATTTATCTGACTCTGTGGGCTCAGAACAAGCTCTGGCTTCCCCTGGAGGACACTGATGGCCAAGGAGGCACCATGACCGGCCGCCCTGAGGTCTCACCCATCTAGGAAATGCTGGACCCTCCATGCCCAAACCTATAGAAGGTGCCTGTGGGGGAAGCACATTCTGCTACTGAGCCAGGAAGGGCCAAGAGGCGCTGGAATAGAAGGGGTGGAAAGAGGACACCAGGGCCAACTCAGCCTGCTACCTAATTTGGCCAAGGCTGCCAAGGCCGTCCCCACATCCCCCTCCAGCATGACCACAGCTCCCCGCTCTGCCTGTCACCTGACTGTGCTCTGCCCCCATCCCCCCGAGGCCACCACAGTCCCCTTGCCTTGGCTCTCTCCCAGAAAGAAGCTCCCCCAGTTGGTGGCCTGAAACACATCAGGAGTCAAAAGACGCGGAGACACCTGGGGACGTATCCAAGAGACCTGAAAAGGGCGCTCAAACACTGGTAAAGCCACGTTTGAGTAGCCGTATCCACAATGACCAAAGGGCAGACGGGACCAAGGACAAAACATGGTGCATCCAAAGAAATACCCAGCCGTCAGAAGGAAGGAGGCTCCGCTCCACGCTACCACATGGATGAGCCTTGAAGCCACGCACGCGATTCCATTTACAAGAAATGCCCAGAAGAGGGAAATCCATAGAAACAGAAAGCAGACGAGCGGGGTCACCGGGGGCTGGGGGGGAGGGGAGGACGGGTACAGGGTTTCCTCTTTGGGGTGATATAAATGTTGCACCATACTACGAATGTATAAATATCACTCGGGATAAATTTTATGTCAGGTGTATTTTACCATTTTAAAAAAATCGTTTTTAAGCTGTGGAGGGGGCAGAAGTTGGAATCCCCACCTGCAGGCTCTCTCTCATTGAAAAGGCCCAAAGCACCCACATTACCTCATCACTCATGGTCATGAGGGGGGCGGGCCTCCTGGGAGAGCTGCCCCCCAGCCATCAAGACGATGCAGTGTGACTAACGACCCAGTAATTATGATCTCTGTCAAACTTATTCTTCTAATTCGTTTCCTTCAAGTTAAATCCTTCCCTTCCCTAGTCCCGTGGCTTCTCCCCTTCCATTTTGGCAGCTCCTTCCCATGGGAAGAGGAACGAGAAGCAGAGGTGACACGGGCCCAGAGATGGGGGCCCTACCTACAATGAACAAGATCCGAGGGAGTGGGAGTGAGCGGGGAGAGTGAAGGCAGTTTTCTCCAACTCAGAAATTCTTTTTTTTTTTTGAAGATTTTATTTATTTATTTGAAAGAGAGAATGAGATAAGAGAGAGAGCATGAGAGGGGGGAGGGTCAGAGGGAGAAGCAGACTCCCTGCTGAGCAGGGAGCCCGATGCGGGACTCGATCCCGGGACTCCAGGATCATAAACTGAGCTGAAGGCAGTCGCTTAACCAACTAAGCCACCCAGGCGCCCCAACTCAGAAATTCTTAACCTGATGCATATCACGGCTTTGTGGGAATCCTAAAACACTGCGTCTTCCTCCAGATGGGCCATCGCCCTGAGCACAAGGCTGGATTTCGGCCTCCCTCGGGTCCCCTTGTTCAGTCAACAACCTGCTCAACTGTTCACGGAGACCCATCCTCTGAGAATCTGAAGGTAACTATGGATCTCCTGCCCTCCAAAATGGAGTCATTTGTGCATGTACACCCTCACCGTATTTCCTACAGAGTATCAGGAGGCTTCTAGACAACTCAGAGCCCTAAACTAGCCAGTAATCAGGAAACACGCGCTCAGATCCCATTTGCGTCCATCAGTAATGACTTTTATCATGCACCAAATGTTGATAGTGCTCCAAGGACCCGGCCAGATGCTTTACACACTTATCTCTAGTTTTGACAATTTAAACCTGCCATGTTCCCATTTTAAAGAATGAGGAATCTGAGACTCAGAGAATGTAATAACTCGTCCAATGCTGCACAGCTAAACAAATGATTAGCCCAAGCTTTGAAATACTACCTTGTCCTAGAGACTTCTGTCCAGTTACCTACATCCAGGCTACCCTCCTTGTCCATCTCTCCCCAGCTGGCCAGGGGAGGCTCTACGTCTTCACCTAGACCACCTGATACCCCAGCTCCCACCAAGGAGGGTGACATCTCAGGCCTGCTTCTCCTGCCTGTCTCACAGTCTCCAAATGAGCATATGCCTTCCTGGGAGATGAGCAGAAATACCACCACCCACACCCAAGCAGTCACGTTCCTGGCTGCGGGCTAACTTCCTTGTCTCCTTATTTAAAACAGCACCACCAAAGAAATTTTCCTCTTAATGATGGCTAATGGTCCTCCCCGGGGAAGGAAAAAGAGCAGGCAAGCACAGGAAAGTCACCCAGAGATTGAAAACAAAATCCCCCTTCCCCCTTATAGCAGTGTTTCTCAAAGTGCGGTCCCTGGAAACCGCCCCGCCCCCTTGGTCCCCTGGGATGTGCGTTAAAAATGCAGATTCCAGAGCCCTGCTCCAAACGCCAGGTCAACCTGGAGCCTGCGAAGCAGCCTTTCAACATGCATCCTAGGGGAGCCTCATGCCCACTGAACTCAGACCAGGCTGGTGTGCAGCTTTGGAGAAAACACTCGAGAGAAAACGTGCTTCTGAAATCAAAACTGGGAACATAAAATTTTAATTAAGCACAATTTATAGAAAGACAGTGCTTAGCTGCATGGCCACTTATTTATTAAGGAAAAGGTGGCCATCCCCAAGCCCTTCAGAGGAGACTTCTTTTAAGAGGGATTCCATCTGGTCTCTGCAGAGTCCCAGGCACTACCAAGCCCCACACCCAGCCCCCCACTGGCCCCCGCCCCTCGTCAAGTTCAGCTGGGGACTCCTTCCCCCTCAGGAGGCTTCTGGGAACACCTGAGCCTTACCTTCTGCAGATGGGAGCCCACGGTACTTGACACGGTCCCGGGCGGTCATCAAATGCTTTGGCAGCCAGATCAGCCGGTTTTAAGGTCCCCCCATTCTGCGTCTTCTCACACCCCAAGCCCAGAAGCAATAGGAGCTCCAGAGAAAGGCATAGCCACGGGGCCCCACACCCCCACTCCCCCCCCACACCCAGATCTATATATAACATCTCTGAAGTTGTCAGCCTAACGAGCCACTTTCTGGCAGACCCGTTGCCATGGCAATTACTGCTAATGAGCATTGCTTGAAGGCTCCTCCACAAAGAACTCTCCAGCAAGTTCTCTCTTCCCAAACGCACAGCCAGCCAGGACACCCGGAAGCAGCCAGGCCTTGGCCAGGTGTGCCTGAGAAGCACCAGTCCCCGGGAACGGCTTGGGTACTGGTGCGCCCTGAGCAGTCCAGGACCCCGGGGGCCAGGGCTGGCCTCGCTGTCCCTCAACAGGGGGCCAGCCAAGCCGCAGTACTGACAGGGGCTGCAAACGAGCCACCCGGATGCGCCGGGGACTGGAGAGTCACGTCCACTCCACACCTTGCTGCGGGATACCTGTTCGGGGTGGAGAGACCCCGACACAAAGCTGGCAACGGCTACCAAAGGCAAGGTCATCTCCCCTGGCCATGGGTTTTAAGACACAAAGCAGGAAGCAGGGCCCCAGCTCCCACGGTGATGCCGCCAGCCTCAGGATCTGCACCTCTAAGAGTATGGGACACCTTCCCTCTGTCTCATAGGTGAGAAAGTCCCCGTCTCTCCAGCTCTGGCAGCCTTTCCATCCAGTCTGAGAGTGACTCACAGAGGAGAGCTGGGGAGGAAGTAAGGGACCCCGGCGACGGCTCAGTGCACCCTGGGAAGTGAAGTCCTCACGGGTAGTTTTCTAGGCTGGCAGGGAAAGATCTGGAGACCTGGCCGGTGGGAGGAAGAGGAGGAGAGACCACACAACAGAGAAACAGGCTGTAAGGTTCAGGAAGACGTGGCCACGTCCATGCTGTCCCTAGCATTAGTCTCGGCCCAGTGCCCAGAACACTGGCTGGAGGGACGGAGGGACTGAGGGACCAATGGAAACTTGGAATCGTTAGAAACTAGCTCCAAAGAGATCTGAGGTTTTCACCAAACAAGTAGACAGAATGACAATCCAAGCAACGTGTGCCCTACCTGTAACGAATCCCAGCTCTTAATGGATCCCAACGAATGGACTCTTCGACCTTGCGTACAGGGAGGTGGGGCAAGACAATTAAAATTTTATGTTCCGGGGCGCCTGGGTGGCTCAGTTGGTTAAGCGACTGCCTTCGGCTCAGGTCATGACCTGGAGTCCCGGGATCGAGTCCCACATCGGGCTCCCTGCTCAGCAGGGAGTCTGCTTCTCCCTCTGACCCTCCCCCCTCTCATGTGCTCTCTCTCTCTCTCTCTCTCTCAAATAAATAAATAAAATCTTTAAAAAAAAAAAAAAAAAAAAAAAAAAAAATTTTATGTTCCCAGTTTTGATTTCAGAAGCACGTTTTCTCTCTCTTCTTCTTTCACTGCAGAAAATAAATCGGGGAACAGTATCCAGAAGCCTCCAGGGAGGCACAAACTTCTAACCATGACCTCATACGGTATCCAGACGGAAAATTCCAGAAAAGTGTTCAGCAATCTCAAAGAAGGTAGGAAGATAGAGCATCTATGATACAACAGCAAAAAAATCATAAGGATCGGACAAACTAACGCAAACAAGGCAAGTGGCCTGGAAAAAGGAAACACATACTATAAAAAGGGGACAGGAAATTAACAAAATTGTAGGGAAATTTACGAGGCAGGGACAGAGGAAGTCCACGTGGGCTGCAATACAATGTGGAATTAGTCTTGCAAAAAGGAAAAAAAATAAAAAGGAAAGCATTAGTTACGTACAAAGCCAATGTAAGAATTTTTCCTGGAATGCAAAGGAAATGCACAAAAAAATGAAAACAGAGGTCCAGAAAAACAAGGCAAGATACAGATGCTAGGTGCTCCTGAAGAAGAGAAAAGAAATGATAAACCATGGTTGATGGGGGGGGGGGGGAGAGGGACTTTCCTCAGCTAAAAGGAGACACGTATGTGCAGCGTGGCTGGTCCCACACTGCTGCACGCAAAATGGATTTTATAAGCCCACGGCAGGCACACCGTGAATGATGTATTTACACAGCAGAGATAAGGAGAAGTCCCATAACGGTCTGCGCAGGAGAAGGGTGTCCCCAATAAATGAGCAAAAAAAAAAAAAATAAAGTTTGTCACAGGCTTCTCTGTAACTGCATTTCAAAAGGTACTTCTGGACTGTCCTATGGGAAATGCCGAGACCCTGCTATGTGTCCGAGCGGTCTTCCATGGAAATACGTTCCTCGGGGCGCCTGGGTGGCTCAGTCGGTTGAGCGTCCGCCTTTGGCTCGGGTCGTGGTCCCAGGGATCCTGGGATTGAGTCCCACATCGGGCTCCCTGCTCGGCTGGGAGTCTGCTTTTCCCTCTCCCTCTGCTTGTGCTCTCTCTCTCAAAAAACAAAAATGGATAAAATCAAGGAAGGAGGGAGGGAGGGAGGGAGGGAGGAAGGAAGGAAGGAAGGAAGGAAGGAAGGAAGGAAGGAAGACGTTTCTCTATGGACAGTGGTTCAGAGAATATAGGTCCGCAGACAGTGGGTCCAGGGACTTGTGTGTCCTCCTCAGAAGTGCTTTAGAAGATGCACCACAGCTGCGGGAGAGATGATGAGAAATAAAGGTGAAGAATTAAGGTAAAAAGGTCCCAGGCTGACCACCGAAAGCAGCTTTAAAAATGTGCCAATCATCATCATCAATCTAGTTACAGAGTCTGTGTACATATCGCTACTCTCCATAAACATACGGTATGAAACAAGGAAAGAGCTTGGATCACAAATTCCGGATACTACTAGAAAAGATCAAGAGGTAGAACAAAGTAGAGCACGGGCACCTAAGGGAAATGAAATCAGAACGCCTCTCTTCCTACCCCAACAAGGGGCCGTCCCTTCTTCCTCTCGGTCCAGATGGCCTCGCCAATTTGCTCCCGACCTCCGGCATCGAGTATCTGCTCTCACTGCTTTCCTGGATAATGACAGGTTTCCAGCCAGAGGGACCGTGACAGAAGGGAAGGGTCCTTGGGGACCACAGACCTTTCTTGGATCCGGGGGTTCTGTGAGTCTGATCTCCAGCCATGTTTCATGGACCCCATGGGCAGTCGGCTTCCACAGGGAGTCCTGACCTGAGCATCTCTGCATCCCTTGGGCCACTCCGGTTGGACCCTTGCATGAAGAGGGGGTCAGGCACGTAAGGCCCACCTCCAGCTTTTACCAACAAGAAGCCAGAGAGGGCCAGGCGGGATGCTTTTCTTCCTTTCCACTCCTCCAAGAGCAAGATTTCTCAGGAAATGGGACCGACTCATGAGAGGTTTTGCCAGAACTCCTCACGTGTATATTCAAACTGCTCTTAGTAGAAACCCCCTTTGGCATGGCTTCTCTGAGTCCCTTAAAGGAACTTTCCAAAGCGGGCTTTAATCACTTAAATGCAAACGTCCCCAGGACTCTTGTGAACCCAATACAACCCACATGTCCTCGGGCCTCCCGCTCAGGGTGAATGGCTGGAAGGGGTCATGCTTGCAGCAATAATCCACATCCTAGTGGCTGGCATCTGTCACTCACTCATGCCAGACCTCGGCCCCCATGACAAGTCCTCATGGATCATACTGACAAGTCCCCAGAGGGTGACTCACCCGGGGTCCCCAGCTCCAGCCCCCGCGGAGCGTCTGCCACATTCATGCTTGCCAGCTTCAGCTACCTTCCCCGACACCCCCATCGCCCCCCCATCACTGTCCTCCATCCACAAAACTGCTAGAGGAAGCTTTACACCTGGCAGCCACTGGTGGGCATCAATGCTTGGGGGGGGTTTCTCCCAACAGAGCTGCCAGCCACGTGCCCGCCGCCCAATCCGCTGCGAACATCCCACACGTGTCTAGCTCCTGAAAGACTTGGCAAGGGTCCCGGCCACCCTGAAGAGCCATCTATAAGCCCCCAGTGCCTCCCCGGGACCAATCGACTCACTGGGGCCTGTTTTTCAGGACGGGGCGGGGAAGAGGACACAGGACAATAAACTCTTATTTTCTGATCCTAAAAAGGAATGGAGTGATCTGGTTAACCAGGAATTTTGATGAACACAATTACAATGTAGTCTCTGCGAGGGCACAGGAAGTCAATCCTCACAGGGAAACTTGGCTAAGCCGGAAAACACAGGGTCTCCAGTGGGGCGAGGGCGGACAAACAATCTTGCGAACAATACCGCAAAGTGCAAGGATGAGCTGGACGCCCCCACCCCCGCCCCCCGCAACCCCCATCGTGTCAGAAGCCATTTCACAGCCCTGACGTGTCTGCGGGTCAAGCAGTGGAGGGCAGGAAGGAATCCATCCTGTAGGAAATGACTTCTTTTCGGGCCTTACACACATTCCCACGAGAGCCCTTATTCCACGGACACCAGAGAAAGGCACTTCTATTACTGGTGCACCTGCCGTCCAGATAGAAGACAGAGGGGCCGATGAATAGGGTTCCAAAGGAGACAGCGCACCAAATGAGGACCTCTGGATGTCAGCAGACATCTCCTATGTGAGATGGCTCGTGCTTTTGCTGGTGGCATTCCGCCCAGCAACCCCATACAGCATGACAGGGAACCGAGAGATGCCCACCCTTCAGCGTCTCTTGGGAGAATCTCCGTATTGACCGAACAACACAACTGTGTCAGTCCTGCTCCGTACTGAGGTTTAGGGCAGGTACCCGACGGCCTCATGGCCATGTTCAGGCTCACGTGGGGGAAGGCGGTTCCCACAGGCGCTCCAGAAACATGGAGAACAGCTCTAGGAATAAGATGGGAAGTTGCACCTGCTGCCCCATCTTGGAGCCTAGAGGGGCTTGAGAAACCCCAAAGAGAGCCTGTAACTTTGGTCCTACCTCTAAGATCTGTCCAGCCCTGATGTTTCAAAGTTATAAAGGGCAAGGCGGTGAGCTCCTCGCAGGCTGTCTGGGCTTCTGGCCTCTGAGCAGGAAAACCTGAATGAGTCTGCTCACGAGCTCGTGATTAACTGAGACATTTTATTCAAACTCTCCACTTCGAGGAATGTTGGCTCCTTTCCTCCTACCCTTTCTCCGGCAGATAAAAATAGCGTGGGCCATTCTGATATCGTACCTCCAACCTCGGGACCCCAGAAGCATCGGCAGAAAGCACACAGGCCTAGGCGCAAGGAGACCGTGTTCCCAGACGACGAGCTGTAACTCATGCAGTTCCCTGGGCCTCTCGGGGCCTCTGTCTCCTCATCTGTAAAACCAGGGGCTGCCAGCCCTCCGACACCGGGGTTCTATGACCTGGGGAACATGTCACGTAACAGGGCCCAAAACCACCACAAGGGACATTTCACGCTTGCAAATGCAGCTACCCCATAAACACAAGAGGACGGAGCCCTCCGAGCCAGAACAGGAACGTTCGTGTCACATTACCGCTCCCCCCGCTGCATGGTCCAGAGAGTGAAAATTTCCTCAGCCAAACCCAACGTGGAACGGATGGGAAGGATATGCGTCTGAGACCCCCAGTGAAGCAAAGCGATTTAACGGAACTTGGAAGTCATTAAAATGTATGCCCCAATCCAGGATTCACGAAGTTGTGAGCGTTACCGAAAACCCATACGGGGAGGCTGAACACGGACTTCTCCTCCCCTTGGCCACGAGTCACTGTCCCGGCCTCTTTAGGGCTCCAATGTCCCTATCTGTCAGAAGAAGGAGGTGGGCTGGGGGGTTAGCACTTCCCTTCGTCCTGAAGGATCTCAAAACGCACCCTGGAGGGATGCGTGGGGGGCTCAGTCATTAAGCATCTGCCTTCGGCTCAGGTCATGATCCCAGGGTCCTGGGATCGAGCCCCACATCGGACTCTCTGCTCAGCGGGGAGCCTGTTTCTCCCTCTCCCACTCCCCCTGCTTGTGTTCTCTCTCTCGCTGTCTCTCTCTGACAAATAAATAAGATAAAAATTTTAAAAATCTTAAAAAAAAAACCCTGCACCCTGGATTTTCTACACTAGTATATATCGGTAAAGATATCGATTACCCTGCCCTAGAAGATGCTTCCGAAGGACATGCTGAGGCTCATGCACCAGCAGCATGCTCCCTAGGCAGCTCCTGGAAGGGTGAGGACCCCTCCACAGGATTCCTGATCCAATTTCCCTTTGCAGAGGAGAGAGCCGGGGAATAAGCGAATTTTGCCAACACTTGGTACTGGGGGGAATGGGGGGCAGGGGGGTGGAGGGAGCAGGGAGAAGAGGAAATCCTAACGAAGCCCCTTTCGTATTAAGGTACAAAAATCCCAGAATGCCTCATGCCAGGGTTTCTAGCACTTTCTCAAGCCCCTGAAGAAAACCCCCTACCCACATTTACCGAGCATTCTGTTCCATTCAGAACAGACCCCGCAAGTTCAGAGGAGACGAACGGAACTGAAAGTCGCTCGCTCAGGTGAGGTCACAAGCTTGGAACCCACCACTGCTCTGGGGGCCCCCCCTGCGCAGAGAACGCGCGGGATGTAAGCAGGGAGGGCCGGCCTTGAGCAACCCCTTCATCTCTGCGGGGAGGCCTTGATTTCCTTATCTCGAAAATACAGAAGTCGGACCAGAGGGTCTCCTAGGGTTTTCTCTGGTTTCTCTTGCTCTCTTTTCTACGACTCGAGGATTCTGGATGTTGGTCTTAGTCCACCTGCTATGTAAGGACGTGCTGTTTCGTGAGAGGGGAAAAGTCTCATTCAAGTCTAGACACGGGTTCACAGGCAGCAGACTGGGCCCCCTGAACACTGGGCTTCTTCCTCTCAACACGGCGAGTTCCGGGGAGTTCTTCTGCCCTGAATGGCCTATGTCAGCCCCTTCCCTGTCATTCCTAGAGCCACACGCAGTTGAGCTTTATCTGCCCAGCGACCCCGGGCTTCTCTGTGTCCGAAGCTGGAACTCGCCCCACACCCAACACAGGCTTGTTCTTTTTGTTTGTTTAAGATTTTATTTATTTATTTGAGAGAGAGAGAGGGAAAGAGAGCACAAGCAGGGGGAGGGACTGAGGCAGAGGGAGAAGCAGGGCTCCCCGCTGAGCAGGGAGCCCGATACGGGACTCGATCCCAGGACCCCGAGATCATGACCTGAGCCGAAGGCAGACGCTTCACCGACTGAGCCACCCAGGCGCCCCCCACAACATAGGCTTGTTCTGAGCCTGCTAGAGATAAGCCGTTCACCACGCACGCACGCCAGGACCTGAACACACACTCCACCTCAGCTCGGGCACAGCATGCTTCCGTCTCTGCCAAGAGGCTCCCCTGGGCTCTCACCCTCGTCTGGGTCCAGCTTCTTTGCTGGTCCCTTCTTCTCTGTGAACCTCCCTGCTATGGCCCACAGCCAAGGCCAGACCCACCAGAACCCACCAGCGCTCCCCAGCACTCCATCAGAACGTGACTGATCGGTCTGGGTTCTTTACACACCATCTTTCCGCAAGTGTACCAGCCGCTGGGCTGTCCCCTGGGAGCTGGCTAGAAATGCAGAGTCCCAGGCTCTACCCGAGCACCCGGCTCTGTATTTTAAAAGTCCCTGGGCAATTCAGATGCGCTTTAACCTCCTAGAAGCCCTGCTGTGAACTTTCCAGGTGCCCCTGGGTGACGAGCACAGGCTCAGGCCTCCATCAGAAGCCACACCAAAATTAGAGATGCTGTCCGACCCCGTGGCCGGGAGACAGCGTCCTGGAGGAAGGCTACGTGCAGACACAGACGAGCCTTCCCATACGAACTGGACCCCCCCTCGGCTGTCCAGAGCCTCCAGAGAGTGGTCACTAGAGTCTTGGCTGATGGGAGGTCCCTCCTTCCAAGAAAGGGGGGGGGTGGTCTAACTTCCAGAGGCAGGAAGGTGGGCACAATAAGGCTATCCCACCCTTAAGTCTCAAGAGAGCATCCATGCATGCCCCTTATCACAGCCCACCCCTGCCACCACCAAACTGGACAGAAGCACCCAGCCCAGCCTGGAACCACAGTATAGACACCAGGCTCCCTGGGCAGATCCTCGACTCCCCGGGGGAGCCCCCAATAGGCTTTCCCTTGTAGACGGTCCCAGCTAGAACCGGGCCACACAGACGGCAGGTGGGTAGACAGGTAGAAGCCAAGCTTCAGATTTGGGAGAAGTGAGGGAGGCGAGATGTGGCCGCCAGTCCCCACAAGCCATGCTGCCACCATATGGTCACACGCCTCCACGGAACTGCTGCCCAGGTAACCGGGAGCTGCCCCCCGCTCCCTCCACCAACAACCCCTTCTGACATCACATCTCATTCCTCCCCCCTTCTCGATCTCACACAAGTCCTCTTTTCTCCCAGCTCTTTATGCTTTACAGGAGCCCCCCTGCCCAGCACACTGGGCCCCCCAGGGCTTCTCAGAGAAGCTCCCCATCTCAGAGGTCCTCAGAACCGCTTTCTAAAATACCCAAGTTAGTTCAGAAACACGCAGAAAAAGCTGAGCCCATTGGATCGATTCTTACCATCAGAGAAGAGCTAGTCTTCCTCACGGGGCTGCCAATAACTCAGAGGAGAGTCCTGGGCCCTGCATGGAGTCCCCAGACCCAGGGCCAGGCCCCTGCCAACTTCCTCTCCATGGCACCCTCTACGGGAAATGGGGCTGGTGCAAACAATCGTGCCAAGGGTCAGTGCCGGGGACACCCCAGAGGGCGTTCCTGCGGCTTTGCACGCTGCTCTTCTTTCACAAAGAACACCCTACATTGCACAGTTCCTTCCAAATCTGCCCCAGGTCCTGTGAGGAAATCAACGACGCATTCTGGACTTCCCAGTTGCGAAGTTTCTGGAGGCTTTTTTTTTTTTTTCCTTCACGCTCTCTTTTTCCCCTTTCTCAGCTAAAAAAAGTTGGCCGAGGTCACGACACACAATGGCCAAGCTTGTGTCACTGACCAGATGCCTCCCACCCCCAGGCCTGGGGACAAGAGCTCCTTTGTCCACTATATTTTAGGCGGGACTCCCTGGGCCTGCCCAAGCCCTGCTGGGGAATGTTCCGCCAACTTCTTCCCAACCCTAAGTCACAGCTCTGGCCTCGGCCCCAGCCCCAGCTGTGTGAACCCAAGGCCAGATAAAAACCAACCTACAAAGAATGGGGAATGCTCCCCCAAAGAACCATTGTGTTAGACCCATCCAGGGCTGAAAAGCCCCAGAAGGGCAAGACGAGGGTCCCCTGTCTTCGCTCTGCCCTCGCTGCCTCCAAACCTGGACAGACAGTGGGTGACCGGGGGGCGATGCCATGCATCTCAGAGGAAAAGGGCTTGAGGATCACAAAGCTGTCAGTTGCAAGTGGAGGAAGGACTGGACCCTGAGCTCAATATGGCACCCACCAACTAAATGAGTTCAGACCAGAGACTTGGATCCTGCGTGAATGTATCGAATCACTCCACTCAGACAGCTTTTTGGCGCAGCTGAAGGGTTAGCACTTCAAATCCACACATTTCTATGTCTGCTTTCAATGTAAACCTTTGTGATTTTAGGAAATGAGCCTTGATATCTTAGTAAACATGGCTTTCCCGAGGGACCGCAAAGTCTCGAGGTCCAGATGGGTTTCCTATAAATAGCATTCTCTCAAATGTATGGATGAACTGTGTATTTATGAAGAGGGTTCACTACCTACTAGCTGTGATACCTAGCATGGGGCCTCGAACCTTCCCCCATGCCAGGGGGAGGCATGTTGCCATTGGCCCTCTGAGTGCACGCCCCCCTCAGCAGACAAGCCCGTGGGTGACATTAGGATGCTGGCTGTGTGGCCTCAGTTTCCCCAAGACTGAACACCAAGTGGACCACAGTGAGCCAACTGAGCTGCAAGTGGAGGAAGGAGTGGACCCTGAGCTCAATATAAGGGAGTGTATTGGGAGTATAAAAGGGAGATGACTGGCAGTGCCTTTCTCAAAAGGTTGTTGGGAGGATTAAGGGGGGAAATCCACATAAACACTGAGCATAGAGCAAAGGGGACCAAAGTACCCAATAAAGGCAGTTGTTTTTGTGGCTGAAAGAGTAGGAGCTGAAGTTTCCCTAGACACACACAAAAAATGGGCAAAGGGCATTTCTCCCAAGAAGATATACAAATGGCCAATGGGCACGTGGAAAGGTGCTCCGTATCACTCATCACTAGGGAAAACACATTAAAACCCAAATGAGGAGTCACCTCCCACCCATGAGGATGGCCACTACCAACAAACAAATGAATAAAACCAGAAAGGTCAGAGAAGAACAGGCATTGGCGAGGATGCGGGCAAAGTGGAGCAGACGACATGGAAAACAATATGGCGGCTCCTCAAAAAGTTACACACAGAATTACCATAGGTCCAGCAATTCCACTTCTAGGTATACACCCAAAAGAACGGAAAAGTAGGGACTCAGCTATCTATACTGTTGTACTTTAGCATTCCTCGTGATGGCCAAAGAATTTAGAAACAACCCAAGTGTGTCCATCCATGGATGAGCGGATAAACAAAATGTGGCGTGTATACAGCGGCATGGTGTTCAACCTTAGAAAGGAAATTCTGACCCAGACTACGGTGCAGATGAACCTAAAGACATTAGGCAAAACAAGATAACCCAGTCATGAAAAGGCAGATATTGTAGGATCCTACTTTAGGAGGGGCCTAGAATAGAATAAACTCAGAGACCAAAAAAAAAAAAATAGAATGGCAATTGCCAAGGGCCAGGGGGAGATGGAGGGGAGGTGGGATGTGGTGTTAGTGTTTAATGGAGACAGAGTGAGTGTCTGTTAGCAAGATGACAAAGTCTGGAGGTAGATGGTGATGGTTGCACAACATTGTGAAGGCACTTGATGTCACAGATCTTGTAAACTTAAAAATGGTTAAAATGGTGTCATGTCTGTTTTAACACACACACACACACACGTCCGGGACCCACAGAGATAGCTTAGATCAAGGGCCCCTGGCCAGTGTGACATAAGCCACACCATAAGATACCCAGGGATGGAATCTCCGGAGATGCGAAGCACGCACCCAGAGAGAAGTCTCCCCAGCCTGCTGGTGAAGCCGATAAGACAAGTCTGGGGCAGCTCAGATGGCTCACTGTGGTCCATCTGGTGTTCAATCTTGGGGAAACTGAGGCAGCACAGCCAGCATCCTAATGTCAACCACGGGCTTGTCTGCTGAGGGGGGCGTGCACTCAGAGGGCCAATGGCAACATGCCTCCCCCTGGACACATCAACTCCCACCTTTCTGGTCTTTTTCCTTCCACCCCCAGAGGCAGAGCTCATCTCTTCCTTCTCAAAGCCTGGGGTGGGCTGCTCGAGGGGCTCTACTTCCCCTCTCTGCTTGTCAGGTTCCGATCCGCTGCAGGGGGCGGGGGGGGGGGGCGCGACAATGAGCTCTCTTGAGCTCTCACTCTGGGCCAGATGCCGTCCTAAGTGCGTCACATGCCTTGTGTCAATATAACTCACCCAACAAGCCAACGAGGAGGTTTCTAGTATCATCCCCGTTTAACAGAGGAGTAAACACAGGCTCCCACCCACAAGAAGGTAAATGCAAAACTCCATCTGCACCCAGACAGCCAAGACCTTCACCTTGGGTCCTTCAGGTTTCATGGAATTAAAATACCCATGGAAGCTCTCACAGCCCGTAACTTTTTGGTTTTATGGCAGCAAAGAGGGGAGAGTTTTAAGGCTATTCAGCCTTGGCACCACTCTGACACTGCACCACACTCATGAACAGATACAATCACAGACAATAACACACCCCTATGGGCAATACACAGAGATTGTCCTCACGGTTCCCGGGACGGCCTCCAGCCAATGGCAAGAGACCTTTCTGGGCCTTTATGAACCAGGAGGCTAATCTGCTCTGACCTGAGCTAAGCAGAACAAACCAGAGGCCCGCAAATGTTTTATCCTTTAGGATTCACCAACACGGATATCTCGGGGTGCGTAAAACTCATAAAGACATTCTCAGGGGTTTACGGTTTGGGGTGATCCCAGTGTCTCAAACCAGACGTCCCTTGAGTTTTGCTTTATGGGTAGTCTTCTATCATTTGAGTTGGCTGCAAAAAAGCACAAATTGCTCTCCTTCTGGTCTCTGCAAATAGGTAGGTTCCTACACCAGGTGTCACATGGACAAACGAAGGACAGTAGGAAACCCGTGATCCAAACCAAAAAAGACCAACAATCATTTCCACGGAGCTCCATTTTCCCCGGAGTTTCATGGAGTCCGATGCAGCCAACCTTCTTGCTATTATTCATTGTCTCGGTTGAGTTGAAAACTGTCAACCAAAAGAGGCCACGTTCTACAACCAAAGGAGAACCATGAGTCGTGTTGTCTTATAATGATAATTAATAAGAAAGACAGGGTATGGCGACGACTCGCTTTTTCTAAATGCTTCATAGTCGTGAAGGGAAAAATTATTCACCAGACTGTGCAATCTTGGGGGGGGGGGGCAGGGTCTCGAAGACGCTCCCAACCCCCTCACAGGCAGCCCCTTGGCTATAGGATTAGTCAAGCAACTATGGTTACCAGCAACCTCTTCCCAAATGCTGTGGAAGACGCAGGCAAGTGTAACACCAAGGGACCTGGCTTCGACAATTTGGAAGATAAAGCACAGACACAAGGAAAAAAGCAGAAACAACTACACAAGGGAGTCTATCCTAAGTGCCAAGCGATAAGTCGGCAGACAGTAAGAGCTTTCAGAATCCAGAGAAGGGCAAGGTCATGTTCGGCTGGGGAGGTCAGAGAAGGCTTCTCAGAAGATAACAGCATTTGCCCGACAGCAGGGATGAAAAGGAAGGGCTTGACCAGAATGGAGGGACAGTAAGTGACAAGTAGAATAGGCCTCGGTGACTGAGCAGATGTGGGAGAAGTGGGAGGAAGTAAAAGGCGATCCTGAAGGGGATGAGAGAAGCTGGACCCAGTACTCAGGGAGATCCGGCCACTGTAGAAGCCAGTTTGGGGATATACGGTAGAGTTCACGGCCTCCATACTCAAGGTCCAAGTGCTTGATCAGGGTCAGGGTGCAGCAGGGCTGCGTGTGGCCCTTGACCCATGGGGCTGGGGTATCTGCCCGGAAATGGGGGTGCAATCCTACAGGTGGACTCAGTTTATGAAGAAAGAATGGAGAGCTGAGCCCCAAGACGTGCTCTCACTTTCCCCCTAACCCTCCTTGGACCCAATCCCTCCCTCCCATGAGCCCCCCAGGAGTGCCTGCAGCAAACCTTGTGCCCCTCTCCGAGACCCTCAAAGGCTTCCGTCCTTCTCCCCTCCAATGCAGCCCCATGCCTCATACTCGGGGGCTGGCTCCATGATGGGCAAGGAATGGACGCGAGTTCTGGGAATGAGTCACAGAAAGCAAAGAAGGACGGGATCGTAAGGATAGGTAGCGGTGTCCACGAGCGAGACGGAAAAAGACGCTCACCGATGACGGAGGGGATGCTCCCCCTGCCAATCCCAGAAAGAGGAGCAGGGGAGTGAGGTGGGCGTGGGAATCTGGTCCTGAGCATATGAGGAGTTGGGGAGCCTGAGGACACATGGGGACGGGAGGTAAGATACTGAGATAGTAGAGGGTGGAGAGAGAGGACAAGGCTGTGAGTAGGCAATGGCTGGCCTGGGCCCATTGGGCCTATGGATGGCTCCTACGAGGGGCTTGACAGCTACCTTCTTGCCCTCAGCATGGGGGCGTCCGAGGCCCCCCATAAGGTTCCCATGTGTCCCTCTCCATAAAAGATTCCCAAGATCAAGTGGACATATCAGAAATGGCACCCGCCTTAACAGGCTCGGTTCCAGACCCAAGGGACGCCTCGGCTCAACATCTCCTAAACTCCAGCCATTCACGTTCCCCTGTCCCAACTCTGCCATTCATATGCATCAGCTGTCCTATTATTTACCCGGAAATTTTTTTTTAACTCTCTTATAATGAGCTTGAATTTAGCCTGACCCTAAGCAGGAATAGCTATGAAACATGGATTTGGCGTGGTTGGTTGTCTTCCCTGTTACACACTTAAACAAACATAACTTAAAAACAGTCATCACAACACGGTCTACGAGGATCTTAACAATATCCTTAGTGGTAACCTCAGCCCACTTTAAGAAACACAGTTTCAGACTATGTGTAAAATTACCATAGAGCAGCTGTGAAATGGCCTAGGGAGGGTTTCTTTTTGAAACCTAGAAAACCAAGCTCAAATTCTCCACTGACCACATACCCCTCACTGCAGGAGCGAGGTTGCCATCACCCGCTGGGAGGCCCAGGAGGGGAGTCACGGGAGAAACAGAGGACCTTCCCACGGTGAGGGCCATGGGAGAGCCTTGGCTGCGAGGAGTGTGCATCACCAACCCTACAGGTAGGCAACTGTGAAGGGGATTCAACCTTCCCCCACGAGCACACAGTGCCAAGACCAATGACACACGATTCATATTGCGTCCGACAGTACATGCAACGTCTACACGGGTGTTGCCTTGTTGGGAGAAGGAGGAAAGAGAGGGGCACGGGAAGGCGGGGAAAGGGTGAGGAAGCACCATGCTAAGGGCTCAAGGCAAGAGTACCTCTCAGAAGACAATGTCAGGAAACTGCTAGAAAGCAAGAAGTCCTCTTTGAAAGAGGAACAGAAAATTGCCATGGAAAAAGACGGCCAAAATAAGGACGACACAAAGAAAAAAAACAAATGAGGTAAGGATTATACCAAAATTGCTCACTTAAATCCACATTAGTGGTTACGGGTAAATAAAGATTTTTTAAAAAGTTAAATTAATAAAATGCAGGCTACACTTCAAAGGATCTCCCCAAACTGCAAAGGTTAAAAAAAGGGGGGGGGGCAAGGAAATGAAAAGGTAATGCATGTTTAATTAGAAAAGACTGGACCGGGGCGCCTGGGTGGCTCAGTCGTTAAGCGTCTGCCTTTGGCTCTGGTCATGATCCCAGGGTCCTGGAATCGAGCCCCGCATCAGGCTCCCTGCTCAGCGGGAAGCCTGCTTCTCCCTCTCCCGCTCCCCCTGCTTGTGTTCCCTCTCTCGCTGTGTCTCTGTCAAATAAATAAATAAAATCTTTAAAAAAAGAAAAAAAAGACTGGACCATGTAGACGAAAATCAATAATCGACTGCAAAAATAACAAAAGAGAATTTTCAGAATCATGCCCACCAAGAGGCAAAGAGAAAGGCTGCCTGGGAAATCTGTTCTTCCTCAGACTTTTCTTCTGCTCCTGCTACGAGCACTTCCCACAGGAACCAAAGCTCCATAAGGCCGGGACTCACCAAGGGGCTGGCGTCAGCCCTCTGAAAGTGCTGGAAAGTGCTGGAAGACATATCCCACCCAAGTCAAAGCTCTGTGAGGTGTGGTCATGGTCTCATTCAGCACTTGGGAGTTCAATAAGCATTTGCTGAAGGGTGGACCAAACTGAGCAGCAAGTATGAGTTTTTGTTCCAAACGTCTGAGATTTGTGCTCGCTTCGGCAGCACATATACTAAAATTGGAACGATACGGAGAAGATTAGCATGGTGCCGAACGTCTGAGATTCAAGACGTACACATCCAGCCAAGCTGTATTAATATTTCACATTGAAAGAGACAGAAAGGGCTCTCTAAGCATGCAGGTGAAGAAACCACCCATGTACTCTCCAGGCACTGAGAGAGAGATGAGCATGAGGATGAGGACAATGGGGCATCATCATATAAAAGCATTTCTTACACAGTGTAGATCCCCAGCTCAGAAATCCAGCCAACGGACTGTCCGGCTCGGGGGCGAAGCCCAGTGACCGGTGTCTCCCTCGGCCCTCCTCCTCTGCTTTGCATGCATCCTGGAATCAGGCTACCCGTGTCTCCTGCAACATCCTTCAGGGCCAGGACAGAGGAAGCCTCCAGCCATGTGTGGGGAGCACTGTTCACCAATGCTGTCTTTTCTGCCCAAGCATGGGCTGACACCAGGGGAGCTACTGGATCTTTGGCAGACCAATATCCCTGATGAACACGGATGCAAAAATTCTCACCAAAATACTAGCCAATAGGATCCAACAGTACATTAAAAGGATTATTCACCACGACCAAGTGGGATTTATTCCTGGGCTGCAAGGTTGGTTCAACATCCGCAAATCAATGTGATACAATACATTAATAAAAAAAAGAACAAGACCCATATGATACTCTTAATATATTGACGCAGAAAAAGCATTTGACAAAGTACAGCATCCTTTCTTGATTAAAACTCTTCAGAGTGTAGGGATAGAGGGTACATACTTCAGTATCATAAAAGCCATCTACAAAAAACCCACAGCGAATATCATTCTCAATGGAGAAAAACTGAGAACCTTCCCGCTAAGGTCAGGAACACAGCAGGGATGTCCACTCTGACCACTGCTATTCAACACAGTATTAGAAGTCCTAGCCACAGCAATCAGACAACAAAAAGAAATAAAAGGCATCCGATTCGGCAAAGAAGAAGTCAAACTCTCACTCTTTGCAGGTGATATGATACCTTATGTGGAAAACCCCAAAGACTCCACCCCAAAACTGCTAGAACTCACAAAGGAATTCAGTAAAGTGTCAGGATGTAAAATCAATCCACAGAAATAAGTGGCATTCCTATACACCAACAAGAAGACAGAAAAAAGAGAAATTAAGGAGTGGATCCATTTACAATTGCACCCAAAACCATAAGATACCTAGGAATAAATCTAACCAAAAAGGCAAAGGATCTGTACTCAGAAAACTATAAAATACTCATGAAAGAAAATGAGGAAGACACAAAGAAATGGAAAAACGTTCCATGCTCATGGATTGGAAGAACAAATATTGTGAAGATGTCAATCCTACCTAGAGCAATCTACACATTTAATGCAATCCCTATCAAAATACCATCCACTTTTTTCAAAGAAATGGAACAAATAATCCTAAAATTTGTATGGAACCAGAAAAGACCCCGAATAGCCAGAGGAATGTTGAAAAAGAAAAGCAAAGCTGGCGGCATCACAATTCCAGACTTCCAGCTCTATTACAAAGCTGTCATCATCAGGACAGTATGGTATTGGCACAAAAACAGACACATCAATCAATGGAACAGAATAGAGAGCCCAGAAATGGACCCTCGACTCTATGGTCAACTAATCTTCGACAAAGCAGGAAAAGAATGTCCAGTGGAAAAAAAGTCTATTAGCTACTGGACCCTTGGGGACACTGCGCTGGGAGCATCACTAGACAAAGTCTCTGTCACTCCTCCACCCAAGCCACCTGCGCTGTGTAGAGCACCATTCTGTTTGCTAAGGAACGGGAAGAATGACTTTTGCATATTTAAAACTCCCGTTGAATGAACCAAGCCTTCCCTCCTCCCCAGATCAGGAAAGACCAATCAGCCACCCAGCGGCCAATGCTTTTGTTCACCAAAACCCCCTTTCCTATCGCCTTCTAAGAGCTGCTCCCGCTTTAAGAACCAGAGTCCGCAGCACGGTGAAAAGGTGGAAAATGATGCGCCCCACACCCCTTCCCCCACCCCCGCCAATGAAACGCTGAGGGAACACAGGAAAATGTGAACGCAGGTCATCTTTGGATTCTGGGATTTCTCCGGCTGTTTTAATTGTTTTCATTTTATCACATTTAAAATGTTTATTTATTTTTAATTGTACAAATCAAAATTTTTCTTTTCTTTTTTTAAACGTGTTTATAAAATTACTTTTACAATCAGGAAAACACTGCCTTCCCCCAAAATCAGCATATCCAGTTCTAAAATATACCATATGATCCCAATTATGTAGACAAATATATACAGCCAAAAAAAAAAGAGGAGGGGGGAATGAAAAAAATCTGAAATATTTTTTTCTTATTTCTGTTTTTCTGTATTTTTCCATTTTCTATAATGAGCATATTAATTTTAATGCTTTTTTTGAGGAGAGAAGGGGCAGAGGGAGAGGGAGAGAGAGAGAATCTTAAGCCGGCTCCAAACGCAGTGCAGAGCCCGATGCGAGGCTTGAGCTCACAACCCCAAGATCATGACCTGAGCCAAAATCAAGAGTCAGATGCTTAACTGACTGAGCCACCCAGGTGCCCCAATTTTAATGCATTTTTTTAAAAAAAATATTTACTTTATTCCATTATGAACTGATGTATGAATACAGCCCTATTTAAAATATTTACAGAGTATTTGCTAATAAAATCCCCCTTGATATCTCCCTTCACAGTTGCCATTCTGTAAAATGAAGGGTTCATCATACTTTCTTTCAAATGATAAGGAGACTTGGGGGGTTTTATTTATAAGAAAATGAATTAAGATGAAATGGGCAATAGTAAGGAGCTTTCTGGTCCAGGGCAAGGCGGACACAAAAATTAGAGATGGAAGGGACCCCAGGGATCGTTTGATCCCATGCTACCATTTTACAGATTGGGAAACTGAACCCACAGACAGATGGGGACTGGATGCCAAGTCTCCCCCAGCCCAGCGCAGAGCCCCCTCCTTCTTGCTCTCTGGCCGCCCTAAATCTTGGTGCTGATGTTGCTGGCATGGCTAGAGGACTAGTTCTGGTCACACAGCCTGGCAAGAGCCAAAGCCCCACATAGGACGGCCCCCAAGCTGACCCCAACACTGCTCTGTGCAAGCCGACCTCCAGTGAGTCCAGCTCTCTGCTCAACCATGAGCCACTTCCCATCCGTTTGTGGCCAGTAAGGCCCCCCCTCCCCCCCGTGTAGGGAGGGGGCCCAGAGAGGAAACATCTGTGCACACAAGGGGAGTGAAGGGGAGTGAATAAACGCACTTGATTTTCCCTTTGGCAAATCCTCTTCAGCCTCTTTTTCCACTCATTGAAATGCAAAGCCCCATTCCAATGAGGAGGTCTGCAAGATTCCAGAAACTTCTAGAAACCACAATCCCCACTCCGCAACAGGGATTCCCAAAACAAGGTGCGCATGGATGTGTTGGGGCTGTGGGAAAGGATAAATAGCAGACACAACCCCCAGAAACCAGCCACAGGCATCCACTGGCTTGCCCCCAACCCCAGCTTCTAACCTTCAGCCAGGCACAGAGGAAGTTCATGTATGCCTTCCGGAGCTTTCCAGCCGTGTAACCTCAGGCAAGTCGCTTCAACCTCTTTTGAAACTCATCTTTTCTCTTTGCTGCATGCAAAAATGGAAATACCACCATCTCCTTCACAGAATTCTTGCAAAGATCTGAGGGCCAAAACCACAGGAGCAACTCCATACATGTTAGCTTTCCCCATACCTTCCCATCCCTGTTAAGTCACCGAGTAACCCTTGGGGAAAGTCGTCAACAACTCAGGTCACGGTGCTGAGTCACTCCCATGGCACTGACTGGGTTTTCCCAACAGCCGGGGCTCATCTGTGCCGATGGACACCTTCTACCATTCCTGACACAGACCAGGCTCATCGAAGGCGTGTGAGGAACAGCAGGTGAAATGGGATTCTTATGCTCAGCGGACAAGATTAGGGTCTAGAGGCCCACTGGAAGGGAACAGTAAAATCCAGGGAGCCCAGCACCTGCCATGTCTGCAGGGGCCACTTTTACATCTCGTAGCCTAGTTGACCCTCATGAGAACGCTGGAGAGAACTCTTCTTATTTTCCTTCCATAATCGAGTAAAAATGGGGGGTCGTCCCCAAGGTCTTAACGACTCACAAGACACAGAACCAGTCTGACCCTGGTGTCCTGGCTCCAAGAACAATGCAATTCCCCTGCTCAATGCAGGCCACCCCCAAAACACTCGAGGCTCCTCTGCGGTACCAAGAATCCTCTCTCCAAGGGCAAATACTCCAGGGAGAAGTTACGGTGAGTGAGGCCAAGACCGGCCAAGCCCCTAACTACCAGCTTCCCGTGGTAGAAGGTGGTGGCTGACTGCAGCGGGAGGCCTCGTGGGCTAACTGGAGGAAAAGGAGCTGGAGGAGGGAAGTGAAGGACTAAGATAAACATCCCCACAGAACAGAGCCCTGACCAGCAGCCGGGGTGGAATGACACCCGAGAGAGATACTGACTGAGCCCCACAAACTGAGTCACTGTGAGTAGCTTTCTGTGCATGCTGGCAGCCCCCCGTCCATCCACATGAGGAAGCAGAGGCAGCATGGAGGTTTGGCCTGCATTCAAAGCTCCAGCTGGGATGGGGGCCCGCCTTGCTTTGTCTGGTGGGCCTGGCGCCTCGCTTCTCGCTCTCCCCTAGGAGATGCAGCCCCACCTTCCCTCCCACGTGAGCTGGTCCACTCCTACTTTCACGGCTGCTCGTCTGCGTGGCCTACGATGAGTGGTCATCACTCCCCAAGAGCAAGCACAGTGTCCTACTCACATGTGTCCCCAGACACAGAAAACACACCCAGTGAACATATGTGGAATCAATGGAGATGCCCCCAAGTCTCTGAGTAGGATTTGTCAGTCCCCCCCTAGAAAGTGGGGGTCTTATCTTTCTGGGGTCACCTGGCCACCCATGTGAGGGGTACAGGAAGAGCAGGAGACAAAAAGGTAGAGGCAGGGGTGCCTGGGTGGCTCAGTTGGTTAAGTGTCTGACTCTTGATCTCAGCTCAGGTCTTGATCTCAGGGTCATGAGTTCAAGCCCCGCATTGGGCTCCACGAAGGGCGTGGAGCCTACTTCCATACTGAAATCCTGTCAGGGGTCCCCAAATCACAAATGAACCAGACAGGCTTGGGGAAGGGTCATCAGTAGCTTGGCTGGGTCTCTGAAACAAGCCTCTCATGGGCTAGGGCCCTCCAAGTAAATACATTCAGGAAAGACTCACTCTCTCTGTCACCTAAATTGTCCACAAACGTAACTGAAGTTTTTTAGCCAGAGAGAAAGTGGGTAGAGGCCAGAGGTGATCATCTATGACAAAATCAGTCTGAGCGACCAATGCTTGATGTGAAATGTACACATGTGGTGGGCTCTTACCCATACTTTTTAAAGAACTGGTATATTATTTTCACCCAAGGACTCCCAGCCCACGAATGCATAGTTACCTCTGATATGCTTGAGCAGCCAACCTGATCTCTCTTGACATCATTCAATCCACTGGCCTTGTCTGCTAGGGTCACACAACGCTTCTCCCATAAGAAGAGAGCCCAGTGACTATCTTTCTCTCTAGGACATTCAAAGGCACAGGGGTTTGCTCACTACTATTGCACTAGTGAGACCCACAGACAGAGGTGCTGAATAGCTGATGGCTGGATCAAAAGGGATTCTTAGGATGTGCTGGGATCCCACAAACAGAAATACTCCTCCAGCCCTCGAAGCATGCATGGGACTCTGCCAGGAGTGATGTGGGGTGAAATCCTCAACTCCTTTTCTTTGGCCAGGGATCCCCGTCTTTCCTCCCCTCTTGGTCTTCAAAGGATGGAACATGACAGTAACAGGTGTAGGCCCTCTATCCATGCTCTGAGCCACAGATACTCAGAACATTCCATCCAAAGGCAACAGAGCACACATTCTTCTCAACTGCACATGGAACATATTCCAGGAGAGATCAAATGTTAGGCCACAAAACAAGTCCCAAAAAATTCAAGAAGACAGAAATCCTATCAAGCATCCTATCCTACCACAATGGTATGAAACGAAAAATCAATTACAAGGAGAAAACTGGAAAAACTACAAAAACGTGGGGAAATGAAACAACATGCCTCTTCGTGACCAGTGGGTCATCGGAGAAATGAAGAAATCAAATAATGCCTAAAGACAAAACAAAAAACAAAAAACAAAAAAAACAGAAACACAACGTAACAAAACCCATGGGATGCAGCAAAAGCAGTTCTAAGGAAAATTCATAGCGATCCAGGCGTACCCGATAAACAAGAAAAATCACAATCTAATGTTAGGCCTAAAGGAACTAGAAAAAGAAGAACAAATGAAGCCTAAAGTTAGCAGAAGGAAAGAAATAACAAAGAACAGAGCAGAACTAACGGATAGATCTAGAGGAGTATCATGCTAAGTGGAATAAGGCAGAAGAAGAAAGACAAATACCACATGATTTCACTCATATGTGCAATCACAGATACAGAAGACCCATTGATGTTGACCAGAGGGGAAGAGAGCTTGGCGGGGGTGGGCACAAAATGGATAGAGGGCTGAGTCGTCTGGTGAGGGATAGACTTTTGGGGGTGATCACTTTGTAGCACAGACAGATGTTGAAGTACAACGTTGCACACCGACACTTATAAATGTTATATACCAATTTTACCCCAATGTAAAAAAAGGAATGATGGCCACTGTTCCATTATTGGTCTCAGTGCTGGTGAACAGAAGAGATGGGTGGGGGCTACGGCAAACTGGAAAACCTACCCCTCGGCATCAGCGTGTTGTTGCCCTGCAGGATGCCAAAGCTTGGCGTCACCAAAGCTACTCATTTTTTTTTTTTTTTTTTTGCAAGAGACGCTGGGTATCTTAATTTCTAATGTGAAATCTGATGATTTTTAGATGTTGGCAAACCGACTCAACAATTTTAAAATGAAACCATGGGCGAAAACGACAACAAAACCTCCCACGGTCCTGAACTCGATTCTAACCGGTGGCCACCAGTTTGCAGCTCCTCGAGAAATTGCTGGGTATCTGCATAAGCAGTTGTTTCGAGAGAGGGCTCCCTGGTTTTTAAAGAATTGAATACCACCATCCTAGACTAAGAGTATGAATTAGCTGCTGCCACCCTATGCTAACCATCCCTCCGTGGAGACCTCTTACCGCCAACACCACCTGCTGGTGCAGCTGAACTCCAGTGTCCAGGGATTCTAAGGGATGCAAATGTGTGGCCAACTTCCTCTCGCCCCAGAGCTAGGCACCCCGGCTTGGGTCTTCCCTTCCTCGGGGCAGTCGCTGCAAGAATCACAGTGTCCTTCTCAATCTGCCCACGGGGGGCTCTCCTCCTGACCTCAGACCCTGGGAAGAAGGGCTGCCACCTCCCCGTCCCCAGACCTCACACTTCCCAACTGCCCTGCCGTCCCCTCACGATGCGCACAGCACCACATCAGCGTCTCGAAATGATGCTTGCCCAGGGTTCCCCCTGAGAAGCCCTCCTTTCTCCTTCAGGCTTTTCCCTGGAAAGGAGATCCACAGCCTTCTCTCTGCAGGAGAAAATTCTGGCTCATTCAGGGAACCACCCAATGCCAGCAGTTCACCTAACTCTGTTTTTCAAAGTCTGACCCACAGTGAAAAGCGCATTTTACTTCATGACCCAATGTACACACACGCAAAGCACAGATTTCGTGTCATGATGTGTTCCCTACGGCATTCAACGCATGCTGAGATTTTCCCATTTGACCTTTTAGGCTGATTGATTAACACTGATCATATACACTGTGTGGCTCGAGACTCAGGGTTCCAAGAAACCCTGCTTTACCTCGTCCCGATCTCCTTTTGTGAGGATCCCCTCCCTGACCTCCCTCTGCATCAGAAATTCCTATAAAGGTTTCCTTCGCTTCACTTCCCTGGACCCACCCAGGCAGAGATAAATGCTCCCGATTCTCCCAGCCTCCGAGGACTGTGTACCACTCACGGGCGCTTAGAGTCCTCGGGTCTTCTCTTTTTCGAAAACAGGGTCCAAGTGTCTGGATCCAGTGCACTTAAAATCTCTGTCGAATGCTTGATGTCAAAGAAGAGGAAGCCCTGAGTGAGACTTTCCAATCATGATAAAATTGCACTGCATTTTGCTTCACACCACAAAACCCAATCTTTGCAGAACTCTGCTCCCGGCAACATCCCCCTTCCCTGCCCCAGGGGGAGAAGGAGCTGTGTGGTTTCCAAACTGCTCTGTGCACAGATGCATCACATCCCCCTCAGGGCCCGAACACAGACCCCGACCGGTTCACGGGGGCCGTGACACTAACTTACCGCAACGGAGCTGGGGAAGAAAAGAGATTCTGTGCGCCCCGTGCTCAGGTGGGGAAACCGAGAGAATCTAACACAACTGTCGCATGGGAAGGGGCTGAATCCACACGAATCTGAGTTTCCCAGACTCCCACTTGCATGCACTTTCCAAAAGCCTTAAGTGGCTTCAGATGCTATTACATAATCCTGTGTTTGTTATCTACCCCCCAACTTGTGCCTCCCTCTCTACAGCCCCCATAGCTCTGGTGTGTACACCCAGGGCCGCCCCGACCCGACAGAATGCGCCCCCACAAGGCACAGATGTCCCAGTCAGAAGATCCCCGTGGACCTGGTTGCTGTCCCACTCTGTCCCTGACCGGCCGTGTGACATCTGGCAGAACACAGCACCTCTCTGGGCTTGTCCCTCACCTGGAGCCCGAGGGAGCGGACCCTGCTGATTCCCGAAAGCCCCTTCCAGGCTTTTCCTGAGTACTCTACCTGCACCATTTGGAACCCTGTGGCCCTGAGAAGGCGTGGCCACACTCAGGAATTAAGAAAAAAGCAAAACAGAAGAGGTGAAGATTCAGAAGAGGGCGCCCAGGTAAGTTGAAGGCAGCAAGAAAAACTCTCTTCCCATTGAGCTCACCACCTCAGATACCCTCCACCCCCTGCCCAAGTGGCTTGCGCTTTCCCAAGCCTTGGAGTCCCCATGTGACCCCGACTCAGTGAAGGAATGCCAAGGCAGACAGGTGGGCGAACAGAAGCATCAGCCCGGGTCACTCCATCACAGAGCCAAGCACCTGCCCACAGAGGCTCTCCAGGGCAGGTGCCCCCCGCCCCCCGGCCGGGCCGGCCCCCTGGCTCTTGCCGGGCTCCAGTGAGCTTCGAGCACCTGCCCGGGGCTCCGACTCACCTCAGCGCTGCAGTCCCTCCTCTTGCAAAGCTGACACGCTGGTCATTTTCTGCCACCGTCTCTACATCCGCTGCTTTCCGTGGCATCAGCTAATTCACTGTGCAAAGCAGCATTTATATATAGAAAGTTGCAGCCACGCAGGTTAGCATTAAAATAGAGACTTGGCGTTGCCGTAGCAACCAAACAAATGATATTCAAAATGAAAGAGAAGTATTCTGCAATCGGGAAAGCATGTCCACAGCCTTCCAGGGCAGTTCGCCCAGTCCCCTCGAGGGTGGGAGGGACGGCCTCCAGAGAAAGGGCCTTCCCCTCGGTGAACCTCCCTCCTTCCCATTAAGTCACCGGCTCTGGTTGCAGCTATGACCACAGCCCCCCCGCATGAGCCCCTTCCTAAAGGCAACTCCCGCCTGGAGCAGCCCCAAGGCCAAGGCACCGAGGGAGTATGCTGATCTTGACCAGGTACCTTAATTTGCAAAAGCCCTGATGCTATCACCGAGGATGCTTCTGGAAACAAAGGTGGCTCCTGCCATGGCCCGCCACGGGCATGGAGTCAACAGACACAGTGAGTACATTTGGTCGGCTGCTTTGCCTGAGCCTCAGCCTAAAAATAAGAGGTGGGGGGCGGGGGGCTAAGGGATGGAGAAGCAGCCTAGTGCCTTCCACCTCTGTGATGCTAGGATGTGTGTCTTTCCTTCTGGGTCATCTCTTTGTTCTGCTTTCTTCTTGTTTCCCTAGTCCCTGGGCATGCGCCTTACTCGGCCACGCGGGCCCTGGATGTTGCTTGAGCTCCATTCACACTCAGAAGCTCCAGATCCAGCTTCCTAGCTCCTGATCAACACAGCCACCACCCAGAATGTTCCCAGCCTTCAAGGCAAAAGGTCTGGGTCCAAGGAGCCACCAAGAGGCTGGGGGGCCTTGACAACTCCGAGCCTTTCTGCGATTCATTCACACATTTTAAAATCAGCCCTGATCTAGAAGGACGAAACTTAATAAAAAGAATGCCAACCCCAAGTGTCGGCGAGGGCGCAGAGCCCCTGGAAATCCCGTACACTGCTGTGGGAATGCAAAACGGAGCAGCCCGTCTGGAGAGCAGCCTGGTGGTTTCCTAGAAAGTGGACATATACACTCACCATACGAGCCAACCATCCCTCTCCCAGGTATGTACCCGAGAGAATGGGAAAAAAATGTCCACACAAAGTCTTAGGCACGAATGTGCGTAGCAGCTGTATTCACCATAACCCCACACTGGAAGCAACCAAAGACCATCCACAGAGGATGGAGAGCAAACCACGGTACATCCATGGGGGGGGTCACAACTCCCAATACAAAGGAGCCAACTACGGATACAACTAAGTCACTTTGGTGACTTGGAGCATCTCACACGTGTGGAAGCCAGGCTCAAAAGGTTACATATCGTACGATCCTATTTACATGACGTGCTCAGAAAGACAACGCTATAGGGATGGATGGCTCATGGGGGGCGGGGGAGGGTTTGAGAGCAGAGGAGGAGCATGAGGGAGGTTCTTGGGGTGACGGAATTATTCTATATCCTCGTTGAGGGTGTGGTTACATGACTATATATATGTACCACTGTACACCCAAAAAAGTCCATTTTGGAGCGCCTGGGTGGCTCAGTCGGTTAAGCGTCTGCCTTCGGCTCAGGTCATGATCCCAGGGTCCTGGGGATCAAGTCCCACACTGGGCTCCCTGCTCAGCGCGGAGTCTGCTTCCCCTTCTTCCTCTGCCCTCCCTCCCCAACCCCCTCGTGCACGCACGCATGCTCTCTCTCTCTCAAATAAATAAATAAAATCTTAAAAAAAGAAAAAAGAAAAAAACAATTTTTCACCTTGGGGGAAAAAAAAATCAGAGCATGGCACAGTCTCGTCGTAGCGGTGTTTGGATCAAACACGGGGTCCCCATGCATAAACTGTAGAGTTCCGAGAACTGTTCGTTATCAGTACCATTTTTCATTACAAAGACCCTCTTCTGGTCCTAGGCCCATGGTTCTCAACCTTGGACCAGCTGCCTCAGCCACACTGGGGAATTTTTTAGAAAGTACAAACCCTTGGGTCTCATCCTAGCCCTCCTGAACCAGAAACTCTGGGGTTAGGGTCCCACAGTCTGTTTTAACAAGGCCTCCTGGGCAGTGACCGTGACGCACCCTGAAATTTGGGAACCACCGGCCTCCATCTATGGGTTGGATCCAGCTAGGCCAGCCCACCACGGAATGGATCCATCCCTCCCTTCTGACCCGGCCCAGCTCCCGGGCCAGGACCGGAACCCACCTCGCCAGCCAGTCCGCTTCCCGCTCAACTCCTGGAGCGCATCTCAAATCAAAGGGCACCTCGTGCTTGTCCCAATGAACCCTGGACAAGCACGACTCCCTACTTACCCCAGAACAACAACTTCAAAGCCACCTGGCTTGGTTTCTGGTTCCCAAGGCACACAGATGACAGATCACAGAGAAGAAATCAGAACCATATGAATGTCACATTCAGCAAAATAAACAGAATCACAGCATCAGGGCTGGGTCCAGGGGGCTGCGTATTTGGCCCAGAGCCCGGGCTTGGTGGCCCCCAGCGTGGGCTGGGCTCCCCAGCCTCTCCTCCCCGCCCACGACTCCTACAAATGGTGCCAAGGGCGCCCAGCGTGCTGGCCCTCCAAGCCGAGGCCTCCGCGAGCGATGCTGCTTCGGCTCACATTTCAGTGTTTTATGGAGTTTTTATATTCTCTTTTATGGTGTAGCTGAAGATAGCTCAGCTTCTCCTCGAGTCCTGTCCAAATATGCACAAGCACCAACAGGAACACTACGCCGTTAAAGGGCAGAGTGACAGCTCCAGGAGCCTCCTTACCCTTTATACCACTGGTTCCTCCCAGAGCCAACCCTGCTGGGCTGGGCATACTCACTCCCAGCCTCATTCCCCTTGCACGACACAGAAACCCATTCCTCTCACGGCTTCTGGGGAAAACAATATGACGCTCCACGGAGCCCGTGTTTCGGAACCAGAGGCGATTCCAGAGACATTTCCTGGTGGCCACCATGGGGGTGGGAGCGGTGGGCAATGTGTCAGTCCCCTCCTGCTGTTGGAACAAATAACCAAAAACTTGGTGGCTTGACGCAACACAAATGTATTACCTTAAGAGTTCTAGGGCTCAGTAATGGGTCTCAGTGGGCTAAAACCAAGGTGGCGGCAGAGCTGTGTTCCTTGTGGAGGCACCAGGGAAGAATCCGTCCCCTTGTCTTTGCCAGCTCCTGGAGGCGGCCTGCACTCCTTCGTGGCCGGCCCCCTTCCTCCATCTTCAAAGCCAGCAATGGTCTGTCCAGTCCTCTCCACGCGGACCCGTCTGGTTATATTGGGCCCATACGGATAATGCAGGATAATTTCCCCATCTCACAGTCATCTGATCTGCAACGTCAACTCTCTTGCCATGTCACCGCACATACTCATGGGTTGCAGGGACCAAGACAGGGATATCTTGGATGTGTGTGTATGGGGCTGGGGATTGGGGTGGTCATGATTATGCCCACCACGGGAGCTCCCAGCGTCTGATAAGCAGAGGGCAGGGATGCCACTAAACTCCAATGATGCCAACCACCACTCGCAAGCAACAAAGAATGACCCGGCCCCGAATGTCAATCGTACCAAGGCTGAGAGACCCCTGCACAGCCTAATGCTGGCCAGACCTTAGTTGGTCCCAGTGACCCTGACTCAAGTCCAATTCCCACAGAGACGTCAACTGTAGAAAGAAGCTGTGACCCACAATTAAGGAGGAATGTTTTTTACCATCCTATTAAATGCTTTCATGTGGATTCTCTAACCCAGAATCATCCTCAAATGCTTCTCGTTTGATATACAGAACATATACACAAGACTTTAAAAGCACGTCACATGCATCTTGCTTCTGGAAGGCACATAAACGCAGTGGACATAGATCATATGAATCTCTTTACGCGGAGAGGATTAAGAGGTACAAACTTCCAGTTACAAGATAAATAAGTCACGGGGATGTAAAGGACGGCCTAGGGAACGTAGTCACTAACACCGTGATAACTTCGTGTGATGACAGACGGTGACCAGATCTATTGCGGGGATCGTTTCGTAACATGTAAAAATATCAGAGCGCTATGCTATACGCCCAACACGTAATGCTGCACGTCGCTTATCGTTCGATAAAAAAAATTAATAAATCTCTTTATGTGAGTAACTTCAAATAACATGGCTAATTCTGCGTTGCTGTTGGGTTGCTTTCAGGTCTCAGAAATCGCTGAGCTAGCAAGCCAGCGTGGCCGCTCATGTCCCCATCCCCGCTCTTCCCTCCCCCAGGGGGAACTGAGCCACCACGCGCTGAGAATTCCCGAAGACCCTGCAGACCTCAGTTTTGGGCAGTCCTGAGCTCTTGGGGCGAAGCCTACAGCAGCCGGGCAGCCTGGAGAAGGGGAAGACGGGGAGGGCTGCTGGGGAGGGCTGCTAAGGAGGCCCTGCCCAGCTCTGCAGACAGCAGGGGATTAGCACCCCCTTCCCCTGAGGTTGGTCCCCCAGAGCAAGGGCAACCTCCGCATCGCCCCGAGGTCCCATCTGCTGGCTGGGTTTCCTAGAGGGTGACTCTGTAGTGGTTTCCTGGTGATTCCCCTGAAGGGACAGGTAGACAGGGCCTCCTTACCCCACTTCTGTGTCATTCTGACAAAAGGAGTCCCCACTCCCTCCCACCCCCATTGAAATGATGAGCAGAGGCCCAGTGGCATCTGGCATGATTATGCGTCACCCCCCCTGCATCCCTGTGCTCCGTACCCCCAGGCGAGCCCCTGCTATTCTGTTCTCTGCTTGACACAGCAAAGTGGTTATTTAATTCCTCTGCTGCAACCGTCCAGCATTCTCTGCTGAAGCCACGTGCCTGCCCCACAGCAGGGAAGCAATGGTCTCAGGAAGCCTGACATGATGCCTGAGATACTTTGGGGCCTGGGACCACCGGCCTCAAGAAGCCGCCTGCAGAGCACGCGGATTTATTCGATCGTCCATCCAGCAAATGCTCGCTGCACGTTTACAATGAGCCACACACCCTTCGAGACCGGGGACACAGAGGGCCTTGCCCACAGGGAGCTTGAATCCAACGCGGGGAGAACGGGAAGGCCCCGCTCTAAGCACGGATGTGCGCTATGTCATTTAACACCCATGCCAACGAGGGGGACAGGTGACCTTAACCATCTCGGTTTTCAGATCATTGCAACCTCAGCAGGAAACACTTACGTGACACCCAGCACGGGCCTGACTGTTCTCGGCGGTTTCCAGACGTGCATCCACTCACTCTTCACTCCCACCCCGCGAGGCGGGCTCTAGAATTACACCCACTTCACAGGGGAGGAAACCGAGGTTCAAACGGTCAGCCGCGTCCCCCAGATGTGTGCATGCATTTATAGCTCATAAATTGGCAGCACCAGGACTGGCCAAACGCTTCCTTCAGGACACCCAGCCCCGGGCTCCCGCTTCCGAGGGGCAGCCAGGGGGCAGAGGAAGGGCTTTTTTTTTTTTTGGTCCTCTAGCCACAGCAGACCCTTTGTTGCTCAGACCCCAGTGAGTCACCTCCCTCCCAAGACATTGCCAGAGAGAGCCCCACTCTCGCGGGGGTGCTCATCCGCACTTCCTTTTCCATTTCTCAAACACAGCTTTCACCAGATCCACGTGAGTCACGTAAATGCCAGCAAAAGTTCAAAGATGTTCAGATAATGGGATTTTCACGAACAAGGGGCCGATGGTAGCAGTTGTTAGTGCGACAATGTCTCAGCCCCCTCACTCCATCTCCACCTTCTGGGACCTCCGGGGTCAGCTCCTCTGTGTCCTGGGGCGGGGCGGGGGGGGGGGTGGCTGTGAGTCTGGTGGTCACACTTGGGATCCTTGTGGCAGAGGCCGGGGCACAAGGAAAACCTCAGTGGCATGCGTTAGCATTTCCAACCATGCCATGGCTGAGCCGGTGGCCTAGAAACCACAGGGGCTCCAAAGGAAGGTCCTGCCAGTCTCAGGAACCACAGCCAGACGTGACCATTCTGTTATTTGGAAAAAGGGGGGTCTTCGCAGATGCAGTTAAGGATTCTGAAATGAGGAGGATGTCCTGGATTATCCAGGCGGGCCCTAAATGCAATCCCAAGTGTCATTTATTTATTTATTTATTTATTTATTTATTTGCCAGAGAAAGAGAGAGAGAGAGAGAACAAGAGCGCAAGCCGGGGGGGGGCCAGCAGGGAGAGGGAGAAGCAGGCTCCCCGCTGAGCAGGGAGCCCGACGCGGGGCTCGATCCCAGGACCCTTAGATCATGATTTGAGCCGAAGGCAGACGCTTCACCGACTGAGCCCCCCAGGCGCCCCAATCCCAAGTGTCCCTATGAGAGCGAGGCCAAGGGAGAGTTTATTACAGAGAAGAGAAGGAATCTGGTCAGCCAAAGGTTGTCAGGGAGACCCGGCCCTAGGCCACCCCAAAGAGAATGGAGCGGCAGGCAGACAGTCCCCCCTGCTCTGACCGCAACCCGAGAGTCAAGCCCCGTGGAAACGCTGTGTCAGGACACGTGCACAACGCAGGACTGGCTGCTCTAGGGAAACACAGTGACCAAAACCACACTCGGAAGCTTTCCGCTGAGGTTTGCAGACCTGGATCACGGAACACTGCAGCGACAGGACTCCCCCAAAGCCCAGACATTCCCCTAACACTGGCGGCCCCCAAGACGGTCTCTCCGGTGGTAGACAAGATGACCCAGGCGTTCTCAGAGGCTGATTTCTAGACAGGTGCATATTCATTAAGGTCGGTTAGGAAACACCAGGTAACGAGGACATAAAGGGCACAGCTCCCTCCTCCCCAAGAGTCACAATCCCAGACGCCAGCCCAGATCAGCTGCCCCTTCTGCTCCCAGCCTGGCTCCTTGTTCCGTCCTCATTCCCAGTCTCTGCTTTCCACGGGCTGCACCCAGCTGGCCAGGCTTCGGGCCTGATCCTAGAGAGAGAGAATACCAGCAAAAAGGCCATCCCTCCAGCCTGATTCCAAAATCAAGAGGCTGCTGCGGGGAGAGGGGCAGAGGCTCCCTCATGGGAAGTGGGAGAAGAACGTACAAGACGTGCCATTTCTATAACATGGGGACTAGACTCGGGATTCCCATTTCCCCATCCCTACCCGACACCTCGCCACCCTCAAGTCCGACCCAACCACAGAGTCACTCAGCCAGTCAGGGGGTCCCCGCGGGGGCCATCGGCACGGTGGTCCCAGGCAGCAAGCCAGCAGGCACCGAAGAACAGACCACAGAATCACACAGGTGTGCACGGGGTAGCGTTATTCTTACAGAGCGCGGGACCAAGAACAAGAACAGAAAACCTGCAGACGCAGGGTGTGAGAAGCACGCGTACTCGGCCACGTGCGTAGTCAAGGGACAGACAGGTGGAGCCCAGCCCCTCAGAGTACGTGTCGGAGACCAGGAGCCTACCTATAAAAACCCGGAAATTTCCCATGAAAAAAATTAAGATTTCAACTGTGTCCCAAAAATCTAGAAGGACCTACTGAAGTTGCATCTGATAGGATCACGAGAACCGTGGCCGCCTTCTCCGCCATCCTCTGGGGTGGTGGCTTTCAACCGTGGCTGCCCGTGAGAATCCTCTGGAAGCTTTAAAATCGCCCTGATGCCCAGAAGTCCCTCGACCCCTTCAACAGCTCCCTAGCAGAGAGACCTGGAGATGGCTGTCTTTCAAGCTTGCTGGGGGTGATTCTAACGTGCAGCTGACTTAACAGGGCTGCTCTGGCATCTGCTCCTGCCTGGGGCAGACAGCTTATTCAGCCGAGGTGCAGAGAAAAGGGCAGGCTGGGGCCCCATACACCAAAGCTGGCATGCGGACCCCCACCGGAGGCCCCCTGCTTTACCCACAGTCCACATCACAGCAGCCAAGCCAGGGGTGATGAGCCCCATCCTTCGGGCTGCAAGACCTCTGCCTGTCCTAGGAAAAGCAAAAGGACAAAGCTCGCCAAGGTCCAAGACAGCACACGGGCAGGCTTCCCCTGCCCAGGGGCTCGGGACAGGCCTGAAGGCATCCCAGTTTCATATTATCCCACTGTATCAGAGGTTCCTCTGGCTTAAAAATATGCTTTCTATAAAACCCAGGGGCCAGGGGCACCTGGGGGGCTCAGTCAGTGAAGCATTTGCGTTCGGCTCAGGCCATGATCCCAGGACCCTGGGATCGAGTCCCACATCGGGCTCCCTGCTCAGCGGGGAGTCTGCTTCTCCCTCTCCCTCTGCTGCTCCCCCTGCTTGTGCTCTCTGGCTCTCTCTATCTCTGTCTCAAATAAATAAATAAAATCTTAAAAAAAAAAAAAAAAAACCCTGAAGCAAGACCACACCCATAGAAACCCCAGGTTCTGTCACTTACTGTTGGAAGATCGTTCTGTCCACAAGCCTCCCAGAGTCCTATGCACAGGAGTCGATATGCAGGGAACAGACAGCTTGTCTGCACCCCTTCTGAGATGTGATGGGGACAGTGGGGAAAGAGACCTGAGCCTGGGCTAGCGCCCGTGGTCTATCTAACCCCAGGATCAATGCATTAGTGGCTTAGCTGCAATTTGGGGCATTACCCACTGGTTTGGTGCCATTTCCCTAAACACAGGGAGACTGAAAAGGAAGGAAAAAAGTGGGTGTCGGGACATCAATGTCTCCAGCCCGTGTGGGGATTCTGAGAGCCGGGAGCGAGGCTGCCTGTCTTGCCCAAGGCAGCCAGCTCAACAGGAACCCAAGAGGAGGCCCTCCCTACCTGGGGACAAGAATGACAGCAAGGAGCAGCCTCGCAGGAATGAGGCAAGGAAATGGGATTTTGATTGCACAGATAAAGCGTGCGGGTGCCGGAGAACGGTGACAAGTGACATGTGAATCACGGAGACAAGAGCTTCCCAGGATGCGACGTGTCTGAACAAGCCATGTGGCTCAGCCTGAGAAACCGGAAAATGAGCACGAGTGTGCTCACCGTGCAGGGAGCTCGGCAAACTCCTTACGCCCCGAGCCCCGGGCCCAGCTGGAGTCGGGCCCCGTCCCCCACGCACAGGTGGAGGCCCAGGGGCACCCCTCCCCGGCCAGCGTGGGCTTGGAGCATTCTCTTTCAAACAGCCCCGGAAGTTAGAGCAGTTTCCATTTGAGCCTATGCTCCGAGCACCGGGCCACCGTGTTGTCCCCAAGCATCCAGGGAAAGCCTTGGCGTGGGTACCAGCCTGAAGCCTTGCTCCAAAGCACGGTCCATGGAGCTTGCAGGAATGCAGCGTCCCGGCCTCTCCCCAGACCCCCTGCATCGGAATGTGCACCATAACAAGTGCCCTCCCGGGGAACCGGGAGTGTGTTAATGCTTGAGAAGCACTGTTTGCAGCCTACAGGTCACCCCCGTCCGGACCAAGCATGTAACAGCCCCACAGCCAAGGAATTTATTGCTGCTTTCAGTCTAGACAGCTCACACTGACTTTTCTCCCCTGCCCCTACCCACCCCCCCCAATCAAATCTAAGGCTGCAGTGCTTTCCTCAGTCCTTAACGCCTGGATCAAGCAAGGCAAGTGCAGATTAAGATGTCTCCCTGGGGCCACAGAAGCTGCTAGAGTAGCTCTATTTGCAAGCTCTACCTCCGCGTGTTCACGTATTTATTTGTTGGTCATGCTCATCCAAACGTTTACTGGACACCTACTGTCTATCAGGCACTGAGAATCCATAGATGAGTGACCCAGCCTGGTCCTGGGAAAAGTCTGCCTCCTGAGAGAGTGAGAGAGAGAGAGCGCAGGCAGGCATCACATGCTTTCTCTTTACCAGACTTTTCTCTTTGCTCTTTCTGCTTCCTTCTGTCTGGCTTTCTATCAGGTTGATTGCATTCTCTTTAAGCTCCCTCCCGCCCCTGCAAACTTGGCATTTATAGTCTATTTATACTACTTAGGTGACTTAGGTGGTTGCACTGACATTTTTAACATGTATTCCCAACTCCAAGCATAAAGACGATCAATAGCTCTCTTTTCCTCCTGAATAATACAAAACCCTGGGACACGTTCACTTTGATATCCCCCCTCCCACTTCCCAGGTGCTGGTAGCATGAAGCGCTGAAGATGTTATCTTCCCACAAGTCTTGGAGCTGACTGGTCATTTGCTATCTCCTGCCACGGATTGTTTTCCAGAAAAATGACAAATTCCAAACTGACTCAAGAGGAAATAGAAACCCTGAATAGATCTATAACCTTCAAAGGAACTGATCCAGCGGTCTAAGATCTACCTTAAAAAGCTACAGCAGGTCTATATGGTTCTACCGATAAGTTTTTGCAACCCTTGAAAGAAAAGACAACATTTCTCTTCTATGCTCTTCCAAAAAAATACCGAGAGAAAAACACTCAGTTCCTTTTATACTACCGCGTACCGACCTTCAAAGAAAAATAATGTAAGAATTAATTAAAAGCCTACCTCCTAACCTCACAGGGCATAACTGTAAAAATCCTCAATAAACATTACTAAATCCTGAGAAAGGAAGAGTATTAAAACATCAGAAAACTCATTAGTTAAACTCACCACATTAAAAGATTATAAGAAAAAAAGTGTGATAACCTAGATGCAGAAAAATTTCTGCATCTGACCACTAAAACTCCTTACAAACTAGGACCGGAAAGGAAATTTTCTGTCTGATAAATTTTAACTATCCAAAATTAGAATAAATCTCATGTTTAATGGAACACACTGGGAGCTTTTCCTTTAAAGTCAGGAGCAAGACAAGGCTACTTACCACCACTGCTTCTTTTCGACACTTTAATGAAGATCCCATAACACAGTAAGGCAATAAAAAGAGAGAAAAAAATATAAGGGTTGCCAAATAAGAAACTGCTGACACCCTTATACCATTTCATTGTCTACCACGAAAGTCTAAGAAATTCTAAAAACTCTCTGAACTAATAAGACCACTGAAGATCTATTCATAAAAACAAACAGTATTCTTAAATATTAGCAACGATCACAAAATACAAAACATATGGTTAACATGGCAGACAAAAAACAGGCAGTTTATCCCCCACGGTTCCCTGAAATCCCACTAAAAATGGGAAAAAAGAAAAGGGACAAAGCCACCGAGAGAAAAAAAAGGAAGTAAGAGTCGACCATCAGTAACACACAGCTACAACATTTTGGACAATGGAATACAAGCAGATAAACGGTCATGACTTAGCCTGGAGGAGAAAACCGAAAACTTTATTCCCTTGGGAGGGAGGCATCAACAAGAAACAAACCAATTTATAATGCAGAACCTCAGAAAGGCCCAGGAAGACTCACGGGCACAAGGTATCGATGAGGTGGAAGTATTAAAAGGAGGTAGAGGGACAGAGCTCCCTAGATCCCTCCCCACGCTTGGTCGCCAAGTGACTCCCCAGACTGCCCAGGGCAGGAAATGTCAAGATTCTCAAGGGAAATGAGCTCAGAGCTCCTGCACTTGGGGACACCTACAGGACAGGGTGACAAGTCATTCTGAAAATAGGGCAAGTTAAGCAAGTGTTTACATACTGTGGGTTGAAGATCAGACCCACTTCTCTTCCAGCAAGCCACTGGAGGAGAGCAAGGGAGAAAACCCAGAAAGAGGAAAACGGAGACCCCGAAAGGAGAAGAGAAGCAAAGAGAAGTAATGGGATGATGTTGAAGGAACAGCCCAGGATGACAGGGGACATCGACCTGAAGAGCCACAGACCAAAACCAGAGCAAACAGACTCATCACCTACACCTATCCCTGGTGACCAGGCAGACCTACTAGATTTCTTCCAATGGTGTTGACAGTATTCGGGGAACTTTACAGGTCTGGTGAAGAATCTGGGGGAAGAACTGGTCCAAGAGACCGAAAACACCAAGCCAATAAAAAGATGATTGTTTTTTATTTATTTGAATTTCTTTGATTAACTAGGGAAAATAAAAAAGTGTCCCATCAAAGCAGACACCGAGAAGGAGTTCAGCTCTAATTAATCTCTGCAGGCATACTAATGTAAACTGCAGACTCTGATATAACCAAACATCGTGGCATCACCATTTGGGGGGTAAGGAAAAAGGTTACGTGTGCACATGGGGACAAGGGGTGGGGTAGAGTGGCGGTAGAAGGGCCAGGTCTAATCTCCTATAAGAAGAAGTACAAAAGGCAATGTGTACTATTGGGAATTGGGGAGTGGACAGGGAGTTGGGGAGGAGATGAGAAATAACAGGATAGGGATGCCTGGCTGGCTCAGTCCATATCGTATGGGACTCCTGATCGCAGGGTCGTCAGTGCAAATGTGTCCCTACCTTAGAGCAAGTGGGAGAAAGAAATGACAGATGGATCAAAGATCTCAACGTCAAACACAAAACTTTAAAATTCGTAGAAAACAGTTTAGACCACTTGAGGACTTCGGCACATGAAACGTTTTTCTTAAATAAGACCTAAAAAGCACAAGGCATGGAAGTCATAGTTTCGCCACATCTTAGAAAATCACACATACGCTCACCCCGTGATCCAGCAACTTCACGCCTAGGTATTCACGCAGGAGGGATGAAAACCGTCTGAAACACTCGTACACAAATGTTCATGGCAGAATTATCCATAACCGCTCAACGCTGGAAATGCCCCAAGTGCCCATCAGTTGACAAATGGAGAAGCAAATTATGGCATATTCGACTAATGGAATTCTACCAGGCAATCAAAAGGAACGAACCATTGATACAACAATACGGGTAAATCTCATATATTACCCTGTGCAGAAGGGGCCAGATTGCAGAACGCATGATCCGCTTGTATGAAATCCTGCAATAGGGCAAAACTGATGTACAGGATAGAAATCCGAGGTGACCTGAGGAGATGAGGGAGGACAGGAGAGAAACTGACTACAAATGGGCAAGGGAGAACATTCTGGAAACATGCCCTATGCTTTGATGAGAGTAGTGGTTATGTGGGTGTTTACATTGGTCAAGTCACTGACCTGCACACATGAAACGAATGAATTTTACTTTACAGCAAATTATAGCTCAGGAAAATGAATTTAAAAAGATGCGGGGAGGAGGGGGTGGCGTGCCTGGGTGGCTCAGTTGGTTGAGGTCCGACTCTTGGTTTCAGCTCAGGTCGTGATCTCAGGGTTGTGAGATCGAGCCCCACCATCAGGCTCTGCGGTGACCATGCAGCCTGCTTGGGATTCTCTCTCTCCCTCTGTCCCTCCTCCTACTCATGCTCTCTCTTCTCTCTCTCTCTCAAATAAATAAATAAATCTTTTAAAAAATACATATATGCATGGGGGGCACCTGGCTGGCTTAGTCGGTAGAGCATGTGACTCCTGATCTCAGGGTCATGAGTTCAAGCCCTACGCTGGGTGTGGAGCCTATTTAAAAATAAATAATAAAACAGAAATACATAAATAAATGGCAGATACATTTGTTACGATCTCTGTCACTTCCTGTGGACAAATTCTACTAAAAATTAAGTGGATTTTAGAAAACATCGGTTATTAATTACACAGACTAGGGAGCAGGAGGTTTTAGGGGGAGAATGGAGGAGACTAAGAAGCCTAATTATGCTCATTCATATTTCCTCCCTGTGGAAAGAGATGCCAACAGTTATCAGAGCAGTCCTAGGAGAAACCACAAGGTCGGGGCGCCTGGCTGGCTCAGTCAGTTGAGCATCCGACTCTTGGTTTCGGCTCAGACCATGATGTTGGGGTCGTGAGATCGAGCCCCGCATCGGGCCCTGTGCTCAGCAGGGAATCTGCTTGAGATTCTCTCTCCCTCTGCCTCCAGCTTGTGCTCTCTCTTTCTCTCTAAAACTAAATCTTAAAAAAAGAGAAAGAGAGAGAGAGGGAGGGAGGGAGGGAGGAAGGAAGGAGAGAAGGAAGGAAGGAGAGAAGGAAGGAAGGAAGGAAAGAAGGAAGAAAGGAAGGAAGGAAGGAAGGAGGGAAGGAAGGAAGGAGCGAACTCCACTGAGATCATGTAGTTCAAATCTCTCATCTTCAGGAAAGAAGCCCAAAGTGAGCTTTGTCCAAGAGCCCTGCGACTGACATCTGTTGCTAAAGCTACCCAATGTCCTCTACCCTGCTCGATAGCGCCCCATTCCATTTAGGGAATTCTCTCTCTCCCATTGGGCACTTTCTCTGCAAGACCATTCATCCCGGGACCAGCTCTGCCACCATAAATCCAAAGGGGTCTTTCACAGGACAAAGGTGTGTGTGACCCATGCTCACCTCCAGATGCTCTCTGCGGACACTCTGGGAGATGGGTGGACTTCATCCGTCACAACTAAGCAAACCTGAGCACACTACCTTTGCTGTAAGACTATCCCCTTGTGGGGCGCCTGGGTGTCTCAGTCGTTAAGCGTCTGCCTTTGGCTCAGGTCATGATCCCAGAGTCCTGGGATCGAGCCCCGCATCGGGCTCCTGCTCCACGGGAAGCCTGCTTCTCCCTCTCCCACTCCCCCTGCTTGTGTTCCCTCTCTCGCTGTGTATCTCTCTGTCAAATAAATAAATAAAATCTTTAAAAAAAAAAAAAAAAGACTGTCCCCTTGTGAGCCCTACCTCCGGGCCTCACACACCTGAGCACCAGGGTTTCTGTCTGTTTTCGGCTTTCCCCAGCCTCCTGCCCCTTCTGTGAGCTTTGGTATCTCTGCAGTCATTTCCACTTTGCTGACATCAGCCAGAATCAGTCTCCAGTGTTTATGACACAACACCCAACTGGTGCAAGGTGGACGCTAGGGTCCACAGCCCGGAGAGTTCTGCATTCTGGATGAGCGTCCCTGGGAGTGTCAGCCTCCTAGCCGACCTCATGGGATCCTCAGTGTCAATCCCGAGCCCCCCAGGCTGTCGGGAGATAGAAGGAAAAGAGAGGGATTGCTCACTGAGTGATATGCCAGGCATTGGGACATGCTTTCCTCTCGTCCTTGTGCAGCCCGGTAAAGTAGGGCCGGCCCCAGTTTAAGTCTGAGGACACTGAAGAGGAGGAAAAATATTTTCCCCAGGTTACAGAGCTCCTGAGTGACAGCAGAAACTCGAGCCAAATCTGTCCAACTATAAAGCCCAGCTCTTGTCACCTTGTCACACAGCCGCGCCCCAAGAAAGCATTCAGATTTCTGCTTCTCCTCCCACACAGCTCGGTCACTGGGACTTCCGAGGAGGCTTTGGAGGTGTGATTGGGTGGAGGGTTGCTGCACCTACAGGGCAGCGAGGGGGGGTCAGGACGCCAACCAGGAGGGAGCGACAGTGGATTGAGGGGGGGCGGGGAGCACACCGCAGCCTGGGGGAAAGCAGAAACATCCTTGTCCCAGAGGAGTGGAAGTGAATTCCTTCTGCTTTGACATGAATCCGTGCTCCCATTCCCATGGCAACGGAGCATGCCCACTGCCGTCCGTACCTGCAGCTGGGTGAGTCACATATTCGGCACTCGCACTCGCCCAGTCCAAAGTCATTAGCTAATCGGCCTAGAATGTTCGCGCGCTCTGGTGCTGATTGCATCTGGGAGATAAACGGGGTCTGCGGGGGTCCCTCTGAGGCTCTGGGAGCTGCGAGCGCATCTGCTTCGTTTCTGCACAGCATTCATCATACCTGGCACGGTCCCTGCTGACCAAACCATCAAAAGGGAGCTGGGTTCGTCCCAGGGGGGCCCCTCCACCAACACGGGGGCTGGTCACAGAGTGTGAGTGAAAGCCGAGGGCAGGGAACGGAACCGGACGGGCAAAGGGATACGCTGGAGTTGCCTTAAGTGGTTGAAATCAAGAATTGCTGATTTCAGACCCGAGCTCGTTGAGAGATCCTGAAGGGGTGGCATGCGGAAGGAGTGACCCTGGGAGATCCTGCGGTGTGGACCAGGCATCCTCCCAGGCTGAGCTGGGTCCCGTCACACACACGTCCAGAGAGGGTGAGAAGCAGCCTTTGGAAGATGCTGCGTAGCCGCTCGTTCCGGGGAACGCATCATGGCCCAGCTGAGTGACCACAACAGAGAAAAGGGGACAGGGCAGTAAGGGGCATGACATGGACGCCAAGAAGTTCCCAGCACGAGGAGCAGGCCTAGACGCTACAGGATCCCAGCACACCACCCTGGAAACCCGTAATTGGCTCGGAAGCTACTGGCTGATGCTATCGGTCCAACAAAGGGCCTCCGCAGGGCACCGGCAGGTACCCCGCGAAGGGTCCATAAAACCCAGTGGTTACACAAAACAGTTTTTTCCCCGTCTCGGCAAACAGAAAAGCCGCAGTTCCCACTTAGTTTCTCAAGAGTCAGTCACGAGGTTCGGGTGTGCGCAGGGAAAACCCAAAAGGGAAAATCCATCGGAGAAGGAGAGTCCAGAGTAGAGGGATGTCCCACGTGCACAGGCGGCAGAGTGAGCTTGGCGGGCGTCTCCGGGAGGGCTGGGCACACAGACCGCCCCATGTCTGCTCAGCAGGCAGCCCTCTGCCCGAGGACAGGAGTGCTGATGAGGAACCGGACCAGGATGCTATTTCAGGGGCCCTCATCACCACCACCCCATCGGATTGTGCTGGAACGTGGCCCGTGTCTGTCCCAGCTGGGCAGCGAGCTTGTAAGCTCCTGGGACGCAGACGGCCAAGTGTCCGCGCTGGGTGTCTACACTGCCCACAGCCCCCCAGACCCACCTTGCACACTGAAGACATTCAACAAAGCTTCGCTGAATCATGTGGAAGGAAGGAAGAAGGCATCAGGTGCCTCGGCCACTGGCTGCATCCCAGCACATGGGCATGCCCGGCGAGAGGGAGGCTCCACGCGGCACCAATTTGCACAGCACCGTTTTACAAGTTCAGCCTGTGACCCCAACAGACTCACGGTAAACCCTCACGTGCCAGGGTCTCCGCCGGAGAAATCAATCATCCTTAATCACACAGGGCAAGCCGCCATGCCCTCCTTGTGCAGCAGCTTCTTCCCATGTTGGGGGGGGTGAGGGGGGTGCGAGGCACCAAACCCAGAGAAGGGACATCCCGTGCCGGAGCAGGGACTGGCTGGCAGGATGCAGGGAACCCAAAACGAAGCTTCTCTGGGAAGGGACCATCAGGACTGGAGAAGACAATCAGTCACAGTCCCTGAACTACACCTTCCCAGATCGGACACCCAGGCTGGCAAATTAAGTGAAAACAGAGCAGGAAAAGTAAGGTGAAGGGCAGTGGGAGGTCTAGCCTTCCAGTTGCGGACTGAACAAGTCCCGGGGATGCGGGGATGAAAGGAACAGTATAGGGAATACAGATGATGTGTTCTAACAGCGCTGACCGGGGGTGGGGGGCAGGGGCAGCACGGGGGGTAGCCATGCTTGGGGTGAGCACAACATAACGTATAGAGTTGTCAAATCACTATGTTTTACACCCAAAACTGCTGTCACATTGTATGTCAATTATACTTCAATAAAAGGGGGGAAAAGGAGATAAATCTTAAAAAAAATAAGTCTGGGAGAAGCCGGGGCCTCTTTAATCCAATCTTCCAGCATACGAGGTGGGCCCCAAATTTGGCAGAGCTTTGCAGCCAGTGCAAGAGGGGGATGCATTTGGCTAAATGGTCCTCGGTGTCCTTTAAAAAAGCTGCCAGCTCAGGGGAAGTACAACAGTTCATGCCTGAACACCAAAAGAAAGAGCTCCCGTGGGTTTATGGAAAGAGAAGAGGGAAAAAAGTTTTTAAAGATCATGACTTTCTTTTTTTTTTTAAGATTTTATTTATTTATTTGAGAGAGGGAACACGAGCAGGGGGAGCAGCAGAGGGAGAGGGAGAAGCAGGCTCCCTGCTGAGCAGGGAACCCGATGTGGGGCTCGATCCCAGGACCCCAGGATCATGACCTGAGCTGAAGGCAGATGCTTTACTGACTGAGCCACCCAGGTGCCCCAAAGACCATGACTTTCATAGGGCTGTTAATTTTAACCCCTGGTTTGAACCAAGTCCCTAAGAAGCCATCCCCAGGTATCAGTTTTGTCCTCCTGAGGGCTGCCCCGCGTGCTCAGCCCTTGGGTGCCTATTTCATTTGTTTTCAATCCCATGCATGTTAAAACAAAGGCTTTTGAGTTTTCAGCACGGAGGGAAGCACAGAGCGCAATGCAGGGAGGGGCGTGCTGGGATGGGGATCACCTTGAGTTCGCTCCCGTTCATACACGAAAGTCAGTCTTGCTCAAACTTCCAGATTCTTAAGAACAGATCTCTGGCAACCGACCTCCCGACCGACAGAGACGCTGAAAGTCTCGGAGGGGGGCAATGATGCAGGCTTCCGACACCTGACTCTCTCGAGTCACCTAACTTTTGTGGAAAGTCAGTTTGCCTAAAAACTAAGTCCACGTCCCATCTAGATCACGCGAGCCCTCTATACAGCCTCCTGCCCCTGGCGTTCGGAGCCTGGGGGGTTAGGGAGAAACCCAGGTGGGCTGCCACGAAGAGGATGCCCGCTTTCCCCAGATGCGGGAGCATTTTTCACAAATGACAGCGATATCCCCTCAGGCCCCAAGTCACGGAATTGTGGAATCTCGAAGCTAAATGGACATCCCCAGGTTTGGAATGAGGATGCGGGGCGCCCAGAAGTGAAAGGACTTGAGGTCAGGAGCAGGAGGTGGGGACCTCAGCACTCGGTTCTCCGGAATTCTGAAACAAATATTCTTCCTGCTCCATCATCGTCATGTATTCTGGAACACTCCTTAAAAGGGGGGGGGAGGGGCTCCACCGTCAAATGGGCATGAAGCCAAGTCTTCTCAGAGGCCTAATGCAATGATGCAACGCATCCTGAATCCAAATCCTTACTCGCCATCTTTCTCCATTACCTCCACCTTTGGCCACAGGAAGAACCTACCTGGTCTCCTGGTTTTTATGGCGGCCACCACCTCCCCATCCAGGAGCCAGAGCAACTCTCCACAATCATGTCACAACAGATAATCCGCAGACACCGAGAGCAGACTGGCGATCGCCAGGGGGTGGGCAGGGGCTATTTCACGGGTACGAGGAGGTCTCCTTTGGGGGCGATGAAAATGTTTATCGCAAATGTGCTAAATGCCAGTGAATTATACGCTTTAAAATGGCTCATTTTATGTTGGGTGAATTTCATCTCAATTAGAAAAAAAAAATCACAACCTGTTTCAAATCTCTCCAGGGGATCCCCATCTTCTGCAGAGGAAAAGCCCGTGTCCACAGTGGCCTGAACAGCCGCCCTATCTCTCCTTCCCTCCATTCCAGACAAAGTGGAGGGGCCAAGCACGTGCCCACCTCTTGGCCCACATACGTGGACTTTCCCTCCCCCTGGAACATTCATTCCTCAGATATACCCACAGGCTTGTGCCTTCATTTTATCCGGGTCTGTTTAAATATTAGCGACCACAGACCCTCCCCGTCAACCCCATCAAAAATAGCACCTCCGGCAGCCCTATGCTCTGTGGGAGGAAAACAGGATCTCACTAGCTCCGTATCACATCATATAGTTAGTTTACTGTCTGCTTTTCCTGGGACAATATTGTTCTTTCTTTTTTTTTTTTTTTAAGATTTTATTTATTTATTTGAGAGAGAGAGAGAGAGTGTGTGAGAGAGAAAGCCGGAGCAGGGGAGGGGCAGGGGCAGAGGGAGAAGCAGACTCCCCGCTAAGCAGGGAACCCAACGTGGGGCTCGATCCCGGGACTCCAGGATCGTGACCTGAGCCAAAGGCAGACGCTTCACCGACTGAGTCACCCAGGCAGCCCTCCCCAGGAGAATCTAAGCAGTGAGGGCTGGGGCCTTTGTTATCAATATCCCTGCAACACATGCTCAACAAAAACGTGTTGCAAGAATGAATCAATGTTCGTGTGTTCGAGGTTCAACGTTACTGGACCAGGGAAACTCTTTTCCCAAGGGGCATCGCGACACGCAAGTGTTGGCAGGCTGCCTTTGACATATGCTCACGTATTCGTCTCCTTCAGCTGCTGTAACGAATAACCACAACCTTGGTCGCTTCAACCTACACATGTTGTTCTTTATTTGTTTGTTCTTTTCTCTTACAATTCTGGAAGCCAGAAATCAGAAATCAGTTTCGCAGAGTCAAAGCCCTGCACTCACGCTGCAGGTCCTAGGGGATAATCATTCCTTGCCTCTTCCAGATTTCCTGGTGGCTCCAGGCATCCACTGGCTTGTGGCCACATTGCTCTATGCTCTGCCTCCGCAGAGAACGGGAACACATCCTTAACCCACAAAATGATGGGCATGGGAGCTCATCACCCCAGCCTGCAAATACAGGACCACTCTTTGTTGGCTTTCTCTCTAGGTTTAGAAGGTGGTCCATGACACCAAGGAGAACATGGCCCCTGGTCCGTGGGCAGCTAAGCACCAACCTTAAGGCAGTGACTCCAAGATCAGCCTCTTGCAGTCCCTCATCTGCATCCTTGTGGATCACTCCCCAATCCTGTCCCAGGCCCCAATTCACAGGATAAACCACATTCATCCTCCAAGACACAGGCCACTGATGTCTCAAATGCAACAGGTCCAAAAACAAATTCCATTCCCAAACCACCCCCTCCCATCTATGTATACATAGGTATGGATGGATGGATCGATTCCTAGCCCCCCAGAAGCCCAAACCCCAAATCAGACCTCTTCAGTGTTTCCATTGATCAAATTCCCCACACTCCATCACTTCCGACGTGGTCTCGAAAGACCATGAGTTTCATACAGCTTGTTTATTTTAACCCTCGCTTGGAACCAAGTCCTTAAGAAGCAGTCCCTGGGGTTTCGTTTCCAGCTCACTTCCCACCCCCCAGGTGTCGTGAAGGGCTGGCGAGCAGAGGAAGTAAAAAGAAGGAAACTATCACATCTGGGAGAAGGGCAAGGAAGGGACTTCCCAAGTCTTGTCTATTCCACCACTAAGATCTCTCTGAACTTTCTCCCCCCACCGTCCCTCTTCCGTTTGCTAGGACAACATCCATCTACTCAAAACCACCTCTGGCAGGCCCTGCATGGTACACAGAATAAAACCCACAAGTCCTTCCAGGCTCTTTAACGTCCTGGGGAACCAGTGGTGAACGTGTGTTGACTCTCTATCCCCCGGTTTCCTTCTTTTGGGGCTAACACCCCATTTTTCCCATGGGGAGCCACACCTCTCCATTCTCAGGGGTGGGCAACACAACCCACCCCCAGACCCAGGGCGAGGGCCCACAAACCAGCCACTTAGTACATCCCCTTCCCGGGCCACAGTATCTGGCTCTGAAAGGCCACATGACTCGCTCTCCCATCCCTCCGCCAGGCCAGACCAAACACCTTCTAAACCGAAACAAAACAAACACTACTAAAGCAAGTTCCCTCATCGGATTCCCGAGCGCCCCCGTGGAACCTCTGTGCCTTTGCTTAGGCTGATCCCTGGGTCTGGCGCCCCCCCTCGGAACCTCTGTGCCTTTGCTTATGCTGATCCCTGGGCCTGAGTTGCCCTTCCTTCCCTGGCCTCTGGGAATCCTGCACCTCCTTTCACAGTGAGGTCCTCTTCGCCCTGTTCTGAGCCCCTGTGATGTTCTGCACATGTTTACTGCAGAGGCCTGCTTACAGCTGGCCTCCCCCCACCCCCCCAAGGACTGGAAGCCGACGCCGAGGACCACCCACTGTCATCTCTGCATCTTGCCCAGGAGCTGCTCAGTAAATGCTTCCTGCACAGAATGGGAGGAGGAGAGCAGAGCAGAGGGAACACTCTCCCATCTCAGGGCACTCACACACTCGGGAGCGTCCCTGCCGGGTCTCAACCTTCCACAGGCCGCGCTCCCTGGGACACCCAGAATGCGCTGGGCGTGTAAGGCAGGCGAAGCTAGTACAAAGATCTCAAGGGGCCCAGGTGCAAACGCCAAGCCATGGCCTCCCCTGAGCTCCATGGGCTCCCTCCCCTTCCAGGCTGCTCTGTTTTGCAAGTTTTTGCAAACCCATGACCTCAGAACTGTAAAAACTCACACGGGCTCCAGGCCTTTGCAGGCGGGCCCAGCAGGCCCACATCGGGAACGTCAGCCCTCACTGGGGTCAGGAAGGAAGGCCGAGTAAAGATGTGCGTTGGAACCCACTTCCTTCTGCCTGTGAGACACTGGGGTGTCCTCATGCCCTGTATCAGGATGCTCACAGTGCCCCCCTCTCCTCCCCGGGGAGCTCCTCCGGGGACGGGGGGGCGGACAGCCAGAGCTGCGGGAAGGAGAAGGGACCCAGAGAAGAGAGACGCACAGGGACCCCCCACCCTCACCCTGGCCATGAAAGCAGGAGGGGCTTCCTCAGCGGGCGCGAAAACCACAACTCCCCCTCCGCCCCAGGCGGGTAGAGCTGCCCTTTACGATGCCCCCTCTCCCACGCTGCCCTGCAGTGACTTTTGGGCTCAGACATTACCTGAGCTCACTGCACAGAATGGACCTAATGGGAGGACAGGGCGATCAGGTGGCCCAGACCCCACGCAGAAAGGAAGCGGGCGTTTGCCTAAAGTGGGCCAGGCCTTCTGGTCCCAGAGTCCGAGGGAGTGGAGGAAGAGGCTACAGAGAATACGGCGGCACTCGAGGAGGCACGGGGCGCAGCTCAAGGCTCTGGGAGCCACACGCACCCCCCATGCCTGGCACTCCCTTCCTCCTGAATACAAATGATCAAACAAGGTTAGCTGAGGGACAGAGCTGTGGGCCACGGGCACGGAGGCGAGAGATGGGTCCCAGGTGCGCACCTGTCCACACGGTGCGCCCACGACCTTCTCTAGGCGTTTCCTTGCGCTTGTAAAATGAGTCTCCGGGGCCCTTCTGGCATCACTGTGTGAGTCATGGGAAATGCAGTGGGAGCTGGGGATTCCTACGGAGAGCAGCTTCCACACGGCCCTGCAAGGTTTCCACCAGGAACACGGGCATCGGCGGCCAGGCGCACAGCCGGGCCCTCTAACACCCCATGTGCCCATCTCATCGGGCCCGCCCAACACAGTGGGAAAGACTGATCCCACCAGGGCAGAGCCCGTCACCACCGTGCAAACATGCCCACGTGCACAACACTGCATTTTAAAGAGAGCTGCGTGTCTGTGATTTTTGCGAGATTTGCCGCACTGGACGCACCAGCCAAGCATGCCAGGGCGTACGGGGCCCTGTGCCCGGTCCTCCTCCCCAGGCTGGGCACTCGCAAACCTAATGTAACCCCCCCCCAACCTGAGAGCATGATTCGCTCACTTCATCCCAGACTCACTGGAGACTGTCCACCGCCATTTCATATTGAGAAGCACAATGACGGGGACAGCGAAGGACCAAGGCTTTTCTCTTGTCTCCTGCCGGGCCTAAAGAATACTCTTAGCTTACTAGGGCTGGCTAGTGAGGAGGGGGCTGAGATCCATCTATTCACCTCCTTGTTGAGAGTTCTAAAGGCCCGGAAGGAGGCCACGGAAATTTCTGGTTAAAAGATTGGCTGGAATTACACAGGTTTGGCAGATAGTTGAATCGAGATCTTCATCGTCCGTCTAGCCCGGCCAGCAACCCTGTCTCCTACGAGCACACATGATCGACATCTCGCCACCAGACTGCTCAAAAGAATGGTCTCTCTCTGCTTGCGTGTTCCCACCTTACGTCTCTGCTCGGATGCGGGCATGCGGGAAAAACCTGGAACTCCGCTCCGCATGGGCCTCCACTTAGCCCTCATTCCCCCTGGTCTCCTCAAAGCCTTGGCCTTCACGCCCCGAGGCTTTTCCATTGATTTCTGTGATGCTAACCATTTGGATTCCCTCCCTGGCTCAGAGCTAGAGCTGGGTTCCCAAATCCCACCCAGGCTCACACCAAGGATCTCATGACTTCCACATCCTGCCAATGATCGTTTTGGATAGATTTGCCTTCTCTTTCCTCTGAAAGCAACCAGCTCTTGGCTTTCCTCTGGGTCCCACTCGTTCCTTTGTCAGCCCACACGGCGGGGATGGGGTTGACGCCACCTCCCCACCACGCCACCCCATCGTCCGTTCGAAAGCTGCCCACTCGCTGGATTTCTTTCTTCTTCTTTCTTATTTTTATTCTTTTTAAGAATCACCAAGAGTGTAGAATCCTTCCGAGGAGGTTGCAAAGGTAGAAAATGGAGCCAGCAGAGAGGAATGTAAAGCCAAGGGATGGAGCCTTGTGGAGACGTGGCCTGGGCCCCTTCTGTTAGTTATCTACAGCTGCGTAACAGACTCATCCAAAAACGGCTTCAAGCAACAAACATTTACCATCTTGGTTTCTGGGGGGCCAGAGACCTGGGTCCAGTTGGCCCAAACCCTGAGCCTCACTCGGGGTTTCTCACGAGGCCACAATCACAGTGCCCACCGCGACTATAGTCACCCCAAGGCTCAACTGGCAGAGAATCTGCTTCCAAGTTTGATGACGTGGCTGTTGGCACACCTCGGGCCCTTGCTGGCTGGGGAGGCATGAGTTCTTTGCCACATGAAGAGATGCACTCGTCCCTGGCTCCTATCATGATTCCTGTCATCACTTTGGGCAACTGGATCAGACGATTCATCGTACAAGCTGGGCTCTCAGTTTTTCAACCAGCTTTGCTCTTGACCGGGTTGCATGGCTCAAGAGGATGCCTCAGTTTGAGTGCCTTCTCTGAAACTGTCTGAGGGCCTAGGACCAGTAGGGACTGGCAGGACCATCTGAGCAACTCCCTCTCCAGGCCCAAATGGGTCCCCCAGCCAATGAAGCCCATACATAAGGTAGACCAGATGTCCTGAGGAGGCAGCCCAGGATCCTATGAAGATTCCAGAAGGCGAGCCTGGTGAGCACATTGCTCTTGCTGGCTGACATGGTAATTCTTTTGCAGGACTATGGAAGATCAGATACCCTTGGCGTGCTGACTTGGGGTGACTCAAATTGTTTATATGGACAAGAGCCCACACATCCTAGAGGCATCCCTACCTCCACCCCCTCCATGGCCACCTACTCCCATGGTCATCCCCTTGACCTGCTGTATTACAGATCAGTGTTGCTCAAGCCCAGATCAACATTAGAATCACCAGGGGAGCTTTTAAAAAACAGGGTGCCCTGGGAATCTACACGACACCACTTAATTCAGAAGCTCAATCAAAATCAAAATACCCAGGCCCTGTTTTTTTGGGGTTTTTTTGGTTTTTTTTTTTTAAATTCCCCAGATCATTCTAACATTGAGAAGACCTGCTTTAAATGGATGGCCAGGAAGCTCAACTAGGGACTCAACACTTGCTACTGTGCCCTAAGCGTAAGCTCCATGGGCTAATAATCTAGGCATCTCTTGGACACATTAGCGCTGTGGAGTCTTGCTACTCAAAGCGGGTTCCAAGGACAGCAACACCAACACGACCTGGGAGTTCATCAGAAATCCGAATCCACATCGTAACAAATCCCTGGGTGATTCATTCGCACACTCCCGTTTCGAGAAGCACAGCTCAAGCCATGTAGCAATTCTGCTAAAGTTACCCCGTGGACTGTTTTCCAACTTCAGAACAACTCAGATAATGGTCTTGCCTCACACATCACTGAGAAAGTCAGGAGCGACCTGACAGTAATTGTTCATCAACCCACGGCCCAAATTCCATCCTCCACACTACAGTGCCCATGTTCAAAGCCTTCTCTCCCACCACGGTGACTGAAAGGCCCTCCTCCTAGCAAAGGAAAACGACCTGCTTCCTACCTAGCAGCATGTAACACCTAGCTTTAAAAAGAGAGAGAGAGAGAAATATATCCTTTGACCCCACTCCCCCAAGCCCTGCCGATTCCTCTGCTTCTCGTCACAGCAAATATCTTCACCAGAAGAGTTACTCGTGGTCGTGAGCTCCACTTTCTTAGCTCCTACGCTCTCCTACTCACTCCACTGAGCCTGCTCTCCCAATGCCACCCAGAACCGTCATGCTGTTTACCTTGGAATATTCTCGAGTCTTCGGCCAATCAGCAGTGTACCGCATTTCCTCCTTCTGGAAACCATGACTTGTCTTGGCTTCCATGGCATCTCACGTCGCTCAAGTCATCTTTCTGGATCTTCCGCCTACGCTCAATCTTAAATGGGGCAGCAAGCTCCTGCCCTTTCCTCTCTTTTCTATATACTCACTCTCTTCAGTGGCCTGACCCTGTCCCACAGCATTACACACCCTCAATTCCCAGATGACCCTAAATTCTTATCTCTAGCCCTGACCTTTCCCCATGCCCCCCCTGGCTACTTGCTGTCTCTCTAGGGATCCTCAGGAGAAATCTCTAACAAACCCCCCAAAACAACCAATTCCTCACTTCCAAAGACAAAGCAAACTAACACAAAACCTGCTCTCCATGCCTCCTTTTAGAGGATCTGTCCTGCTCCTTAAGCCCAAAGTCGAGGATCATCAAATTCTCCCATCTTGGGACGCCTGGGGGGCTCAGGCAGTTAAGCACCTGCCTTCAGCTCAAGTCATGATCCCAGGGTCCTGGGATCGAGCCCAGCGTGGGGCTCCGTGCTCAGCGGGGAGCCTGCTTGTCCCTCTCCCCCTGCTCGTTCTCTCTCTCAAATACACAAATAAATATAAAATCTTTAAAATAAAAAAAATATTTTTATTTCTGCCATCTTCCCCATCCCCTCCCTGTCCACTCCTGTTGGATCTACCTCCAGAAGTTTTCCAGAATCCATCCATGGCTGTCTCCATGGCCGCCACCCTGTTCCCAAGGTACCAGCAGCTCTCCCGGTCTCATTACAAGGACCTCACTGGTCTCCTGGTCCACCCTTACCCTCTACAATTCACTCTACAAAGTGGCAGCCGGAGTGAACTTATACAACATTAATCACCTTATGTCAACCTTTCGGTAAAACCACCCAAAGGCTTTGCACTACGTTAGAAAAGAGAAATCCAGACTACTGAGCCTAATTCACGGAGCAAGAAAGTCTACCTTGTCTCTCCCTCGCCTTACCTGATTTGCACCGGCCACACAGACCTTTAGCTCCATGCTGTTTGGCACAAAAGGCGGCACCAGCTTCATGTGGCTATTGAAAGTTAAATTTAAATCGGCTAAAACGAAAATAAAATGTCCAATTCCATTCCCATCTCTGCAGAAAGCTCTGCGGACCGTGCTGATCTATCGGCTCCTTGGATAGGGCAGGTTCGGCCCTCCCTTGTGGCCTTGGTCCTGGCCATCACCCATGCCTTCCCCCCCAGCTCTTCCCATGGCAGGTCTAGACATTGGCTTAAACGTCACCTCCTCAGGGAGGCCCTCCTTGAACACTCCATCTTGCAATTATCGCGTCTTTATCTTTCCTGCCACCACCCAGGCCGGGCCTTCATCCACTCCACCCCTGACGGGCCCACAAACGAGCCCTGCCTCTGCCCTCCCGTCAAGCCCACAAACACCAGCAGGCTCACCTTCTGAGGATTCCCCTTGTCCAATCAATTCCCCGCCCCTGCCCCTGCCCCTTCTGGCCCCAAATGGTCTCCGTGTCCCCAAAGGTGGCCTCCTTGTTCTTACCTCAGTGCCGCTGGTAAGGCCCTTCCCTCCGTTTGGGCCCTGTCTCTGTCTTGAAGCCACACCTTCTCTTGCCTTCTCAAATGCCTCCTCATCCAGACGGCGGCCCCTACTCTGGTATTCTCCTGCACTTCCTGTCTGCAGCCTTGCTCGGGCTGCTTACAGACGACAAGAGGCTCTACCTCCCACAGGCAGGCACACAGGTAATCCCTGGGATTCCTCCTAAGGGCCACGGTTTCCAGACTTCACCGAGGATCAGAGCCGCCTGGAAAGTTCATAAGAACACTCAGGGCCAGGCTCGTGGAGGTGGGACAGGGTTTGGGCCTCTGTCCTTTTCCCACATTTCCCAGGTGACCCGGGGACCCACCAAATTCGAGACCCACCGCTTTTTAGAACCTCAGACCTACAACACGGTTGCATGAGCTCTGCCCTTTCCCCCCGGTTCAGAACGTCTGGGAGGTGACTGACTCAGGGAATACCCCCTCCTCCACACAAACTTGCTCTTTCGAGTCTTGAAAAGTGAGTGCCTGTGACAGACTGAAGATGGTCCCCCCAACACAGGTGCATCCTGAACCCGGCAGCCCGCAAGTAGAAACCTCCTATGAGCAAAGGGACTTGGCGGGTGTGATGAAGCCAAGGATTTTGAGACGGGGAGGTCATGCTGGGTTGTCCGGGTGGGCCCCGAATACAATCACAAGGGTCTTTCTAAGAGGGAGACAGGAACAGCAAAGAGGGAAAATGCCATGTGAGGTCAGAGTCAAGGAGAAAAGGCAATACTATGTGAGCCAAGGAAGGAGCCTCTAGAATACGGAAAAGGAAAGACTCCCAGAGCCTCCAGAAGGAACCAGCCCCTTACACCTTAATTTTAGCTTTAAAAGGCTCATTTCTGGAGACGCCTGGGTGGCGCAGTCGGTTCAGCGTCTGCCTTCAGCTCAGGTCATGATCCCAGGGTCCTGGGATCAAGTCCCATGTCGGGCTCCATGCTCAGCGGGGAGCCTGCTTCTCTCTCTGCCTCTGCTCCTTCTCCCTTGCTCATGCTCTCTCTCTCTCTCTCAAATAAATAAACAAAATCTTTAAAAAAAATAAAAATAAAACTGAAGACCCAGGTCCTCAGTGACACTCGCCGTATCTCAAATGCCCCGTTAGTGGCTACAGTCCTTGTTTGCACAAACACAGAACATTTCCGTCACTATAGAAAGTTCTACCGGACTGTGCTGGCTTGGACCATCTCTCCAAGCATGCTTGGCTCCACCTTCACCCCTGCCTAGAAAAACTCAAGAGGGAGAAAAATGCAGCCAGCGCACCCCGTTCTACCCCGGAATTCCCTCTTGAGCATGTGTCTTAAGACACTGTGTCTAGAGATTTCTGGCCCAGCCAGGGTCTGCCTGCCCATTGCAAAGACTCTATCTTTGGAAAGTAGGAAGCAGAAGTAGCAGGGTGAGGCAACGGCCTCATGCAGGGGTGAGGTGGGGGAACATGGAGATTAGAGAGGAAGAAACGGGGGAGACAAGGGGAGCAGCTCAGAAACGGATTCTCGTGATGCTATCAAGAGCAGAGAATTCAGATGTGGAAGGCAGGTCTCCCTGGAGACCCGAGAGCTTGTAAAGCAAGCCTCCAGCCTGGAGAGGTGCTAGACCACTGCTCAGAAGGCTCTGCAGGGCAGAGGGTCTGCTCCCTGTGCCCTTGGGAGGCTGGAGAACCCCATCCACTCACGTGCCCGCCAGAGCGACCGCACGGGGGACAGACGGAGAGAGGAATCAACGGAAAGCAAAGACACAAAACTCCTCTGCACAGAATCTTTAAAATTTGAAAACACCTGGGCTGGCAAGGCTGTGGGACATGGGTACTCCTAGACATTGCTGGTGGGTGGTGGGGGGGGGGGGGATGTAAGCCAGAGCTGCCCCATTGGAGGCAATCTGGCACTTTCCATCAAAATTACAGACACTGGGGGGCGCCTGGGTGGCTCAGTCGTTAAGCATCTGCCTTGGGCTCAGGTCATGATCCCAGGGTCCTGGGATCGAGCCCCGCATCGGGCTCCCTGCTCTGTGGGGAGCCTGCTTCTCCCTCTCCCACTCCCCCTGCTTGTGTTCCTTCTCTCACTGTGTCTCTCTCTGTCAAATAAATAAATAAAATCTTAAAAAAAAAAAAAAATTACAGACACTGGGGGCACCTACGTGGTGCAGTCGGTTAAGCAGCTGACTCTTGATTTCGGCTCAGGTCATGATCTCAGGGTCATAGGATCAAGCCCCACATCAGGCTCCCCATTCAGCGGGGAGTCTGCTTGGGATTCTCTTTCCCTCTCCCTCTGCCCCTCCCCCTGCTCTCTGATTCTCTCTAATAAATAAATCTTTAAAAAAAAAAAAATTACAGATGCTTATCCTCTTTGTTCCAGCCTTTCAACCTCAGGAATTCATCCTTCAGAGATACTCACCCACACGCAGCATGATGGACACACCAAGGCAATCCGCAGCCGGTAAAGGTAATACGAAAAGCCTAGAAGCAATCCACATGCCCGTCAGTGGAACAAGTTCAGGAAGGCATGAAAGAGAACAGGGATCCTTTCTACTGGCTAAACTCCAAGACAGAAGGTTATTGGTTTTAAAACCCACAGCAAGAACAGCAAGGTGCCAAGTCCGGGGGGGGGGGGGCCTAGCACCTGCGTGGGGGAAAGCACAGGCTAGTACATGTGTTTGTAGATGCCTGCATAGTTTCTAGAAGGACCCGTGGGAAACTGGTAACGTGTTTGCCTCTGGGGAAGAGAAGCGACAGGTAGAGGTCAGGTGTGGGAAGGAGGCCAGGTGTGGACTTCAGATTCTCTAGTCCCTTTCAAAGAGCAGACCTGATCTATATTCGATAAGCATCAAATTCACAAGGGAAGGTACGCTTCCGGTGTGTAGACGCCACAGAAAGTTTAAAATGCACTCCCAACACACCCTTCTGCACCCGCCAGGTGAGGGGGCCCACGGTAAAGGCACCTCCGTTCCCTCTCTCCCGGTAGCCGGCACCCCCTCCGCCGTGGGCCAGGGCCTCCGAGGAGGTGCCCAAACTCCAGGCCCTCGGCAGATCGGGGCTGCGCTCCAGCCTTGGAAATGACCAACCAGGGGTGTCCTCCCCCTGCCTCCGTCCAGGCTCCGGGGTCCCACTTCCAACCAGGGTGCCGCCACATCCTGGGGACCCCGATAGAGCTGGGTGCCCACAGCCACCGCCCAGCGCTCCCCCCGCCAGCCCCTCAATCCAGGGAAGAAAATAAAAGAAGTCCCACGGCTGCCGTCTGATAATCACTATGGACACCATACAGCAGCCTGCCTCAGGTCTGGGTCCAATTAACCACCCCCACACAACACCATAGCAACAAAGGTAATATTATTGTTCTAAAAAGAACAAGAAGAAACCACACACACACACACACACACACACAGTGTCATGCGACGGCTTTTAAAACCACAAAGATAACGTTTTTCCACACCCGATGACTCGGGCCTCTCACTTCCGAATGCCGTGGCTTCTTCAGTGTTAAGCGACCAGGCTCGGAGCAATTACGTCTCTACACACCCCCAAGATGTGTGCCCTCCACGGGGCAAACCAGGCACAAGAACGCGTCCCAGGCAAGCCTGGAGTGGAGGCTGCTCCCTCCCTCTGCCTCCCCCTCAGAGGCAGGGAGGCTGGCGGGGGAGCAGAGGGGGTCCTGGCCGGCTGGAGGCTGTCTGGCCAGCTGCCTGTCCTCTCGGTGCCAGACCCAAGCTGGGCACTGGGGTTTCGGCGGTTGCAGCAATGAGCCACGCACTGATCTTCAGACCTAAATGTGGAAAGCATTAGCCCAAATGAAAAGACATAAATCAGGAGGGAAGCTCGTGGCACGGAGGAAAACGGCCCTTCTCAGAGAGCGGGAGCCTGTTGCTGTTGGACAAGGGCGGAGTGAGTCACCAGCCGGCAGGGGGAGGACTGGGGAGGGAGGAGGCGGCAGGGAGGGGAGCCCCCAGTGGGACGGGGCGGGGTGCGGGGGGGGGGGAGCGGTGCTAAAACACAGCTGTGGGTTTCTAGCTTGAGCACACTTCATCAACAGTCTGGGGGGAGGGGGGCCAAATATCACCTCCCTCCCCAACACAGGACGTGTTTCAAAAACGTGTCCTCCCCAGAGAAGACAGCGGGAAGGAGTCTTCCCGAACAGCCAGCTGGTCACCCCCTACGGCCTGCGGCTGCTTCCCGGGGAAGCCACCCTCCCCGGAGCGCGCCGCCCCTTGTCCTCTGCGGCTCCTCCCACCCGTGCACCATACTCTTTGGGGATGCCTGGGTGGCTCCGTCGGTGAAGCGTCTGCCTTTGGCTCAGGTCCTGATCCCAGGGTCCAGGGATCGAGCCCCACCCTGGGCTCTCTGCTCAGTGGGGAGTCTGCTTCTCCCTCTCCCTCTGCCCCTCCCCGCCCCGCTCATGCTCTCTCTCTCCTTTAAATTTAAAAAAAAAAAAATCTGGGGTGCCTGGGTGGCTCAGTCGTTAAACGTCTACGTTCAGCTCAGGTCATGATCCCAGGGTCCTGGGATCAAGCCCCGCATCAGGCTCCCAGCTCTGCCGGAAGCCTGCTTCTCCCTCTCCCACTCCCCCTGCTTGTGTTCCCTCTCTCGCTGTGTCTCTCTCTGTCAAATAAATAAATAAAATCTTTAAAAAAAAAAAAAAGTCTAATAAAAGTTTTAGTCCTGGTCTCCCCCAGAGAGCAGGGCAAACGGCCGGGCCACCTGCAGCCACGGGACGCCCAGTAAGAGCAACCAACAGAAAGCCCTGATTGGGGGAAGGCCTCGTGAGGAGGGGACCCAGGAATGGCCTTATTAGAGGACAGGGTAGAAGAGGGCATTCCAGACCCGGGAACACTCATCCACTCATCCACCCGACAAATGACTTCCTGAGCACCTCTCATAGACCAGACACCATCTCAGGTGCTGGGACACACCGGTCCCAGAACAAAGTCCCGTGTCCTCACGGGACCTGCGTTCTCATGAGGGCAGACACCCAAGCCACGAGAAGTCCCACACACGGGCAGGAGGCCTGGTTTTGCTGGAAGGTGGTAAGCAATGGAGAAAAGGAAGGAGAGCAGGAAACACAAGTGGGCATGGCAGAGTGAGAAGATGCTGAGGGTAATTGGCGGATTCCTTTCCCGGAGGGGGCTGCAGTCCCAAATTACCCCAAACCAAGGGGCTCAAGCCAGCACAGGTCTAGGTTCTCAGGGTTCTGGAGGTCAGAAGCCTGAAGGGGTCTCCCGGGTCTGACGCCAAGGTGTTAGCAGGGCTGACCCCCTCCAGAGGCCCCGGGAGAGAGAACGGATCCCTCGCCTGGCTCAGCTTCCAGAGCCTGCCACGTCGTCCCTTGGCGTGAGGCCCCTACCTAGCATCCCCTAACCTCCTGCTTCTGGTGTCCCGTCTCCCCCTGACCCAGCCGTCTTGCCTGCCTCTTATATAAAGGACCCCTGTCACCATGCTGCCCCCCACCCTGGATAGGCCAGGACCCCCTCCTCATCCCTATAGCCTTAACTTCACTGCACCTGCAAAACCAGACTGCCGTGTGGGTACCCAGCCCGGGGCTCTGGGCTGGACATCTCTGGGGGACCCACGTGGGCCGCAAAGGCCCTCACAAGGAAGCATGCCTAGAACGTCTGCAGGGACACCGTGGAAGCCGGTCTGCAGGGGACGGAGGAGCGGGATGAGGCTGGGGGGCAGACGCTGAGGTCACGTGGCACCCTGCCAGCCACCGTGGTAGCTTCCTCTGCTCTACTCCCATCACCACGTGCTGAGGAGACGTGGGACACAATTGGGCTTGTTAGTTAAGAACAGATGGGACCCTGGCAGAGCGGCCAGGCGATGACCCCAAGAGTCCAGGGGCCCAAGGATGGTGGCTTCAGCTCACCAAGAGGATGGCGGTAGGGGTGGCGAGAAGCAGCTGCATTTTCTAAGAATCTATTTGGAAGGAGGAGCCCACGCGCTTACCTGGCAAACTGAATGTGGGAAAGGGGCCGGGGGTGGGGGGACAACGGGGAGTCGAAGCCTTTGAGGGTTGCGACCCACGCAGCTGGAAGGACGCACCTGCCGTTTACGGGAAGGCTGCAGGGGGCCCGGACCTGGAGGAAGGACCAGGTGTGATGTCTGGAGACCGGGCCTCGGCGGCGGCGGGAGACCAAGAGCAGAGCCTGGAAGCAGGCCTGCTGCTTCCACCAGGGAACACAGCCGGAGCTCTGCGCTGGGAATCCAGGTCTGGACGTGACCCCGCGAGGAATGGGAAGCGCCCAGGGTGTGGAGGCGGCCGCGGCTACCCTGGATTAATCTGGTGAGCCGGGAACTAGTTGCAAGGCAAGATGACAGAGGCTGAGTAAACAGGGATTTCGCCTTCGCCCTCAATTGCTCAACCCAGCATTTTCCACTTCCCACGGCCCACAGGGCGGGAACGGAGTTGCAGGGCAGGGAGGGGGTGGGCGGGATTCAGGAATGCGGTCCTAACAGGCTCCAAAATCCTGAGCAGCGACCAGCTCCCAGCTCCCTCGCTCACTACCTGGTCAGCCCCTGGGGCTCTGACCGTCCATCCGCAGGGAGATTCAGGAAGCCTCTTGCATCTCAGAGCTGGCGGCGTGGTCCTCCTCCGGGGAACCTGCACATCACGAGGACAGACAGCAGGGCCGAGGGCAGGCGGCCAGACAGTGTGGGCACCTCCCCGGGGACGCAGCTCTCCCCCTCCCACTGGACACTAGCAAGCGCTTTCCGGGCCTTTCCACCCATTCAATTCATCTGACAAATGCTTAGCGAGCAGGTGCTGTTTCTGGACACTTGGGGCACATCAGTGAACAAAACAGAAGGGGAAAAAAGGAAGAAAAAAAAAACCCTCTGCCTTCACTGAGTGTTGATTCCAGCATGGGGGGCGGGGGGGCAGAGAATCAAAACAAGAGATAAGTAAACTACAGAGAATGTGACACGGGGACAAGGAGACAGAACAAGGTAAGGGGAGCCAGGAGTTTGGGGTAGGCTGCAGGGTGGGTGGCAATTTTCAACAGTGTGAGATGTTTGAGGTGGAAGATCCTTCCAGCTCTTCGGCACCCTTTCTTCCTTCTGCCCCTCACCAGTTCACCCAGCAGTTCCTGGAGCTCACCACAGGCCTGTCCCCAGGCACGCTGCTCCCACAAAGCGTGCATTTTATTCAGGGGGACTCATTCCAGAAGGGCACGAAGGAGCAGAAAGTCGTCTCGTGGGATTCCTGCGAGCGCGCCCATCGTTACAGAACGTAAAGCCTGCTCGGTGGAGGACAGCACTGGGGGACCCTCCCGAGACTGCCTGGTTCTTGGTCAGGGCCCCCAGTCGGCTTCCTTCCTCCCACTTCCCGCCCCTTCCGCCATCACCACCACGACCATCATGACCCGGGTTAGCGAAAACTGCGCTCTTCTCAGCTCCAGAACCACGACTCTTGGAAGCCACCCACAGAATGCCCTTGCAGCTGGCCCAGCTGCCGTCCCAAAGCATCCACTGGTTTCAGGGCCTCCTCAGCTAACTGGTCGCGACATCTCCGGGGGCAGTGCCCACCCCAGGACTGAGGAGGCCCTGCAGGCTACCATCTCCTCTGATCTGAGCATCTCTGGTAGGCGGGGTGATGGCTCTCGCCGGGCTGTGCTCACTCCCGGGGCCATGGCAGCCTGGCGGCAAAGGACGGGCAGGAGGGGAGGTCACACCTAGGGTCTCACGCGTCTGACCCCAACTTGGAACTCTTACCAGCAGCGCTAACCACTGGGCAAATGCAAGTGAGCGGAGCACCCAGGCTTTTCCTGTTTGGAGGAAAGTCAAGGCTGACTTCGGGTACACATCTCTGACAGTGTCTTGGCCTGTGGACCCTCCCATCTCCTCCCACGATGCATCCAGCTGTGAGCCAGCTGGCCTGGGGCTGGCCCCAGGCTCCAGTGGAAGAGACAGCCACCAGGAGCTGCTCTGGCCACCGTCCACCTCCCTCTGCCTTGCCCTAAACTCTTTGGGTCTCATCACCCCCCAGAGTTGTGAGGATCTGAAAAGTTGGAACATCACGGCTTTTCCTTCTTGTCTCACGACTGAGTGTCCCCCAAATGGTTCGGCAAGACCAGGACTCAATCCCTAGGTGGCCAGCAGAAGATCCCAAAAGCACATGGATCAGAGTCGGCAGCTGGGGGCGGGGGGAAGGAGGTGTGAAGAGAAGGCGGCCCCAGGCGCCTCCCCTGCCCATGCCACCCTCCCCCACCTGCCCCCCCCGCCCCGATCCCTCCTCATCATTTGCTCCCCTTCACAGCTGTTCCATGAAAGCAAAGGCCTGCTGGGACCCCAAACTGGGGACACCTAGCTGCTAAACTGGGTGTGCAGATATGTTTAGGATCGGGGAAGTGGAGGGGCTGAGGGGTCCCCACTCCCCTCTATGGGGTGGGGATGCACAAGGAGTACGGGTGAAGCAACCAGCAGCTTCCATCGTAGGCTCTGGCGAGAGACGGTCCGGGTACAAATCCTGTCAGCCTTCCCATCTGTAAAATGGGCCTGGTCACCCCTCGTGTGTGTGTTGTGAGGATCAGATGGGTTAATGAAGAAAGGCACACTGTTTAGCACGGTGCCTAAAAGACCGTGCATGCTCTATAAACACTGTCGATTCTTACTACAGATCTCTGAATCGGCAGATCCGTCTGGAAACGTTCTACCCACCTGAGAGGCCATGGGCCCTCTTACTGGTTAAGAGGATATGGTTGAGGGGCTCCTGGGTGGCTCAGATGGTTAAGCGTCTGCCTTCAGCTCAGGTCATGGTCCCAGGGTCCTGGGATCGAGCCCCACATCGGGCTCCCTGCTCCACGGGAAGTCTGCTTCTCCCCCTCCCACTCCCCCTGCTTGTGTTTCCTCTCTCGCTGTGTCTCTCTCTGTCAAATAAATAAATAAAATCTTTCAAAAAAAAAAAAAAAGAGGATATGGTTGAGCACAGGTACGGAGATCCTGGAGATCTAATCGGGTGCTCCTGAGACTGCGTCCTTGCTCCTCATCGTCAACCTCTGCCCCATGCTTCTGCACCCCGTTCTGTCCAACCAAGTCTCGGAAGCCACTGACTGAGACTGGTTCTTCCGGGGAGGACTGGGGAGGTGAGGGGCCCCCTGACACAAGGGGGGCGGGAGCTGTGATCGGAATCCCCTGAGAGGACGCGTTTTCTGGTCCACAAACAGAGGTGCCACCGCTCTCCCCACCCACCCAGGGGACCGTGCCGCGGAAACCCCGAAAGCCTCACAGACGGTCCAGCTGCCGTGTCTGTGCATCCTGCCCTGCCCCGGAAGACGTGCCCTTCTAGCGCTTTCTTCCTGGAAGAACAGCTGGTGCCCAAGCCAGCGACTTTCAGGAACCCTCGCAGGTTGCGACAGAGACCCAGATACTGAGGCGCTTTCCCCAAACACTCGCATGTATGTGTGCGGCCCTATTCAAATACTCGGCAATATGCCTGTTTTCTCAGATCTGGCCAGGAGCTCCCCCACACCCCAGCAGAAGGGGCAGCCTGGCCCCACTGGCCTCACGCTGCTTGCACACTTACTGGAAAGCCCCCGGCTCGCGGTGGAAAACCCTGGCATCCTATCACACCTCCGCTGCACCAACCAGTTACTGACGGACACATGGCTCGGTGTTTTCACCCAGAAACCCCAAAACGTGACCTCATCCAGCTGTAGAATCAATTGGAACGTGTGAAAATGTGCAAGTTGGAAGTTTTTTGGTTTTTTGGGTTTTTTTTTTTTAGATTGAATGGGAGATGCCATATTCAAACAAATATTTTCAGATCTCTTGGTCTGATTGCCTTTCGGTGGAAACGTGTGCCCAGCAGGAGGTCGTGGCCCTCGGCACTCACCGGAGTCCCCGGACGGAGCGGGCAGAGCACTGCAACCTGTTTGCAAACAAGCCACTTATTAGGGCTGTGGTGCTGGAACACCTGCGTGCATCAGAACCCCCCTGGAGGAGGGGGTCAAACCCAGATTTCCGGGCCCCGCTGCCAGTTTCTGCCTGAGCGGGTCCAGGGTGGGGCCTGATGACGTGCATGTCCAGCAAGCCCCCAGGGGTACCGCAGCTCCTGCAGCGGGTTCCGGGGACCACGCTTTGGGAAGCCCTGCCCTCTGCATCTGAAGGCTGAGAACGACCCCAAGGATCAGCCCACGTGGTCGCAAGGAGAGCCCAGGAACACCCCTGGCCCCGTGCCAGGTTAAGAGCGCCTGGTCCAGTCCCGCTGCTGGAGTGACACGAGGCTGTCCCATCTGCCACCTGGGACCCAGGCGGGAGGGGGGGGGGTGCTGAGGACGGGAGCCCCAGCACCCCGTTCATCACACACCATCGGTGGCCCCTGCTGGTTCCTGTCTCCGGTACCTTGGGCTTGCAGAAGGAGGTCGTGGAGTTGCCAGGCGGCCGCCCGCAACACCCGGCCCACTCTCCTCCCCGCTCTCCCGGCCAGGGCTCTATGCCTCCCTGAGCAGAGCCTGGAGACAGCGGTCTCCGGGGGGCTGGGGGGCGCCGGGCGGGCACGCATGCACACTGCACCCAGTGTCCCGGCCGCACAATGCACAAGGGGCCGGCGGGGCAGGCAGCCAGGGCCCACTCATGCCAGTACCATCTGGGAGCCCTTGCCAGGCCTCGCAGGGCCGGCAGAAGAAGCTGGACTCTGTCCTGGGGCACAGTCGGGCTCTATTCTTATCTCAAGGGGGAATGCGTGACTCTCCTTGCCGTGAATGGGGGCCCCTGGCGAGGCAGAGGAGGAAACAGAGCCGTCACTGTGCCCCAGAGGGCTCCCCACACGGCTCCCGGCTCCGACCAGCCCCTCGTGGCGGGGCCTTGCACAGCTTCCAACAAGGAGAGGCCAGGCCGGCGGGGGGCGAGGAACCGGACCGCCCCGCGCACACTGGCCCTCACTCACATCACAGGCCGCGGGCCGCACCCCCGGCTCCCAGGTGAGACCCACAGGACGGGGACCTCGAGGAAACGCAGCCTGCATGACACGGCTCCTTACCAAATCCCGAAGGAAGGAGCCCAGGTATGCTCTGCGCCCCACACACAGGCACAGGGCCCTGCGGCGGATACGCGCCCCCCGCACCTGCCTCCCCTGGGTACCATCTGCACTGGGAATACCGCCCCACGAGGGGCCCACGCGACCCCGACATTCACTCATCCAACACTTCTAGACGTCCGAGGGCAGAGGAACGACCCACATGAGCGCCTGGGGCGCCACAATATACCCAGAGATCCAAGTCACGCATCTCTTGAGTCTGCCGGTAGGAAAGCCCCTTGTGGTGGGTTCAGTGACAAGTGGGGGTAACAGGGAATTCTGGGGGGGGGCCCAGGGGGACAGAAGAGAAGCTACCGGCAGCCGGAGTTGCTGGAAGAGGTCTTAAAATAAATATTTACTCGTCACACGCCACGTGACGAGGATGTGACACAAGCATGATTATTCCCATGGTGAAGATGAGAAAACAGATGCACCAAGACAAGAGCTTGTCCTCAGGTCTCTGAGGAACCAAGGTTGGCACCTGGGCCTTCAATCCAGCACCCTCTTTCCATGATAGCGGCCCCCCACTCGGTGTTCACAGGACAGGGAAGGACACGCAGGAGCGAGGCATTGGGAAGAATGTGACCCATAGGGCACTGGTAGAATCTGTCACTACGTGTTCTCTTTTTATGTTTTTCTCTCTAAAAAAGGGGGGGGGGAGCTCTATGTAGGCCTGCCCATCCCAGTCTTGGCCAACGAATGGGCCATTAGTCATTCCAAGGGCTGTGAATCCGTACAACCTTTCCGAAGAGAAAATCAGTCTTGGTGTGAGGAGATGTCATCATGAGGATGGTCAGCACCAGGGATTTTAATAGCCAAAAAAGAAAAAAAAGGAAGCAACCTCAGTGTCCATCACTGGGGGATTATAAATAATAAACAGTTCATCCAAACAAGGAACTAATAGTAAACACCAAAAAGAATGCTTTAGATAACACATACTAATGTAGAAAAATATTCAGTCGATTTTAAGCGTAAAGAAAGAAACCAGGTTGTACAACTATGGGGTAATAGGACTAAACAGAGGGAGAGGAGACGGTGCTCTTTCCAGTAGGACGAAAGGAGGAGGGAATGGTATGAGGGTGATGGGGTGGCGTCGGGGTGGTGCCCTGACGATCTCCTCCTGCTCTGGAAAAGTCCCCAGAATTCGGGGAAGGCTGTTCACTGGTCAAGCAACAGGTCTGTGTTTCGAGGGTTAGGAGCCAATCCCGGTGTGGAGCTTGGGAAAGAAAATATGCTCCAGAATCGAGCAGAGGCCAGTTCTCATCCCAGTAACACCAGGACGGATGGACAGAGCCAGCCAGTTTTGGGTTCAAATCCCAGCTCGGCCCCTTACTAAGCCGAATGATCTTCCTTCACCTTGCTTGACGGGAGGGTACTGGTAAGGTTGACCAGACACAGCCCCAGAGCCTGGGAGTCTAGAAACCAGGGTGTGAGTGCAAGCTGCTTACTGGATTGGCGACCTTGGGTGAGTCACCACCTGTCCCTAGCACCCCATTGCCTATGCAGAGAGAAGGCGTACAAGGAGGCTGTTGGTAGGTTTTGGCCAATGCACTGTGTGGTCTGCTGCTGTTTTCTATTTGAATCAATACCGACACTATAAGATGGGGAGATTTGGGATTTCCAGCTGGGCCAGCATTCCCTACGATTGGCTGATTGGCTGATTCCCTCCGATTCCCTATGATTGGATGATTCCCTAAGATTGGCCTGTTTCCAATGGCACATAATTTCTGGGATCTCAGGGAACCCCACCTGGCCCCTGACATCAGAACCCATCACCACCATCTGAGATGATCCAACATCCTGAGATTGTGGATACCGGCCTCACTCTGAACGCTGAAATTAACTCATCAACAGTAACTCGGGGAGCCCTGGGAGGGAGGCAGCAGGACCCCCACAAGCCCCTCCTTGGACCCAGCTCTGGCTTCCATCAGGGGGACTCCTGGGTTCCGGGGGGTCACTGCCTGGTCGTCCCCCTGTTGCAGTCTGTAGTGTGAAGGCGGACCAGCTGGGGGTGGCCGGCCAGGGGCTGGGGCTTTTGCTAGCTGGCTCCAGGCTCTGGAAGAGACCTGGGTCTGCAATACTGCAGGGAATGCTCACTTTTCCTTGGTTCCAGAACCCTCCCCACCACCAGCCCCACCCAGCTTCCCTGAAAGCATTTCAACTGGGCCCTCACAGAGGGACAGACTCAGGGCTGGAGGCTACAACTTGAGAACTTGATTTTGAAAAGCACTAATCTGAACCAGGGCGGAGAATTCCCCCAAAGTCCTGATTGGATTCCCCTCCAAGAAGAGAGCCACCGTCTCCACCAACCCTAAGCCCCCAAGACTGGGCAGGTTCCAACCCGGGCTCAGTGGAACCCAGGGCAAAAAGCTCCGAGTAAATCCTGGAACCCCCAAGCCTCTCCCCAAAAATGCTAATTCGACACGAGAACCACACCAAGATCTGAGCCAACTCCTGGACCACCTTGGGGAGCACGAAGGCTCTCGACAGATCTCATGCAAACGCTGAGTTAGGGATCTAAACATCTGGGACTGAGCTAATCCCCTGCTCTCGGGGGTTCAGCTGGGGTGGACGCCCAGGAGCGGCAGGGCCGGCCGGGGTGGGGGTGGCAGGGAGATGCGGGTCCAGTTTCCTGGGAGCCGGGCCAGGCCTGGGGACCCCAGCACACGGCCTTGCCCGGGGCTGGGGCCCTGGGTCACACAGGAGGCCGTGCGTGCATCCTCCCCAGCCCACACCCACAGTTCTGGGGCCGCCCAACCCACGCGTGGGAGGCAGAGGCCTCGGCGCTCCAGGATTCCGTTCTGCGGTGGAGGCTTCTAGAAGAAATAACTCCCTAATCCCCTTCCTGAATCAAGGCCAAAGAAGAACTGGCATCCCACAGCCCGCTGCTCCCCGTGCCCGGCTGTCCCAGGACTGACCTCCTGGAGCTAAGGAGGCATTGGGGGAGGGTGGGCTGGGGTGGGACACGGGGCTCCCCATGCTCCCAGCCCCGCAGCCTGGGCTCCCACACTTGATGCAATCAGCTCTGGTTTTCGATCCACACACCATCGAATTCCAGAGCTGGCTGTGGCCAAGTGCCTCCCCCCCACCCCCGCCAACTGGGCCAGTTTCATAAAACTCCGTGTTTCCTGACTTCTATCTATTCAACCGCATTGTTTGTTGCCGATTTTCATTTCCAGTGAAGGTTTCCATCGAAATCTCGTTTAGAATTCCAAACAAAAGCATTTTTGTTTTTTTTAAACTAAGTGATCCTTGATTGATTTGCTTTCTCCCTGCGGGTCAGTAGACGCTTCCCCACCCAGAGACTTAAAATAAATAGCACAGTTAAACCCTGATGGCAAAAGCGCCAAGGCCATAACATAGAGACAGGACAGCCTTTTTAACAAAGGGGTGCCGGGGCAGGAGAGCCACAAGCCAAAGGATGAAGCTGGACCCCTTTCTCACACCATTTACAAACGTTACCTCGAGGCAGATCTAAGTCCTAAATATAAGAGCCCAACCTATAAAAACTCTTAGAAGAAAACAGGTGTCAATCTTCACGACCTCGACTTAGCCACAGTTTCTCAGGTATAACAACGAAAGCCACACGCCAAGAGAAGGAAATAAAAAATACATAAAGTCGACATCACCCAAGTTAAAAACTTTTGTGCTTCAAAGGAGACCATAAAGAAAGTGAAAAGACCACCCCCAGAGAACAGAAGGAAATTTCTGCCAGTCGTCTATCTGATAAGGGACTTTTATCTGGAATATATAAAGAACACTTACAAACTCAGTAAAATGAAACGACATCGGTAATTTAACTCGGTTGCCGAAAAATGGGCACAGGTTTTGACAAGACCTTTCTCCCAAGACCCAGGAAGCCAGTAAGCACTTGAAGAGATGTTCAATATCATTAGCCTCCAGGAAAATGCAAATCAAAACCGCAATGAAGTCGCATGTCACACCCACGAGAACAGCCGTGATCGGAAAGACAGATACTAGCAAGTGTTGTCAAGGATGCAGAGGAATTAGACCCTCACGCAGATGGGGCTGTAAAGCTGCCAGCAGCTTTGGGAAAATCTTCTCGAAGTTCCTCCAAAGGTTAAGCATAGTTGCCGTAGAACCCAGCCACCGAATCCGTGACCTTCAACCCCGCCCCACCCTGCACACATACACACGTATGTGGACACACACGGATGATGGTCACCTGTCATCAAAGGCTGTCCACAGAGCCGTGGCCCGGACTCCACCCGGCATCGCATTCGACAAAACATCAGTTGGGCAGCCCAAAATTATTTAAAAGCTATTTAAATTTTTTGTTTTTTGGTTTTTTTTTAAGATTTTTTACTTTTAAGTCATCTCTACACCCAACATAGGGCTCAAACTCACAACCCCCCGAGGTCAAGAGCCAGCCAGGCGGCCCAAAGGGGATTGGATCTTTAAAGTCTCTTTAAAAGGGGGGGTGGTGGGGCACCTGGGTGGCTCAGTCAGGTAAGCCTCTGCCTTCGGCTCGGGTCATGATCTTGGGGTCCCGGGATGGAGTCCCACATCGGGCTCCTTGCTCGGCGGGGAGCCTGCTTCTCCCTCTGCCCCTGTCCCTCTCCCCCTGCTGTGCACTCTCTCTCTCAAATAAATAAATAAAATCTTTAAAAAAATAAATAAATAAAAAATAAAACTAGCCTTCCAGACTGCTCCGACTTTAAGCCTCTGCCCATTACTCAGATTGGCTCCCCAGACCCTGAGCCGGCCAGAGAGATTTCTCCCCAACTACTAAAGGCAGGCGAGGCGGCGGTTATGAACACCCCATCACGCCCTCCTGGCTTATGTTTGTTTGTGCTCCTGATTCCGCCGGTCAGTGTTATTTTTAACATGTGCTTTCCTGTCTTCATGTGGAGGAAACAATCTCGTCTTTTTCTCTCCTTTGCACCCACAAGCTCTGCTACCACCTTCTGAGTTCCGTGCTCTGCGAGCAGGCAGACCTCAGAGCTGCAGGGGTTGGGGGAAGGGGGGAAGCGTGGTGACGGGATGCCCACCAGCCCCAGTGGGGGGCTTGCCCTGCTCCGAGCCGGATGCCGAAGAAGCTCCGGGAAGGAACTAGATTTTCAGCATTCGATCCAAGGGAAGAAGATCGCAGGAAACAGCGGGGAAGACCCGAAGCCCGCAGAGGGAGAGAAGAGACTTTTTCCAGATCCGAGTTGGGGTAGTTGAGAGCACGAGGGTATAAACGAGCAACTTGCCCCCCCCCCACACACCCGAAGCACGTGGGTGGGTCCCACCTCATGAGAACACAAAGGGCTGTCTGAGGGAGGACGAGACGCCCTGAATTAAAGCAAATGCCTCCCAAATGTTGTCTGTCTTTTATTAATGAATCACGGTATCACCCATGGCCAAGTATTCCGTGACTAATGCCGACTCTGAAGGGGTGGTACAGGGCTCGATGACCCTCGGGGACAGGGGGCATGAGGGGAGCTGCCCCTCTGTGGGGCCTGCGTTCCTGGGCCGGGCCCCAGAGCAGAAATTCTCCCGCAGACATCCAGAGGTGTGGAGACATGCTGGGGGTCCTCAGTTTCTCCCGACTCAGCGCCCCAGACTATAATGAGGGTGGCAGACACATTTTCTTCTGGCAGGAAGAGCCAAGTAGCTGTTCCTACAGGAGACATGCAACTCATCAGCACGCTCCACCAGCGCCTTCTTCAAACTGAACCCCATATCCGATACTTCCCACCACATCTCCTGCTATCATCCCCAAGTGGACCACCATCCCCTTGGGTCGGCCTGTCTCCACCCATCACCGGCTTCCATCCACTCTCCACAGGCAGCCAGAGTGATCGATTTAGGATGGAAAACGAGGTCCTGCATGACATGACCCTCCTCGACCTCTCAGACCTCAAACTTTCCCTCCCCTCCTGCCTGCTCGCCCAACGCAAGCTGCATTGGCATTCCTGTTGTACCTCAGGGCCTTTGCACATGTCGTCCCTCTGCACAGAACAGCCTTCCCCCAGACCTCTATCCGGCTCATTCCCTCCTCTGCTCAAATGTCACCTCAGTGAGGTCTTCTCTGACCACCCCACTTAAAAGTAAGCCTCCCTGGACCCTGCCTCACACTCCCTCCCTCTCCCTGCTTTATCGACCTTTCCAGTGTTTATCTGTTTGTTGGAATGTAAGCTCTACTGTGCAGGGAATTGGTCTACTTTGTTCACTGCTGTGTTCCCAGTGTCTGGAACAATTCCTAGCACGTTGCAGTTGCTCAATTAATATTTGTTGGCCGAATGAGTGAATGAAAAACGAACTGTTGGTTGACAGTGGTCCATGGGATCACAATTTTTACACTTTTTTCATGGTTCTTTTAGAGATGGGAAAGCATTTAAATCAACGTAGGGAAGGGACTACAGATTCATTGTTATCCTTCCAACTCAGTGGTAGGAAAGGAAAGCATAACTATGCCCATTTTACAGGTAAGGGAACGGAGGTGTGGGACACTATTAAGGGGGAAATGAAACATACTGCCTTGTCCAAGGTCAAATTCGTAATCAAAAACCCTAGCTAGGGGCGCCTGGGTGGCTCAGTCCGTTAAGTGTCAGCCTTCGGCTCAGGTCATGATCCCAGGGTCCTGTGATCGAGCCCCACATCGGGCTCCCTGCTCAGTGGGGAGCCTTCTTCTCCCTCTCCCTCTGCTGCTCCCCCTGCTTGTGCTCTCTCTCTCTCTAATACATAAATAAAATCTTAAAGAAAAACAAGCTAGCACTAGAATCCACATTTCCAGACACTGCATCCTATGGTCTTTCTATCAAGTTGCCTCTGATGTCAACATTCTGTCCTGCTAGGAAAACTATTAATATTGGTAATCGTATTATTTTTAAATGAAACTATACATGATCATCTTGAGAGATGCTGGCAATGCATCCTTTGATAAAATCCCGCATCTATTTGTAGCTTCAAAAATACCTCTCTTTGGTATTAGGACCAGCTTCGCCTTAGACTCCCCATAAGGACACAGAAAAACACACATAAAAAGGATATTAAAATGCAACATAGAAAAGACCCATGCTATCTAAAACCAACAGCCAGTATCAGAACTACGAGGAAACCCCAGAGGGATTGCCATTAAAGACGAACATGACTATTAACATCCTTCTGGAACCATAGATCATCAATAACCAATTTTAAAACATAATTAAATTTTATTCACAGTAACAAGAAGGAAGATCAACTTCCTGGGAATGAACTTGATGCCATGGACTACACAAGAAGCCACTTATTGAGGAGATAAAGTGAGACTTAATTATGTGGAGATATTATGCTCCTGGATAGCATCAAGAACTACAGAAGTCTGAGATTTCTTACCCTCCATCCAGGAGCAAAGTGGGGCCCTTGGCATCCATTAATAACCCTCCACAGAGAGGGTATTGGCATCATTATTCCCCCCCTTCACGGAAGAGGCACAGATCAGTTTCCCTAAATTTAGGTCGTTCTGACGCCCCAAGCTGCTCTCTTCCCACCTCCTGGCGGTGTGATGGACTTCTAAGGTGTCAGCCTGGCCAGACTGAACATCAGTTGCCAGAGCACATTTTCTCGAATGTTCTGGGTTAGGGTGCACCATAGGAAGATTCTGGAGAGTTCTGGAGGGCAAAAGTAGCTCACGCATGCTGTGGATGACCTGCCCCAGACCCTCCTTCAGCTTCTCTGACTCAAGGGCCAAGTGTGTGCGGCTCACTCCATGACCAAGGGCCTTGGCTTCTTCAGGACACCCATACCACCAAGGTCAGAGGCAACTTTAATCCATTCCCACTGGTCTTCGGCTCATGATCCTCCCTTCCTCACCCTGCCTGCCCTGTGGGCTTCGAAGTCCAGCATCGGATGTGGAGACAACAGCCTAAGACCAATTCCCCGTAAAAACTCTCCTTAAAGGGGCGCCTGGGTGGCTCAGTCGTTAAGCAACTGCCTTCAGCTCAGGTCGTGATCCCGGGGTCCTGGGATCAAGCCCCGCATCGGGCTCCCTGCTCGGCAGGAAGCCTGCTTCTCCCTCTCCCACTCCCCCTGCTTGTGTTCCCTCTCTTGCTGTCTCAGTCAAATAAATAAATAAAATCTTAAAAAAAAAAAAAGTTACTATCCCAAGTGGCCCTGGGCAGGCTCTCTGTGAATCCCTCCCCTTTAAAACGGATATAATAAATTCCTTCCAACACAGGGCTGTAGAGACGGTTAAATTTTTTTTTAATTGTTTTAAATGAAGTATAATAAACATTCATTATTTTTGTTAAGTTATCACTCTTCAGAATAATTTTTTCACAGCTCACAGTGGTAGGTGAGTAAGTACACCTAAAGAACCAGGGACGGAGTATATTATAAAGTCGTACAGTGGTCACCAAGACAACCAGTGGAACTAAAAGCAGGTTGTAAACCTTTCAAATCATCGTAAGAAACACACGCATACAACGAAGTCAATAAAACAGACCATATAGTAAGTACACAGCAAGTTAACTATGTATTTTTAAAGGTTGAAACGAGAAAACCTAACATAAAATAAGAACGCTGAAGCAATCCATCGTAGTTCTTACAGAAAACGATTTTCGGAGGCCCCCTGTGCAATCCAAACGTGTATAAGTTTTACTATTTTCTAAAATCCCACGCAACCTTGATCAAGCCCTACAGTTCTGGATGCAAGCACAGGTGCAGATGAACAGACAGAGTATGTAACAGGAGCTGAATTGTGAACCTCACAAAGTTTGTGTACGTGGAAGTCCTAACCCCCAGGACCTCAGGATGGGACCCTATTTGGAGGCAGGGCTTTATAAAGGGGATTAAGTCGGCGAGCCTGGGTGGCTCTGTTGGTTGAGCGTCTGACTTGATTTCAGCTCAGGTCGTGGTCTCAGGGTGGTGGGATCGAGCCTCGCATTGGACTCCACGCTCAGCACAGAGTCGGCCTGAGATTCTCTCCCTCTGCCCCTCCCCGCCACACACTCTCTTGCTGTCTCTCAAATAAATAAATAAAATGTCAAGAGGTGATTAAGTCAAAATAAAGTCATCAGAGTGGGGACTTCATTCAATAGGACTGGTGTCCTCACGAGAAGAGGAGCTTAGGACCGCCGGGTACGGAGGGGAAGACACAAGGAGAAGGCGGTCACTTGCAGGCCAAGTAGAGAAGCCTCAGGAGACATCAGCCCTGCCGACACTTTGACCTTGACCTTCCAACCTCCAGAAGGGAGAAGAAATAAAGGTCTTGTGGAAGCCCCCCCAGTCTGTGCTACTTTGTTCTGGCTGGGGGCTGTGGACACAGTGTCCCAGTTCAAGCTGGGGAGTCTGGAGGGGAAAAGGCGCCCACGGAGCAGGGGTTCAGGCAGGGCCAGCCCCACCCCGACCCTGACCTGGCCCAGGGCTGAGGAGGGTCCACACCCCAGCAGCACGGAGGACGCAGACCCGCACCCTCCTGACCCATGATCTCAGGAGACTCCCGGAGCACCAATGACAAACCAAGGGACAGGGGACGCGGGGGTGATAGGTCCCGTTTGGGCATCCTGTTTGAAGCTGAGAAATCTGCCGCTCTGTCCACCTGCGCTCCTCGCTGTTCCTAAAACAGAGCCAGGAGTGTGTCCCGCCCACAGCGGCCAAGGAGCCCACCAAAAAGGAGGACAGACGGACCCCTGCGTCTTAGGGGCCGCGCCCAGGGAACTAACCCCGGGTTGCGGGTGGGGGGTGGACTCTGATCACAGCATGATCAAGCAGAGGATGTGCGTCCGGGGGCCTGGGTCCATCAGACCAGAGTGAACAGCATGCCAAGTTGGGAGATGGGTCCAAAGCAGCCAGCCCATCTCTGCCGCACCCCTCATTCCAGATAAGAAAGGATCTGGAAACGAATGTGTAAATGCACAGTGATGGGTGTTAAATTTCTAAGAAAAAATACCTTTTTTCTTGAAGCAAGAAGAGAATGGGCAGACACGAGCGGCCAGATGGATCGCTCCTGCCTGCCTCCTGACCAGAACCTTCTAGAAACCGAACGCCACAACGGACACAGCCAGTTGGGTGAGGAAGGGGGAAAAGCACACAACAGAAGCCAATTGTTACCAAAGATCATGGGCGTCTTCTAGAAACGCCTACGGCAGTTCCTGAAAACAAGCATGGCCGGGCCACTTTCCACCGAGACGTTGCAAGAAAAGCCGGATGCCCCAGGCAGAGGGTGGACGACCGAAAGGAAACCCACAGCCCATCGCTGGCGCTGCGCCTCGCTCAGCTCAGGACTGCACTCACGCTGGTGTTTGGGCTGTCTGCCAAGGTCACGGGGTTGTCTGCCAAGGGCACGGGGTTGTCTGCCAAGGGCACGGGGACAGGAGGTGGTAAGGAATGCTCAGGTGGGCAGCCGATGGAAAGAAACCAGCTCTGTGCATCGAAGAAGCACTGGGAAGCCTGTGTGCGAAGAACAAGAGTCCCACCACCCCCTCATACCCCTCCGGAGCAAGTCATGCTCAGGTTAGTCTAAGTGAAAGGCGCCCGGGAAGGTCCAGGCAGCATGTGAGAGCCTTTGCTAATAAAGTGAGTTAAGGGAGGAGGAGGCAGAAGAGGCTTGCAAGAACCCAAGAGCCCACGGCCCCCAGGACCACGTTCTGAGTTCCTACCTGGGCGTGTCAACCCAATGGTGGCCTGATCCTCCTGGCTTAGGGAAGAGGGGCATCCGTGGGTCCTCTGTTCCTGCCATGGACAGCACCTCCTCCCCCAAACTTTGCTGAGCAGATGGAGGGGCTGGGTCAGGACCGGCAGCCAGAGGCAACGCCTGGTCATGCCTTCTGAGACCCTACCCCCCCAGAAATGAGGGCTATCTCCTCACTTTCAAAGAGGTCTAAATCTCAGAGCAAAGTCCTGGAGCTCAGTTTAGAGGAGAGGCACGTTATTCCATCTCTCTGGGAGAGCAAGAAGAACCGTCTCGATGATGAGAACTTGCCCCTGCTGGTTCAAAGCCAGGGGTCTTCCTGGGAAGGGTCCAGAGCGTGAGCCCCAGGCCCTTTGAACCAGCAAGCATTCATCACGGAAGGGACCTCAGGGACGTCTTCAGAACTGGGACAGATCTTCCTGTCTTTCTTTACAAAGCAAAACTCTCTCAAGAGACAGGGAGTGAATTCTCCAGAGTCTTGCTCCTCAAAGAGGGGGCCACAGACCGGCATCACTGGGAATGTGCCAGAAGTGCGGATTCCCAGGCCCTCCGGGTGCCTCTGAGGCCCGCTGGGCTTCAATGCACCGTGGCTGAAAACTGACCACCTCACCTCAGTACAGAACAGTCTGGACGCATCACCGCCGAGGGGCAACGGCTCAAAAGAGCGCTCATTTTCCTGCAGCAAAACAATAAAATTTCCTTATTTTAGGACTTTAGCTCTTCCAGAATCCGTGCTCCTGTGAGCGTGCTAAATTGAGATTTACCTATTAAGTCAAGAATTTCCATAAGCACGGAGGAAGCCAAAAAACATATCCATACCTCCCCAATTCACTTGAAAACATGTTAGAGTATTTTCATCAGGGCAGTTCATCAGACTTGCACAAGATCCACTGGGTGGATGCGTCTGGGTTTCGGCTTATGAATAAATAGTTGTTTTCATACTTCCAGGCATAGCCACAGCCCTGGGGTTTGGGTGTATTTTCTTGGTGGAGGAGAGATGTAGGTGTCCATGTGTTTAATTCCAGTGAAGTATAAATACACAGCTGCTTCCCTGAACTTGCAAAAACTCTCAGAGAACCTCAAATAAGTTGTTTTTTAAAAACACTCCAACAGGGGCGCCTGGGTGGCTCAGATGGTTAAGCGTCTGCCTTTGGCTCAGGTCATGATCCCGGGGTCCTAGGATCGAGCCCCACATCGGGCTCCTGGCTCAGCGGGAAGCCTGCTTCTCCCTCTCCCTCTGCCTCTCTCTCGGCTCATGCTCTCTCTATCTCTGTGTCTCCAATGAATAAATAAAATCTTTAAAAAAAAACAAAAAACACTCCAACAGAAGAAAACATCCCGAAAGTTTCTGTGAATGGTTTTCGATCACACAGCCGAGATGATCTACCAGTTTGGAATTTACTAGCTATTTAAAAGTAACCGGAACGTCCTTGTATTTCCTCTTACAGTCCGAAGTGAGACTCTAAGACCAGCCAAGCAGGGTAAGAAACCTCATCTGCATAAACATAGAATAACAGACTTCTGAAAATACATTGGATAATTGTGTTTGTACACACGGGATGGGACAGGGAAGGGGGGGAGGGGGGTACACACGGCCATTCTTCTCTCTCATGCCAAAGATCCAACTGCGAGTTTATCAAAGCATCCCAAAACCAAGCTCAAACTCTCTAATGTGATTCTTAAAAAAAAAAAAATCAGAGTAGCTTTATCTAGATTTTAAAATGAGTATGAACACGGCCAAGAGCTCATAACAAAACAGGATGGAACTCCGAGTTAAAAGATCTGAATGCTTGATCTGTCCTGAGCTAACGGCCACTTCCTAACTGGAGCAAATCCCAAATCCCAAGGCTCCCGTGTCCTCGGCCATAAAATCAGGATTATGGAAGGGGTAAAGTGCCCGTCCAAGCTCACAGAGGTGCCGTGAGGGCCCATCACTCATCGCCCTGGAGCTCATGAAACCTTAATTATTACCTACAACAGGCGTTTTTGACTGGGGAGCTTGGGAAAGAGAATCAGAATCATTTGGTTTTTGTGTTTTCTAACTTTTTGATTGCGTTTTGGTGTTGGGGACAGGGGTGGCTTTGCTGGTTTCAGTTAACCTGGACTCTTCACTCCTATCCTCTCCAATGACCCTTTACTGCTGGTCAAGCATCACCGTGGAGAGGTGTGGGGGTCTCCCTCAGGGCACTGCATCCCTCAGGTGGCCTGGACAAACCCACAAGCTAACTTCCTGCTCCAGAAGGCTCGACAGAAGAGGGTCCATTTCTAAGGACGTACCATAACCCATCTGGTGGGATTTTAGGATACGGCAGCCAAAGAATGAAGACACAAAGGTATAGTTTTGCAGCTTCCATAAATGACATTTAAGAATTACGGGTTAAGGGCACCTGGGTGGCTCAGTCGATTAAGCATCCGACTCTGGATCTCGGCTCAGGTCAAGATCTCAGGGTCGTGAGATCAAGCCCCGTGGTGGGCTCCACACTCAGCAGGGAGTCCGCTTGGGAGTCTCTCCCTCCATCCCTCCACCCACTCATGCTCTCTCACTCTCTCTCAAATAAATAAATAAATCTTTAAAAAAAAAAAAAAGGGAGGGGCGGCCGGGTGACTCAGTTGTTAAGCATCTGTCTTCGGCTCAGGTCGTGATCCCAGGGTCCTGGTGGCTCAGTCTTTAAGTGTCTGCCTTTGGCTCAGGTCGTGATCCCAGGGTCCTGGTGGCTCAGTCTTTAAGTGTCTGCCTTTGGCTCAGGTCATGATCCCAGGTTCCTGGGATCGAGCCCCACATCGGGCTCCCTGCTCAGCGGGAAGCCTGCTTCTCCCTCTCCCACTCCCCCTGCTTGTGTTCCTTCTCTCGCTTTGTCTCTCTCTGTCAAGTAAATAAATAAAATCTTTAAAAAAAAAAAAAAAAAAGGAATAAGGGGTTAAAGAGCTAGTGCATTCAGCAGTTCCTCAAAGAGGCACAGAGTCACCGAAATGAAACATGTCCACACAAACACCTGTACACATTCACAGCGGCATTATTCATCATAATCAAAAATGAAAACAACCCAAATGGCCATCCACTGATGAATGGTAACTAAAATGTGTTCCATCCACACAATAAAATATTATTCAGCCCTAAGAAGGAACGGAGTACCGAGGGATGCTCTCCCACAGATGAACCCTTGGAGACACCGAGCTAAGTGAAAGCAGCCAAGCACAAAAGGCCACACAGTGTGGGATTCCATTTATAAAAACTGCCCAGAACAGGTAAATCCACAGAGACGGACAGTAGTAGTTTCGTGGTCCCTGGGGTTACAGGAGAATGGGGGTGACTATTCATGGGTATGGGGTTTCTTTGGGGGGAGTTGATTGTTTTCTAAAGTGAATTGCTGTAGCTTTTTTTTTTTTGATGTGCCAAATACGTAAGATACCCTCTCATTTTTGGGGGGATTCCCCCAAGATAGGTTGCTAATCTGGGAGGAAGTTACTAGTTGTCTCATAATTGGGGAGAGTCCACTTGCAGAGGAGAGCCAATTAGAGGTGAGAGATGGTGCCCTGTACACATTATGTGAGCCCCTGGAGCCAGTCATCCCTGAACTCCACCCCGAAATATGAGCTCATAAATTAACCTCCCCACCGCCTCTTCTTTTGGCTGAAACTTGTGAATTGGATTTCTGCCACTTGCAACTTAAAGTCCTGGCCCCTTTTCCCTTCCCTCCTGGAAGGCGACGACGATCCCTCATTATTATGTGCTCTGCACTGGCTAAGGCATTCTGGTGGACTATGGGAGGATTAACAATGGTACCCTGAGTTTCTACAATATCACTTCCAAGTGAAGAATTGATTCCATGTACACTTACCTCTTAACCCTTACAGCTCCCAGTATTACCAGCTTAATTTTACATATGATGAAATAAGGCCCACCCAGACGGGAGTGACTCATTCAAGGATGTGCAGCCAAGATAGGAACCCGGGTCCATTCCCCATCCCTTGGTGCTTCATACTTCACTGCACAGCATACAAGACTGTGCTGGAATCACAGAAGAGAGAGATTTGATCTCTGCCTTCAAGGACCTCTCTGTCTTAGCACGTAAGAAGCTTTACAACTGGGGCGCCTGGGTGGCTCAGTCGTTAAGCGTCTGCCTTCAGCTCAGGTCATGATCTCAGGGTCCTGGGATCGAGCCCCACATTGAGCTCCCTGATCAGTGGGAGCCTGCTTCTCCTTCTCCCACTCCCCCTGCTTGTGATCCCTCTCTCACTGTGTCTCTCTCCGTCAAATAAATAAATAAAATCTTTAAAAAAAAAAAAGAAGAAGCTTTACAACTGCCAGTTGGGGGCGCTATACAACAGGTGCTTCATGGAAGCCTCCACCGGCGGAGAGCTGGTTGACCCGCTGGACTTCCCGGAGGCAGGCCTTGCAAGACAATTGGACATACAACTTACATACATACATAACATTTTTTTTTTAAAATAAGGAGCACATAATGTTTTATAAAGAAGACAAAGAAAGCCCATGAACCATGGTTCTAAATTATTTACCTGTATTAACTCCTTCAATTCTTCCAACAATGCTATGAAGTAAGTCCCATTATTATGCCCATTTTATAGATGAGGCAACTAAGCCATTGAGAGGTGTGAGTTGCTTGCTGCAGGGGAGAGGGACCAAGCACGGATTCAAAACCAGTCTGAGCCCCTCAGGTTCCCTGTGTTCTTAATGACTATATTAGGCTGCCTCTCAGAGATACTCCAAGCCGGCTAGAAAACATCCTCGTTACAGTTGAAAAGAGATGCTCAGTGCGCTGTTCCAGGAAAACCCACCCTGGAGAAACATTTCATAAAAGGCAGAGCCACCATCAACCCACCCTGGGCTGCTCACAGGAACACACACCTAGAACCCACATGATGCTTCATGCGACCCTCTACTCCCAAAGTCCTACTGAGCCACTGACTCATCAAGACGAGAAACAAAACATTGAAATAAAAAGGCTGCTTCTCCCTCCACTCCCCTCCCCTCAACACCCTTCCTTCCCAGATACCCATGTCCTCAGGCTCTCGTCCAACTCTGCCTGATTGAGAATGCACAGGTCCTAATAAACTTATTCATACTAATGTGTAAACGGTAAGTTTCAAATAGCGGTCTCTGTGACAAATGGCCAGCCTCCAAATAGAAGGGAACTCAAGCCAATGTCCTTGGCTCGTTTCCTACAGCTATCTCAACGATCAATTTGGATCATGGCTTCCCTCCCATTTTCTCTGCCCTGGTGGTACCGTCTTCTCTCCATCCCCCCCACCCCACCCCAAAACTGCTGCACTAAGTCCTCTCCAGTGTCAGAGAGACTGAAGGTTGAGCCATAAAGCAGTGGTTCTCCACTCTTAACTACACACTAGAAACAGCAGGTGAGCTTTAAAAGTATGCTAATGTCTACGCCCTACCTCCAAGGCATGCTGGTTTAACTGGGGCCCCGAGCAATGGGTATTTTTTAGATAACAATCATATTAATGGTGGCCTGGTTCCTCTGTGCAGAGCATTATTCTAAAGCTTCCCTCTGTCTCTTCATTTGAACCTCAATACAACCCCCAGGAGACAGATATGATAATGGTGCCATTTCCGGATGAGAAATACCAGACCCAGAGAGGTTAAGTCATCTGCCCACAATCTCCCAGCCAGCAATCTGGCTCCAGCCTCTACACTTTGAAACACTACCTCAGAGTCAGGGGTGAGCGCCCCATCCATCACCAGAGGTCAAACTCCAAGGGCGTAACATCTCCTGGCACGGGCACCTGGCTTACACTCAGCCCACTGCACAGCCTTGTGCTTGCAGAATTTTCTCGCCCCACGAGCCAGTCTCTGTCGGCTGGCTTCTTCAGCCCTGAGCGGATGGATGCTCCTCGTTCAGCTCATCCTTGGCTCTGCCACGATCTCCCTCCCTCTCTTTCTGTCTCTGATAATATTTCCCTCGAGAGCAGACTTCTCACATCCTGGGGAGCTCATTCTGGCTTCCCCCATCTCCCAGACCCACGATTCCTCCAAGGTGGTGCCAAGACCCAGGGGTGCCCCTCTCCTGGCTAGCTTCCTCACTTAGGCCCAGCAGAGGAAGGGTCTCTATGTTTGTGATCCATACGCCGCATCCCCCCACAGCTTCACTCGATTTCAGTTCATCCCCTAGGTCAAAGGTCCCTTCCAAATTGATGATGAGTTTTAGTATATATTCCTCCAGAGTGAATATTTGGGGTCTACACTTGGCCCGTCTCCTGCCTGCTCTGTGCACCAGGGGCTGACCTGTATGGACCACATCTGAGGACCCCCTTGTCCACCGGCTGCCAAGCCGGTTCAGCCACTGGGCAGACGGGTGGGCCATGAGAGCAGGGCAGCGAGGCTGGGTCATTTCTCCAGGAAGCTCTCTGCGGGCTGGGGGGTGGCTGTGACTTGTCCCTCCCAGTCTGCCACCTCCCCCCCCCCCCGCCCCGATCTCTCTCTCTCTCCAGTTTCCTGTGGTTGCTCCCCGCTCTTGTCCCCCACGGCCTGCTTCCCCATCCCGCCCACTCCTCTGCAAACAGTCCCTCTTTAAATCCCCAGTTACCTCTGCAATGGTTTCTTTCCCCTCCGGACCCTTATGGAACAAACACAACCACCACTGGCCAACAGGCTCTTTGGGAGGCCCAGTGGCTCGCATCGTGGAGACCGCCTCCCCCTACCCAGTAGCTCCCTCCCAAAATGACAACTGGTAAGAAAGAGAAAGCTCAATGCAGCCGTGGGCGACCTTGTCCCCCACCCCAAGCCCCCCCTCGAGCCCATTCTTCATGACAAGGCCACACGTGCCTGGTCACAGGATGAGACAGACAGGACCCCAGGGAGGAGGAGGAGGAAATCCTCACTGTTTGCAACCCCACGGGGCTAGATCTCCGACGGGACCGGAGATGCTGGGGATGGGGCCTAAAGCCCTGAAACAAGACCCACCAACCTTGTAACTGACCAGGGAAGTCACTTTCTAAGATCCATGTGTCACCCGCCCTGAGAACGTCCGCCCTTGCTTGGGCCCCCTCCTCGCTCCTCAGTAAGAGGACAAGTCTGATGGGAACTCGCGGAGCTCGAGCTCAGAGTCACGCGCCTTCTGGCAGGGGCTGGCCAGATCTCCCGATAAATCTGCTAATGATTCTGAGTCCTCAGTGACAAGGATGAAAAGATAAGGCTGCAAGCAACAGGCTTCAAAAGTTCACTTGCACTCCCCAGTTTGGGGATGAGCTTCTAGACAAATCAGCACCTCCTTGTTGGGAAGCCCTCTCAGGCTGTGAGTGCACATCCCCAATTAATGGCAAGCACCCTGGAATAATATTGTCACAGGAATACACTCTTGGGTCCCCCCAACCAATCAACTGGACCCTTTCCCTCATCCCACCCCTACCCCAAAATTTTAAATGTCATCCTTAGGTTACAAAGACAGGAAACCCAAAGGGCCAAGAAGCATATTAAACGATGCTCAGCATCATTGGTTACCAGGAAGATGCAAATTAAAATCACAGGGCAAGGGGCGCCTGGGTGGCTCAGTCAGTTAAGTGTCCGACCCCTGATTTCAGCCTAGGTCATGATCTCGGGGTCATGGGATCGAGCCCCACATCGTCGGGCTCCGCGTTGGGCGTGTGGTCTGCTTAAGATTCTCCCTCTCCCTCTGCCCCTCCCCTCTCTCTCTCTCTCTAAAAATAAATAAATAAATAAATAAATAAATAAATAAATAAAGTCAAAGTTTATGTTTAAAAAAAAAGGATCATGGGGTGATGTATAATTGCTGAATCACTATGTTGTACCCTTGAAACTCCTATAACACTGTAGGTTAACTACACTGGAATTACAATAAACAGTAAAAATTAAGAATGGATCTTCCAGCCATCTGTAGAGTTCTGGAGTCTGGGGATTTTTTATTGGTTTGCTTTGGCGTTTTTTTACTTATTTCAATTGTCCTTTTATTTGTTTGTTTATTTTTTGCCAGGAGCAAGGTTTAAGAATCTTTTTTCTTTTTTTTTTTTAAATATAGTTGACACACAAGGCTACGTTAGTTTCAGGAGTATGACTCAGTGATATGACAAGTTTATACATTATACTATGTTTGCCCCAAGTGTAGCTACTTTTCGTCCTGTATGTCCCTTTACATCGTTACATCACTGTTCTGGTATCACTGTATTCCTTACCCCGTGCCTTTTATTTCTGTGGCTTTATTCATTCCATACATGGAAACCTGTATCTCCCACCTCCCGCCTTCACCCATTTTGCCCCCCTCCCGCCTCCTCTTTGGCAACCAGCTATCTGTTTAAAACAGACATTAAGGGGCACCTGGGCGGTTCAGTCGGTTCAGAGTCCGACTCTTGATTTAGGCTCAGGTCATGATCTCAGGGTCGTGAGATCAGGTCCTGCATCAGGCTCCACGCTGAGCATGGAGCCTGCCTGAGGTTCTCTTCCTCTGCGCCCCAACCCCACTCATGCACTCTCTCTCTCTCAGAAAAAAGAATAAAAAATAAAACAGACACTAAGTAAAACAGTTACAGGATCATATAGAGCTGAAAGACACCTCAAAGACCAACTAACTGACTGCCCCATTTTGCAGATGTTGGGAGCTGTGCCTCAGAAAAGTTAAGAGACACTCACCCAAGTTACCCAGCCAGTGAGGGCAAAGGCACCCCAGAACCTGTGAACCCCAACTTCTCTAGTGTTTTCTCCACTGCACATCATGGGTCCATCCTTGCCACCGGGCAAAGCCCATCAGTGTTCACAATATGGTATTCCCCCCACGATGTGGAAAGTTTATGATGTAGTTGTTTTAGACAGGACCCAAGGGGTTATAAGCCCCAGAACCTGAACTAACTTGTGTTGTTTTTTTTTTTTAAGATTTTATTTATTTATTTGAGAGAAAGAGAGCACAAGCAGGGGGAAGGGCAGAGAGAGGGGGTCCCCTGCTGAGCGGGCTCCATCCCAGGACCCTGGGATCATGACCTGAGCGGAAGGCAGACGCTTAATTAAGCGACTGAGCCACCCAGGCGCCCAAGAACCAAACTGTTTTACACACACACACACACACAATAGAAGAATGGCAAACACACAATAGAAGAATGGCAGTATTTACTGGCCTACAGGCCTACGTAACTTGGGAGCTCAGGAGTGCACTGCCTTCAGGTACCGATGGATCTAGGTGCTCAAACATTATCTCAGTTCTGCTTTCTTTTATGCTACCTTCATTCTCAGGTACTCCCCAAGTATTAGCAAAAGCAGTCATGGCAGCGCCAGGTTTATAACCCTACTAGTTTAACAATGTCGGGGTGGGGGGAGCAGCATGTCTTTCCCTAATGTACAGCAAAAGGTCCCAGGGAGGGGGACCAGCGGCAGTCACGTGCCCGCTCCTGAATCACGATGGCCAGGGCAGGGATGGCGGGGAGGGGGTCAGGTCAAGCCTGGGGCATGTGTGTACGAGTTCAGGGGTCCCACCAGCTCCAACCAAACCGTTCACAGTCTATGAATCCACTGCACCTTCGGTCCTCTGCAGAAAAACTGAGGGGTTACTACCCGAACAAGGAGAGGAAGAGACAACAAACATCAGACATCTACCACAGTAGGTTTCTTTCCCGGTCCCCTAACTTCTGCATTACAACAGAATGCCGCCATGTCACCGGGAAGGAAGGTCGCAGACTTTGACCTTGAGCTTCCTGCAAGCTCACATTCCACACATTTCAGCTGACCGCCCAACAGTGAATCTGGACAGATCTCCGTCATCCCACTCCGTGATTACGTATTACACGTACATCAACTATGCCCCAGAAACATCCAGCGAGAAACGAAGACGCCAAAGACGAAATGTTGAATTTGCCAATCCGCCCCCTAAGACGCCTTCCCAGCATCCTCGCGGGATGCTTCCAGGAGCTCTCGCTCTGAAGGTGCGACCATCCCCAGGCACAGGCTGGGCCCTTCTGTGGGTGCAAGTGACTGCAGGGACTTGGCTTGGGACCATCCCAGCTCTAGCAGCCAGGCCTGAGCAAGTGGGAGCTGCCCAGCGTTAGAATCACACAGCCTGTGTTCGGAGCGCTGGTGGACTTATTTCGGGGGGGGGGGGAGATCACATGAATCCCCTCTCTCTCTCTCTCTCTAGTAGGGAGCTGCATATTTTCTGAATGGTGTGAACCGTTCCTGGCTGTCACTTCCTGAATGTATCTGAAGAACTTCATTTATCCTTCGAGAACCCTGGGGCCCCCATCACGCTCACTCTTGACAAGCTCTCTGGGGGAGCTCGTATCGTCCGATTTTTTTAAGGAAAAAGAAGAAGAAGAAGGGGGAAAAAAAAAACCTCAAGGAATTACCAAAGGCCCAGTTTGTTCCATGGGTCATTTTGTTAAAAAATTCGAATTTTTTATATTGCTGACCGTCTGTCACGATGCTTTTGCAGGTGGGTGTAATGTGAGGGAAAACAGAGCCACACCCATCAATCCGTATTTTTGTATGAATCCACGACTTGTTGTAAGAGAAGAGCCTAGGTTATTCACCTAGTAAAAATGTTTGATAGGAAAACATCAGAACAAGGTGTAAAGAAATAATATCTAGATATAAAAATGCTATAGAGAGATGCCTGGGTGGCTCAGTCAGTGAAGCGTCTGCCTTCGGCTCAGGTCATGATCCCGGGGTCCGGAGATCGAGTCCCGCAGCAGGCTCCCTGCTCAGTGGGGAGCCTGCTTCTCCCTCTGCCTGCCGTTCCCCCCTGCTTGTGCTCTCTCTCTCTCTCTAACAAATAAATAAAATATTTTTTTAAAAAATGCTTTAGGGGTGCCTGGGTGGCTCAGATGGTTGAGCGTCTGCCTTCAGCTCGGGTCATGATCCCGGGGTCCTGGGATCGAGCCCCACCCCACGTCGGGCTCCTGGCTCGGCGGGGAGCCTGCTTCTCCCTCTGCCTCTTCCTCTCCCCCTGGCTCATGCTCTCTCTCTATCTCTGTGTCCAAATGAATGAATAAAATCTTTAAAAAAAAAAAAAAATGCTTTAAAAATAAATAAATAAATAAAATAAAATAAATGCTTTAGAGAGCAAGACACGGACTAGCACAAAGCTGAAAGGAAGAAGAGCTTTCTCACACATTTTAGCACCTGCTGACTATTGTTCTTTATCACTCCACGTCTCACACCTCCTCAATCCGTTCAGCTCACATTAGCCACAAGGGCGGTGCCTAGCCCCTGGGTCCCTGAGATCCTCAGCATTCCCACCCTCTCAGCAAACCGCCCCCCATCCCGCCACCTCCCCCTTGTCCCCACTGTTTACACTGAGGCTGTGAGTTCCTGTTAAAATCACAGTCCCACACTTGCCAGCCAGGTGCCCTCAGGCAGGATGCTCCACTCCTCACCTGCCCAGTGAGCAAATGAAAAGCACTCACCTCACAGCCTGTATGGGTTAAATTACAGAATGAGGGTAAAGCGTTCTCACAGCCCCTTGTCTGGTGCAAAGAAAGTTCTTGGGACATAATGGATGTCATTAACAGTGCCCCAGCACCACCACCCATCTGCTCCCCCACCCCTTAATTTTTCAGCTTCTTACCCCCGGCTGCTCTTTGGAAGCCTCTGAGGAGCTTCACCTGGTCTGATGTCCATCCTGGGTACAGTATGGGTACCCACGTCCAGTTATGCTTCCCAAGGTACAGCCAGGATTACAAGCCTGGCCCAGACTGGTCTTTCTCTTGGGAGGAGGCTGCCCTCAGACAAGTGGAGCTCACCCTTCCTATAGATGCACCATGACTTCCTCTTGCTTCTACAACAGAGGAGGAGGGGCACCTGGGTGGCTCAGTGGGTTGGGCGTCTGCCTTTGGCTCAGGTCATGATCCCAGGGTACTGGGATCGAATCCTGCATCGGGTCCCCTGCTCAGCGGGGAGTCTGCCTCGCCCTCAGCTCATGCTCCCTCCCTCTCTCTCAAATAAATAAATAAAATCTTTAAAAAAAAAAAGAGTCATCCATGTTGTTGCAAATGGCAGGATTTCCTTCTTTCTCAAAGCTAAATAGCATTCCATTACGTGTTTATATATAAAATTTATATATTTATATACATACATAAATGTATACATTTATAATATATATAAATCACAACTTCTTTATCCACTGACGAGCACTTAGGTTGTTTCCACATCTTGGCTACTGTGAATAATTCTGCAATGAACACAAGGGTGCTTCCTCTTACCTTTGAATGAAATATTTATTGATGCTTCTCTTTTACAATGTATTTTGTTTCTCCAATTAGATACTCATACATATTATCTGAAGGAAAGCGAGGAGAGGGGCTAACCGCAGAAAGCTCAGAAAAGCAACTATACACACCCATATCCCCTTCACTCAGCAAGATCTACCCCATCAGCATTCCAATGCACACTCCTTCAGACCTTCCTTTAGATGCACGCACACACGCGCGCGCACACACACACGCAAGCACACACATCTATTTTTACACAAATTCGAAATTTTATTGTGCATGTTTTCTAGCTTGCTTTTTTACTTAATACACAACGAACTGATTTTTCTTTTTTTTAAGAAAATTATTGCCTATTCTGCCTCATGAGTGAAAGCACAGGATAATAAAAGCAACTTCATGCACTCTAATATTCGAAAAATAAGGAACCCTTCCCTGAATAAAAGAAGACTAGCCTGTGGATAAAGCCAGGAGTCAGCTCACCATGAGCTCCATCCATGAGCTCCGTCCGGCAGCTGCCTGGGGCTCAGTCGGTCCGGAAGGACCCTCAAGGTCATTCACACCCACCACTCTGCGCGCAACGGACAGACACCCGGGTCCACCCTGCGCACCATGGACAGAGACCCGGGTCCACCCCGCGCCCCGCGGACAGAGACCCGGGTCCACCCCGCGCCCCGCGGACAGAGACCCGGGTCCACCCCGCGCCCCGCGGACAGAGACCCGGGTCCACCCCGCGCCCCGCGGACAGAGACCCGGGTCCACCGCGCGCACCGCGGACAGAGACCCGGGTCCACCCCGCGCACCGCGGACAGAGACCCGGGTCCACCGCGGTGGGTCCACCCCGCGCACCGCGGACAGAGACCCGGGTCCACCGCGCGCACCGCGGACAGAGACCCGGGTCCACCCCGCGCACCGCGGACAGAGACCCGGGTCCACCGCGGTGGGTCCACCCCGCGCCCCGCGGACAGAGACCCGGGTCCACCCCGCGCCCCGCGGACAGAGACCCGGGTCCACCCCGCGCCCCGCGGACAGAGACCCGGGTCCACCGCGCGCCCCGCGAACAGAGACCCGGGTCCACCCCGCGCCCCGCGGACAGAGACCCGGGTCCACCCCGCGCCCCGCGGACAGAGACCCGGGTCCACCCCGCGCACCGTGGACAGAGACCCGGGGCCACGTCCTCCTCTTCCACCACCTGCTGCGTGCCTTCCATGTGTCATTCCATCACTCTTAAACTCCAACTTCTGCATACCTAGAGTAAAGCATGGAAAACGCTCCTGTCCTGTGGCTGTCATAAAGATTAAGGAGACAAGGTGCCCGAGGGCCTGTCACAGAGCCTGAAGCGGGCTGGGCGCCCAGCCGACCCTCTTCCCATCTCCCACTTCTAAGACTGCAGCCTGTTCAGCGGACCACTGGCCCCATCACCCAGAGAGCCCCCTCCCGCCGTGACCCTCGAGAAACAGTCATCACATACACACACACACACACACACACACGTGCGCAAAATGACTACTACGTGGCATCTTTAATTGCAACAAAGGGCGGGGACGGGGGAGCAAAAGAAAACCTTAGAAATCCTCTATCTGTCGATATAAAATACAAAATGCACTATGTTAAATCCATACTGCGGGAGAGCACATGGCTTTTACAAGTAACCACAGATGGACATGTGCTAACAAGAAATTATCTTCAAGATACTTTACTGAGTGAAAAAAAAGAAACTGAGACATGATACATTGTTGTGGGGGGGGGCGCCTGGCTGGCTCAGAGGAGCATGCAACTCGATCTCGGGGTTTGTGGGTTCGAGCCCCACGTTGCACATAGAGATGACTTAAAAATAAAGATCTTGGGCGCCTGGGTGGCTCAGTCGTTAAGCGTCTGCCTTCGGCTCAGGTCATGATCCCAGGGTCCTGGGATCGAGTCCCACATCGGGCTCCCCGCTCGGCAGGAAGCCTGCTTCTCCCTCTCCCACTCCCCCTGCTTGTGTTCCTGCTCTCGCTCTCTCTCTCTGTGTGTCAAATAAATAAAATCTTTTAAAAAAAAAATAAATAAATAAAGATCTTTAAAAAAAAAAATACATTATTTGGGCGCCTGGGTGGCTCAGTCGGTTAAGCATCCGACTCTTGATTTGAGCTCAGGTCATGATCTCAGGGTCCTGGCATCGAGCCCCACACAGAGCTCCATGTTCAGCAGGGAGCCTGCTTGAGATTCTCTCTCTCCCTCTCCCTCAGCCCCACCCCCAGCTCATGCTCACTCTCTCTCTTTAAAATAAATAAATCTTTTTAAAATAACACATTCTTAACTAATGATGTAATGTATGGGGATTAACATAACAATAAAAAAATTTAAAAAAAAATAAAATAAAATAACACATTCTTGTTATTTATTCCAATGAAGAACTAAACCCACAAATCCTCAGGATGTATTTTCACAAGGGGCTTGGGAGGTGGGCAACGAGGGTTAGTCTAATTCTGGCTTCTCAACCTTTTTTTCAAGACAACACTCTCTGAGAAGCCTCTGAAGACTCATCTTTCCTCGTCCCGCCCCGACCACTGTGAAAATTTAATACCACAGATAAATCGCTGATCCGTTTGTGTATCGTGACCCTCTGGAGGGCCACCAGCAATCACTGGTCAGAGCTAGGATATTTTGTCCAAGAACCAACTTCCTCCCCATGGCAGATGTGTTGTTTAATTCATACGTTATTTACGTGATTAAAAGTTAATAATTTAAGAGATTCTCCCCCCAGCACCACATGAGACAGTAAGACCATATCTCCTGCCCCAAACTATCCGTGGATGGGACTGCCAGTGAGGCCTGGGTGGGATTATGCAGAAATGCAAACATGGACTTCATGCAGAAATGCAAACATGGACGTGGGCCATGCTGATATGTTTGCATCTGTACTGAAAGGATGCGGACAGCAGGAGAAAATTCAAATCCCCCTGAGGCTGCAAACCTTATATTGTTGGGGGCGTGCCCAGTGTCTAAACCTCCAGAGCCCCCACGTCCCAGTGACCGTGAGCTGCCTTCTAAGGGCCCAGTGAGAATGTTCTGGTCTCCTGGTTTCCCTCCTACCTCGTGGCTGAACCTTCTCTGTTGCAGCTGGTTTTCCCCTCACCCCCCTTTGGGGTGCCTCTGGGCCCCATCCCTGGCCCTCTTCTCTTCTCTATCCACCCCACTTCCTAGGTGATCTCATCCAATATGGCAGCCTAAAGACCAACACCAAGTCACCATGATGAGTTCAAAGTTATACCTGCAGCCCACTTCCCTGGACTCAAGCCTTACCTTTCCAAATACCTACTCAGTATCATTCCTTGAGTAGACAGAAGAATCTCAAACTTCGCATGCCCAAACAAACTCTGGATATTCTTCCCAAAACCCACAACTTCCGATCCTCACTTTCCCATTTATTGTTTTTAATTTTTTTTAAGATTTTATTTATTTATTTGACAGACAGCGAGCTTGAGAGCAAGAGAGAACAGGAGCTGGGGGGAGAGGCAGAGGGAGAGGGGGAAGCAGACCCCCCTGAGCAGGAGCCAGACACAGGGCTTGAGCCCAGGACCTCGGGATCATGACCTGAGCAAAAGGCAGACGCTTCATCAACTGAGCCACCCAGGCAGCCCCCCCCCCCATCCCTTCTTAGCAAAGCGGAGTGATCCCTGCAAGTGCTGAGTCAGGTACATCGATCCTCTGTTCAGTGGACCCTCTGATGACTCTCCTAGCATATGGAGGAAAAGTCTCCAAGGTCCTCCTGCCTTGGCCCCTCCCACCATCCCCCACACTCCCCACCCCTCACACACACTCACATTTTCCCAGCCACCCTGACCTCATTGCTGTTCCTGGACTCCAGGTTTGCCCAGGCCACAGAGCCTTTGCACTTGCTCTGCCTTCTACCTTCTGGCTGGAATGCTCTTGTCCCAGAAATCCACACACACTTGTTTCTTCATATCTTCCCGGGCTTTGCCCAGATGTCCTCCCCTGCCCATCCCATTTAAAATGACAAATCTCTTTAATCGCCACCCAGCTTACATAGTCTTGTTTACTGTCTGTAGCCCTCATGGTAGAATGTGAACTCTATCCGCTACTGGATCTCTGGCTTTGGAGGGTGCACGCTGCAGGGGCTCAGCTCTTTCATTGAACAAACTCCTCATCTTGTTAACGCGCCAAAGGGTTCTGCTGGGGGGAAGGCCCCCTTTTAACCTTCTAGCTAATGCCCAGCAATTCTCTCACCTCAGAGAAGTCTCCAGGCTTAAAAAATACCACTTCCCTCCCCGCCCCCCGCCCCCCGCCCCAACACATACACACAAAATGCCACCACAGGTCCCTGAACAGCTCAAAGGCTAGTGGGCACTTTCCGTGGCTGAGCCAGCAAATACCACTCGTGTCACAAGTTTTCGAAGCTCAGCGATTTGCTGAGGGTCCAGCCAAGGGCAAGAGCCTCTCCTACCCACCAGGCACCCGTCTTTCTCTCCAGAAGTCCACGCGAGCCACAAAGCACCCAGGCTCCGTCCATCTCTGAGCTCCATTCACGGCAAACCCTAAAACTTAAGTCAGAATCTTTTCCTCTTCTGATCTGGAAGAAAACCAGAGGTGCTAAACTGAACATCTTGACTGAATTTCCTCCGGGCAAGCTTTCCCCGGGCTCGCTCCTCCGACACCCCCCACCCCTCCCGCCAGACCCAGTCGGAGCCAGACTTTTCAGTGACTCCGTCCAACACAGAGCTGTGGCAGTGGACCCAGACCCCCGAGCCCAAGCGGCAACAGCGTTCTGAGCTGGCTCCACGCCTGTCACCACGAACGACAAGAGTTCCTTCCATCAGACCCTCTGGTAGCAAATGAGGAACACACCAACTTAGCAGGAAGTCGGTTTTCCTTAAAGCTTCTCTGAAGCTGGCTGCGAAAAGAGGAATCCGTACCGAATGAGTCATCGCGAAGGCCACCTGCAACTTCGACACAGTTCCTGGACTTGAACATTCTAAGACGTCGAAAAGCAAAAATCGCCAAAATGAAGGAGGTCCAACCGCGCAAGCATGCACTTCCCATCTCCCCAAAGAAGTGCCGCCACATGGATTTTATCTGCTGTAAACCCCCTGCGAGGGAGGGGGGAGGCGGTGGGAGGAGCTGGTTTCCAAGCAGAGAGCTCGGCCGCAACTCTGGCTGGCTGTGCATCCTGAGCAAGTTCCTTAACCTCTCTGAGCCTTCAGTTTGCGTATCTGAGAAGCGGACTGCACCTGGCCAGGCTGTTGAGAAGATAAATGAGACATGCTATCCAAAAGCCCTCCGTAGCCACTAGCAGACGAAGCAAGCAAAGTTGTGATCACATATGTCTGGAACGCTAGGAAGGGCGCCGCGAGCAAGCACAAAGCGGGAGAAACAGAACTCAGCCGTTGCTCTCTTGCCTTCAAGAAGTTTCGACTTCAGCTGGGACAACGTGCACCCCCCACCGCCACCGCCGAAGATTTAGCCCTGGTGAGGCAACCTACCCAGAAAAGCGCACGCCTCCATCTGCCACTTTCCTCCAAGTGTCCCTTGGGTCTGCTTATTTGGATTCTAATATCTGCCCAAGTATCCATCAATCTGGCTACCTCCTGGCCTGCAAAAGGCCTCAAAGCTGTGCCAACGAATTCCAATTCGTCTAATTCCAAGCCCGACGCAGAGCCTCCACAAGGATGCACGCACGCTCACCCCGCTGGTGCAGTGTCCCCCAGCCCAGCTAAAGAGACAGGACGGCAGAAGCCAGGGAAAGAGGATTCAAAGGCAGCCATCCAGGAACGGAGGGGAAAAAAGGAAGCAGAGGAGAAAGTGAGAAAAATCAAAGGAAAAATGAGGAATGGAAGAACCACCACTTGACATCTGCGGCTGGTGAACGACTAACACTCACACTCGAGGGTGGGGTCGCCCACAACAGCCTGCAGGGCTGAGTCAGGAGGGCAGAGGCTTTTATGCCCATTGCATGGATGAGCAAACTGAGGCTGGACGACAACCAAGCACACGTGGAGGGAGAAATGGACCGGGAACCTGCTTTCCAAACAAACACGGCCAGCGATCCGTGCGCCCCAGCACCAGACTCGAGTCTGCACCTGGAGGCAGGTGAAGTGCATGGAGCCAACCCGATGTCCACCGGCTGACGACGGGGCCCGCAGACTCGGTGTGTGCCTACAACACGACGGTCCTCGGCCCCAAGAAGCCGCGAAGCCCGGACACGCACTACAGCGAGTGAAAGAAACCAGACACGGAAGGCCACATGCTGGGGGACTCCCGCGGACATGAAATGCCCAGAACGGTCAAATCCACAGGCACAGAGCCGAGATCGGTGGCTGGCAGCGGCTGGGGGAGGATGGTGGAGAAAGTGGAATGGGGTGGGACTGCTTCTTGGGTCTGTGGTTCCCTTCTGGGGAGGCGGGGGGGTCTGAAACTGCTCTGTAACCGGATCACCCAACATCGCGCGCGTACTAAACATCACCGAGCTGCGTACTTGAGCGTGTCACCCTGCTAAGTTTTGTTATGTGAGTTTTACCACAAATCTTAAGAAGGGAGGGGACAGAGAGAAAAACCAGGAGAAAACTGGATACAGAGGAAGAGAAATGGGAAGGAGCCAAAGGTCCTTAGGCAAGAAAAGAGTTTCCCCAAATCGGGGACCCTGTGCATGTCAGGCGAGCGGGGGTCCACTGGATAAAGGAGGCCTCTCCTCTCATAGGGAACCGCTAACAGGATGCCTTCATCACGGGCTGCCGACAGAGACAGAACCCGAGGCAGCCTGGGGAGGAAAACAGCAGCAAGCAGAACGACAGGACATCGAGGTAGGGGCTGACACACCAGGAAACGCTCAGCATTTACTTCTCTGTGCTTTGTAATGACAGAATCATTCATTCCCCAAATAGGACTGAGTCCCCAACTCTGGGCCAGCCCCTGTCACCGCAGAGATCAAACCCCTGGCCTCTCTGAGTTAACCCTCCGGGAGGCTGGCCACGACCTCGTGGGCAGATGAATGTCATCGGTGGCTCAGTCCACCGAGCGCAAACGGAAACTAATAAATGAAGCTTTCTTCTCTGACTTTCACGTATGCTAATCACATGGGGTGGCTGAGTAGAGGTTAGAAAGTAGATGGACACGGTCAGTAGAAACATCAGCTCGTCCCCACGGGGCGTGAGCTCTAAGCAGAGACCTGCCCGCAGAAAACCAGCTATTTTAATTAAAAATTCTGGACTTAGGGCCAGAGAAAGGAATCTAACTTCAGGCCACCGTTTCTGACAGAATTCTTCTGGAAGACACGAACCCATGCTTAGATGGGCCTTTACTTGAGCTCGGTCGTGGGGACCCTGCGTGAAGAAACTGGACACACAGCTCCATCCTTGTGGGGCTCACGTGCTAATGAAGGACACACGCGATCATGGGACATACAGTGTGCCCACTAGGGACATATGTAAGGAGAAAAACGGGCCAAGCACGGTGCCCCCTGTCACTGCAAGGTTTTGATCCCACAAAGAACCACGTAAAGAAGTCTCCTACCCAGGGGCGCCTGGGTGGCTCAGTTGGTAAAGCGTCTGCCTTCGGTTCAGGTCATGATCCCGGGGTCCTGGGATTGAGTCCCGCATCAGGCTCCCTGCTCAGCGTGGAGCGCCTGCTTCTCCCTCTGCCTGCCGCCCTCCCCAACTCCTGCTTGCTCTCTCTCTCTCAAATAAATAAAATAAAATCTTTTTAAAAAAAAAGAAATCTCCTACCCAAATCCAGGCTAAAGGTCCTGCAGGACTCCGATCGGGAAATGCCACAGGATCAGGGGCGTAAACAAGAGAAATCCCAGGTCTGAGGCCAGAAGTGGGCGATCGAGGTGTGGGCAGGGCTGCGCTCTCCTGAGGGCTCTCTCCTTGGCCGCCATCCCCCTGTGTCTTCACAGGGTCTTCCCTCCACGTGTGTCTGCGTTCCGATCTCCTCTTCTTATAGAGACACCCACACGACCTCATTTTAACCTAATTACTACCTCTTTGGACTCTACCTCCGAATAGTTACCTTCTGGAGTGCTGGGGGTTAGGCTTCAGCATATGAATTTGGGGGCAGAGTGGGGGCCTGCACAGTTTAGCCCATCCCAGGCCCTGAGTGCCCCCACTGCCCGGCACATGCCCCCACCCCCACCCCAGCCACTCACCGGCTTCCCCACAGACGAAGAGCCCCCTGATCCCAGGGACCTGAGTCCCGTCGGCGGGCTTCCCAGGGCCGTCAACAGCTTTTCTAAGGCCTGAGCAGAGGACAAGGGGGTCTCAGGAAGCAGTCTCAGAAGCAAGTTCCAGGGGGGCCGAGGGGGACGGACCACCCAGCAGCGGGTGGGACAAGGCCGCCGGGGGGGGGACAGTGGGGTCCACAGGCACCAGGCCCCTGCCCATTTCCTGCACAGACTCTCTGAACCGGCCATGCATTGGTATCAACTTACCCTGGAATTTCAAACCATGGTCACATCCACGGTCACCTTGAAAACCCTTCCAAGCAACCTATGAGCCAGCGGGATGGATATCACCACGCTTACAGATCGATGAAGAAGCTGGTCAGAGATTTTAGATGAATTTTGCAAGGTCAAAGAGCCAAGAGGTGTGGGAGGGTGGGGGTCCTCCAATTAGACTCCAGGGCTCCTGACGGCTATCCACGGTCCCCTCGGCTACACCCAGCTGTCCCTGCAGCTAAGCAGGATGGGGCGGCGGGGAGAATACCAGCTCATGGGACATCCTCTCATCTTCCATCCTTCACTCTTGGAAAACAAAATGCCTTGTTCGCCAGGACCCGGAGGCCTTACTTTGATGTTCGGCATTCTGAGCCCACCTGGCTACCCTCCCCGCCCTTCCCACCTTGGCCTTCCATGACCCCAAACCTCACCTCGTGACAAGGCCATTCACACCTTTTTGGAGAAACACTGCTTAAGCCATGAGCCAAAATCAGAGCAAGATGCGCCCAGTCCTCTAAGGTAAGCTCTCTCTTCATCCTCTTCATACACCCGTCCATGCATCCAGCCATCCAACGCTTACTGAGCCAGACCTCAACGAGGCCAAGCACTGCGCCAGGCTGGAGAGGTTACAGAGATTTATCCAGAGACCGTCCTGCCCCGGAGGAGCTCAGAGTGCAGTGAGGGCAAGTCAGTGCGACCCGATGTGGTAAGTGAAGGGCGGGGCGGCGTGCCCCATGGAAGCCAGAGGAAGGATGACCACCCTGTCTTGGGTCTGGATGAAGATGCTCAAGCCCCGGGGCAGGCCTGAGAGCAAAGGGACTCCGGCCAGAGACAGCAGCTCTGCAAAGGGGTGTGTGCCAGGAGAGCAAGCGAAGAGGCTGGGGAGGGAGATCAGATGCTGTCTGTGGGGCGCCTTGGCACTCAGGGCAACGGAGAGCCGATGGAGGGGACTCGGCAGCACTCGGGCTTCCGAGGACATCACGGGTGGCCGTGTGAGCATGCAAACACCAGCCCTGGGGTTTCCCGGCTCAGAAATATTTACTAAGGATCCGGTTTGTGGAAACCTTGCCCAGTCCCAGGGGGAGGTCCAGCACGTCCAGACCGCTTCCCTCCCGACCTTCGCATCTCCCAGAACGCCTGCCCCTCCCAGAACGACTTCCTCTCCCCCCTCCCCCCAGAAACCAGGCGAAACCCAAAGACAGGTGACTCTGTGATTATCAATCACGCCCGCGGCGCGCGTCCACTCGGCAACCCTCTCCAGCTTCCCCGCATCTCACATTGGTCCTCATTTGCAAGACTTGCAGCTGTAGCTGAATATACATATATATATATATATATATGTAGTCTCAATGACTTGCAGTGAAGCATAATTTACACCTTCTCCTGCTTCCCAGGGAAATCATTTCCCCAAGACTAAGAATAAAGCGGACCAGCCACCTAGAACAACAAAGCACCCCAACCGGCCCCCGGTAAGCCCCTGGGAATCAAACCAGAGCTGCACTTGAGTTTAGCACCCTCTAGAGCAACGCTGCTGGGCAGAGGGGAACATGAGCGTTTGGTGGCACAAAATACTGGGCTTTTCCAACAGACTCCCACAGAACCCCGGAGGGCTTCCTGGAGGAGTCGCCCGAAGAGGAAGGGGAGTGATGGAGTCCACTGAGGGGGTATGTGGCCAGAGCAGTAGCCCTGGCATACAGACCTCCAGGAGCCAGCACCAGTGAACCCAGGTCTGGGAAACGGACTTTCAGACAAGGTCTGGCTCCCCTGCGTCCCATTCACGCTCAAGCATTAGCTGTCTTGTGGGGCCACGGTCCGGGCCAAGGGCAAAGGACCCGGGCCACAGCAGCCTCTCCAGGCCCGCCGGAGTGCCTGGCCATGTTTTGGTCAAGCCCCGTATCTGACATCTCCCCGCAGGCTGGGCTCCCCACCCACCAAATACACGTGGAATGAGGAAGCAACCTGGCTCTGTTCTCATCCTGGCGACTTTCTCCTGGGCGAGGCCGAGGAGGTCCGTCTGCAATTCCGAACTTTACCAGGATCTCTGCTGCCACCCCTACCACTGGGTTCCTCGGGGGCACACAAAGACCAGGTCTCCTAGCCTCCTCTCCGCCTGAGCACCCGCAAATCCCAGCTCACTGTCTCTCTGATCCCAAACTCCCAATCAGCACGCATTCATCATCGGGCCAGAGTGCCAAGCGGACACCCTATATTTTTTGTCCTGAAGGCCAAAGATCGCCCCCTCTTTTCAAAGCAGGGGGTCAGACACAGGAAGACTATGCCCTCTCTCTCCCCTGGGTGGGCTGCTACGAGCCCAGAGGGAAGCCTTTTCCTCTGTTCCCCGGAGACCAAGGATGAGCACAAAGCCCCAAAAGGGCCACCTTGAAGGGTCAGATTCTAGGCCCAGGGCAGACGGGAACTGGGGCACAGCAGAGTTTCCCACAACGGCGGTCGCCTTCTGCCCCTTCAAGGAACCCCCAACAGTACTCAAACCTTGCAGCTGGCTAGCTGAAAGAAGGAATCCATGTCCCCTCCGCCATGTCACAAAACACACCGACTTTAATATTAGAGAAGGGCACTTACCCATACTCTGGGAAGGAACCTGCCCAGTCGGGGCGAGGTCTCGGGGGGCCTGTTAACGCAATCTTCCATGTTTACAGGCTGGTTAATCTGGCATGTGCTCCAGGATAAGACTCCCCTTAATTACCACCCTGTAGGTACGAGTCCAATCTTGGTCACACACAGGAAGGTTTACCGTACCCGGGGAGGGTCCTCATGGGAGGGGATTTAGAAGACATTTCAAAATAAGAATTTCTGTTTAAGTCTGCGGCCTAAATACATACCATGACAAAGCTGAAGATCCTTCCCTACAAGGGTCACGATTCCTCGGGAAAGCACAGCTTTGGTGATGCTAGGCCTAGCAAAAAGGGACTTGGAGGAGCTACGAGATAAAATGAGCCGTGGGCGCCTGGGTGGCTCAGATAGTTAAGGGTCTGCCTTCGGCTCAGGTCATGATCCCAGGGTCCTGGGATCGAGCCCCACGTCGGGCTCCCTGCTCAGCGGAGAGTCTGCTTCTCCCTCTCCCTCTCTCAAATAAATAAATTTAAAAAAAAAATTTGGGGGGGCTCAAATGGTTAAGCGTCTGCCTTCAGCTCGGGTCATGGTCCCAGGGTCCTGGGATCGAGCCTCGCATCAGGCTCCCTGCTCGGCTCTCTCCCACTCCCCCTGCTTGTGTTCCCTCTCTCGCTGTGTATCTCTCTGTCAAATAAATAAATAAAATCTTTAAAAAATAATAAAAAATAAAGTAAATTTTTTTAATAAAATGAGTTAAGTGACAGTGACCAAAAGCCAGAAAGACAAGGTCACAGCCAGAAAGACAAGGTCACCGCCAGAAATGCGACCAAGAGGTTCCTTTCACTAAGAAAAAGCAAATAGTAATGACCAGCACTCTGGGTGATAGATGGGAAGCGAGAAACGGTGGTGGCTACCAGCGCATACGGAGTCGACACCACGCCACTGAGTAGCATTTACGCCAAAGGAAACGGTTCTAACTTGCAACGATGCTCACATCCCCATTTCAAAGACAGGGAAACTGAGGTCGAAGGTCAGGTAATCAAGGCGCCCAAACAAACCCAGGTCTGTTCAGCCCTGAACAGTGTGACACCTGATTGCCTCCCGACATACTACCAACTGAAGGGGCGCTCCCAGTCTGGGATTCTAGGAGCGCCCCAAGAATCAAATCAGCCTGGAGGGAGGTTAATTTCCTCAACACCTGTTTCCTCTCTCCAGCAGGAAATAATAAAAGTTTGTTGCCCTTCATATACAAGGTGACAATCCTACTTCATGTACTCGGGAGTTACTTGCTCCCACCGCGGCGAGGCTGCCGGCCTGCACGAGGACACAGCAAAAAAGGAAGCTAGGTTGCATCCCAGAATTAAGTGGTAGCATTCCCCCATGGGAAGAAAAGCTTAAAAACACCGCGGAGGCCAGTCCTGAATGACCTTGTAAACAAAGCTAAGGCCTATTATATCATAAAGGCAATGAGAAACCTACAAAAGGTCTTGCGTCTTGCATTCGCCTTTCCCTCATTGCAAGAAGGGCCTCTTGGGGGGCGGGGGGTGGGGGGGTGCATCCGGCGGCCAGAGACCCATCAGACCCAGGCAAGAAGCAATTCCCACTAATCAGCCCAGCCTCAGCAGCAACAACCATCAGGAGGTGGTTTCCAAGTCAACTCCAAATGGCCCCCGGCTACACGCTTACTTGCTTGCACGGGTAGGACCTGTGTCCTGAAACCGCCCCCCTTCCGAAATCGACAGACTTGCTACTCAAAGCGTGTGCCCAAGACTAGCAGCAACAGCCTCCCCTGGGGGCCTGTGACTCAGGCAGGACCTCAGGCTCCATCCTAGGCCTTCTGAAAGCCAATCTGCATTTAATAAGACACCAGGGCGGGGGCTCTGTGCCCGCGGCCCAAAGGCCTTGACCACAGTACTTCATTCAACCAAACAGTCTTGCACTATGACCTCCGGGGGGCCCACGGGAAAAGGCTTCTCCCACCCGGCTACGGCCCCAGCAGGAGCCCCCAGCAGGCGGCATTCAACTTGGCATGATGCCCAGAGCTCAAGGGATGTCAACTCCATTTACAGAGTGTATACGAGGTGCCAGGGTTCCCCCAGGCTCTCCTGGACCCTCACGGGAGCCCCCCTAAAACTGAAAAAGCTCCCGCGGCTTGCCTGGGGGTCTCACAGGCAGCAAGGGCTGAGCCAGGACTTGAACCCAGAGCTGCCACACTCTTGGCCGGCATTCTGCAGGGTCCCCATGGTAGGGGGGTGGGGGGGGCCCTGCGCTCCTACCCCAGGCCCTGGAATGTGATCTGGGAGGTCCACCTGGGGGGTAGCTGCCGGGCACACATTACAGCCCACAAACCAAACCGCACCAGGCATCCAGCATCCCCTGGGAACTGATACACTGCCTCAAGACAGGGAGGCCACACCCCTGCGAGATGTCACTCACCACAGTGTTCCCCAGCCTTTCCTCCTCCATAGGCAGCTCCTGGCCCTGCTCCCAACAAAGCGTTCCCGGCGCCCCCTCCACCGCGTGAGGGAGGGACCCCTCTGGGCAAACAGGAACTCTGGCTACCACCCTCCCCACCCTCCCCATCCCACCTTTTTACCACCTCCCTCTCTCTGTCCTCAGATTACACAGACTCAAAGAGGGGGTCTCCTTCCCAAGCCTGTGTTCTTTCTAGTACCCTGGGCAGCCTATAATCCACTAAAAGAAGAAAACTTTTACAAAGGTAAACAAAACCCAATCTCATTCCAGGATTTCATCACAGCTTACAGGCAAACTTAAAGACCCCTTAGGTGACCCAAATGCTTTGCTACTCAGGACACCGGGGTGGCTGAGTCGGTTGAGCATCCACCTTCGGGCTCAGGTCGTGATCTCGGGGTCCTGGGATCAAGCCCCGTGTGTCAGGGAGTCTGCTTCTCCCTCTCCCTCCCCTGCTTGTGCGCTCTCTCTCTCAAATAAATAAATAAACTCTTTAAAAAAAAAAAATGCTGGGGCACCTGGGTGGCTCAGTCGTTGGGCTTCTGCCTTCAGCTCAGGTCATGATCCCAGGGTCCTGGAATCGAGCCCCACATCGGGCTCCCTGCTCAGCGGGAAGCCTGCTTCTCCCTCTCCCACTCCCCCTGCTTGTGTTCCCTCTCTCACTGTGTCTCTCTCTGTCAAATAAATAAAATATAAAAAAAATTGCTTTGCTACTCAAATTGTGGCCCACAACACCAACACCACCATCATCACTTGGGAGCTAGTTAGAAAATGCTAGCGTTGGAGGCCCGAGCCCAGACCTACTGGATCAGAAATGACATGGTACAGGTAGGTTCTAAGCATGTGCTGACATCAGAAGACAAGCTCTAGGTACTCAGACCCTCCTTTATAATATGAAAATATGAGGAGGTTCCTGGCTGGCTCGGTCAGTGGAACACTCACGACTCGATCTCAGGGCTGTGAATTCGAGCCCCACGCTGGCTGTCAAAATGGCTTAAAAAAAGAAATAAAACTCTCTAAAAATAAATAAATACGTGAAAATATGAGACTGGAGTATCAGATTAGCGGGATCCCGTGTTGAATGTGTCCTTGGTGATCAACAACGCAACTCAGTTTTATTTTTCACTCTGAGCACAACAAAGGCTTACAGCTATTTATCAAAAAAAAATTTTTTTCTTTTGCTAAATGAGAACAGTAGACTCAAACTTCCTCTTTCTATTTCTAAATTGCATTAAGAATCAAAAACAAATGGTCTCAGTGACACTCTTCCCTGAGCCGCTGCTAAAATAAGGATCCTCTGTCATGATGAAATTAGGACAAGGGCTCGTTGCTGTAGAATTTTTAAAATATCATCTCTAAAGAGTTTTTACAACCTAATTAGTTTTTTGTTGCTGTTGTTGACTAATCCTGGAGTTTGCTGTGCATTTGACAAGCAAACGAGAAGGGAGGAGGGATTAAGGCATGGGAGACAGACCCATGGATGAGAAACATCCAGAAGCGTTTTCATTCCAACAGAACAAGTGTGAGGCTTAACTCTCTTAGGTCACCTGTCAGAGTCACCCTGCAGGGGACAGCACATCCCTAAGGTCTCCCCAAAGAGGACCCACTAACCTCAGCTCCCTGGCTCGGCTGTAGCTCACGGAGCCCTGTGGACAGCTGACCCAGAGTAGGTGCTCAAATATAAATGTTTAGGTTTTGGTGAACCAGAAACTGTGACAGATGTATTGACCACAAAGAAAAAAGAAATCATAGGAAGTCTGGGGGTCGGGAAATGATCGCATTTGTCCAAAACGCATAGGTAAAGTATCTATTCCTGTGCCCAGCAGAGTGCTAGATGGCAGGATAGCTTGGAGAAGGCGACAGAGCTTTGCAAGAACGGTTAAGAGTTCATCCTGGCTCTGAGGAGCTAGGGCGACCTGATAAGGTCTGCAATGGGATGAAGACCCTGCGGCTGTGGGAGCTTGTCAGACACGCAGCACCTCGGGCCCCCTTGCAGGCCTACAGAGCCAGGATCTGCAACCAACAAGACCCAGGGAATGCATTTTGAGAACCTTGCTCTAGAAGCACTGGATTTAGTCTTGAGGAGCACAGCTGAAGGTATGACCAGAAAATACTGAGCCTGACACAGCGTAGAAACTAGGGCATCCTCCCGGAGAGCATGTCCACATATATTCAGCATGCTCCTTTCCTCCTGAGCACATGGTAGGACAGCGACCTACCACATTAGGTGTGCTTTGGTCAATGAAGTATGAGCACAAGTATCATATGTCGCTTCTGGGCAGAAGCTTTAGGGACCAGATGCTGTTTGACATGATCACCAGCAAGATTGCAGAGAGTGGTGGCTCCTTCATCCTGGATCCTGGAGGGTCTCGTGGCCCCAAACCAACTTACAACAGACGTGCAGCCTGAGAAGGAAGCAAACCTAGGTTGTTTTACTCACCGAGAGCAGAGGGCTGTTTGTCACAGAAGCATATCCTAACCCGTCCTGACTGATACAGCACATAGCCCACGATGCCCGCATTTTTCTCAGAAACCTTCTGCGACTCCCCATTGAGAAATGCTCAGATGCATCACTACCAGTGGGTAGGACTTCTCAAAAACCCCGAACGGCATCACCTAATTCAACGACCCTCTTCGCTCTTCAGACTTCACTCTGCCAATTCCCTTATTTTCTCCTTTCCAGATTGCCTTGTGTATTTATGCTTTTATCTCATTGTGCCGTATGCTTTTTGGTAAGCTGCTTTAAATCCTCTTTGCAACAAGGTGATAGACAGATAGTCACACGTACAGATATACCAGACTTGGCTCCAAATGAATTTTGGCTGTTTCCAAAAAAAAAAAAAAAGAAGAAAAAAAAGAAAAGAAATCAAAACCACCCCTCCTCCCCCAAAAGACAAAGATTTGCTATCACTGAGGATATTTAAAAGAACGTGGCCCTGGGCCAGCAAGTATTCCTTCAACCTGTTCTCTCCACGAAAGGATACTTACAGAATGCATGGTACACACAGTCCCTGCTTTTAAAAAGCAATTCATTCCTGGACACACCATCTCTTTTTGCCTTGTCATAAGGCGAGATATGAAGTATGCTAACTCCATGAAACATTTAGCATCACTGACCAAATTCTTTATTTTTTTAAATCCAGCTTCAATATAGTTATTGAGCCCCTTCTGCTTATCTGACCTCGTGCTAAGCACAAGTAAGACTTATTTTAACAAGTAAGATGAATTTTAACTAATTTCATCCTGGTTGGAAATGTTGTGGCCAAATTATGCTCGAGTATTAGAAACGGTGCTACCGCGGGATTCCTGGCACCCACAGCTTGCCTATCAGATGCTTCCTGAGCCCAAATTTCTAGAAATGGAATTGCTAGATCAGAGGGCATGAATATTGTAAAGGTTTTTAAAGTATATTGCCCAATTACCCTCCAGGGAGGGACGCCTGGTTGGCTCAGTCCGGTTGGGCATCTGCCTTCGGCTCAGGTCATGATCCCAGGGTTTGGGGATTGAGTCCCACGTCAGGCTCCTTGTTCAGCGGGGAGCCTGCTTCTCCCTCTGCCTGCCGCTCTCTCTTCTTGTGCTCTCTCCCTCTGACAAATAAATAAATAAAATCTTAAAAAAAAAAAAAATACCCTCCAGGGAGCCTAGGACAATTTTCCTACACCATTCCTTGCCAATGCTCATTCTTTTTTAATTTTGACAGTTTTCATTAAAGCAAGTATCTTTTTTGGGGCGCCTGGGTGGCTCAGTTGGTTAAGCAGCTGCTTTCGGCTCAGGTCATGATCCCAGGGTCCTGGGATCGAGCCCCGCATCGGGCTCCCTGCTCGGCGGGGAGCCTGCTTCTCCCTCTCCCTCTCCCTCTGCCTGTCTCTCTGCCTACTTGTTCTCTCTCTCTATCTCTCTGTCAAATAAATAAATAAAATCTTTAAAAAAAAAAAAAATAAAGCAAGTATCTTTTTAAAAATGTGCCACTCTTTGGGGCACCTGGGTGGTCCAGCTGGAAGAGCATGCAGCTCTTGCTCTCGGGATCATGAGTTCGAGCCCCATGTTGGGTATGGACATGGCTTCCCATTCTTTGATTACTAGGGAGACTGAATACGCTGATGACTTTGCCTATCGTTTATTATCAAGTGACCACCCAAGGTCTTTGCCCATTCTCATATGGATGTGATCCTTTGTTTTTGTTTTCATAATTTATAAGAGCACTTTCTGCATTAAGGATATTAACTTTTTCCCGATTCGTATTTGCCTTTGCCTCTTGTTTTTAAGGAAGAGGTCTCTGGTGGCAGAATGGACGGACGATTCACAGATAAGGAGAAGACAGTAGGAAAAGGGTATCACCACCAACCTGCAAGAGGTGAGCCCCACCCCGAGAGTCAACCCACCAGCAAGTGCTTTTGACTCGACCTGCACAATATACTCCAGATCCACCCACTTCTCACCATCTCCACTGCCACCTTCCTACCCTCTTCACGGCCGGTCTCCACACCACAGCCCAGATGAGCTTGCCAAAACAAATCAGAGCGCACCCTCCCCTGCCATCAAACCACGGGCTTTCTGCGGCACTTGGAGAACTATCCACCAACTACGAAAAAGAAGGGATAATTATGCAATGTGCCGCAACGAATCTCTACGAGGGCAATCATGTTGCCATATAGAAATCAGATTAGCATGTTGACCGCCTTAACCTTATACAAGGTCATGTCAAATGGGCTCTTTTTTTTTTTAAGATTTTATTTATTTATTTGACAGAGAGAGACACAGCGAGAGAGGGAACACAATGGGCCCTATTTTTAAAAACCTTCAGAAGCTTGAAGTCAGCCAGGGTGGGAGTGTTGATACCCCAGAAATGCAAAGCTGGGGGAAAGGGCAAGAAATCCCAAATTATTTCACAGTACATTTCTTCTACTGTGCAGAATATTATAGACTCTTATAGAAAAATAAAGTTTTATATACAAATATATGTATATATAGTGAGGAGGGCAGTGGGTACAACAACAAATATCTAGATATCCTGCCTCTCTGTCACATCCCCACCTCTCTTGCCCCTGCTCACTGCTTTCTAGAATATTCTGGGTCTCGCAAATATATCATACATATACCCCTCTTGAAGGTTATTTGCATTCGTGGTGCCCTCTGCCTCAAATCACTTCTCCCCAGATACTCACATGGCTCTGCATCATCCAGATCTCTGCTCAGGTATCACCTCCTCAGAGAAGCTTCCCTGACGGTCTTATCGAACCCCCTCCTGCACCCCACACCCCACTCCACCACAGTCCCCTCTTTTATTGGCCCCACGGTACTTAAAACTTATTTTTTTCTAGTGTACCCTCTCCCCAGCTAAGTGTAAGCTTCTCTTCTGTGTCTGTCACTACCTCCCCCCCCCAGCACTTAACCAAAGAGCTCACAGCCCATCCTAGACACTCAGGGTTTGTTGAATGAATGAGTGATCGACTTCTGAACTTCTAAACTACATATAGCCCATAAGCTAAGGACGCCTTTTACATCTTTAAAGGGTTGAAAACAAAGCCAAAGAAGAAGAACACCGCTAGGGCCCAAGAAAACTGTAACAAAGTCAAATCTCGGTATCTATAAATAAAGTTTTATTGGAACTCAACCACACCCATTGGTTCTCGGATCATCTATGGCGGCTTCGCACTCCAACGGCAGAGCTGAGTAGCTGTGACAGAGCCCATATGGGGCACTTTCATGGCTTCTCACTGCTTCTGGCGCTCGGCAAATCCCAGCAACGCAGCTGTAACTCCACTTTGCCTCTTGGCCCGCAAAACCAAAAATGTTTCCTAGCCTTTGACAGAAAAAGGATGCCAGCGCGTGAAGAAGAAGTCTCTGAGAAATGTTTCTAAGGGAGAGCAGACAAGCCTCGCTAACTGAACGAACAGAAGAGAAGGTTAGGGGCGCGTGGGAGGCTCAGTCGGTGAAGCGTCTGCCTTCGGCTCAGGTCTTGATCTCAGGGTCCTGGGTTCGAGTCCCGTATCAGGTTCCCTGCTCAGCAGGGAGCCTGCTTCTCCCTCTCCCTCTGCAGCTCCCCCTGCTTGTTCTCTCTCTCTGTCAAATAAATAAATAAAATCTAAAAAAAAAAACACACACATACATCTTTATCAGATGGGAGACAGGGGAGACATGAAGCGTGCAGGGAGGAGGCAGTTAGTCCTCAGGAACCCACAAAAACCCCTCACAAGTCCATACACCTGTTGCACTTAGCCCCTCCACGCGGTCACCGTGTGCTCTGATCCCAGCAAAGGACAAGCCAGACCCCCCTGCCGGCCACCGTTTCTACTTCTCTCCACAGGTGTCAACACCACCCCACAAGTCTCACTACTGCAGGGAGAGAGGAATATACTAATTTTGCCATCAAGTAGAAGGCGGGGTGGGGGATCAGTCCTGGCATTCTGTTAGAGAGCCTGTCGTAAGCTGCCTCGCCACCACGGGTAATCAGGGAGCCAACTGCTGAGAACCACGTGCCCCGAAGCAACCGCACAGGGGTACAGGGCTTCCTGGTCTACCAACCCTCTCCTTCCTCCGGGCAAGTGGGGCCCCGGCACCTGTGCTCTCCAATGAGGTCGGTCAGACTGTCGGATGAAAGCTGGCTTTTTTCCCAGGCTGGGAGAGCCCAGGAAGGTCAGCATCTCATTCACGTTTCTAGGTGGTAATGGGCAGCAGGGATTCACGTGGTGGTGAACACATGTCAGGGATTCCTGCCGACTTGTTGCTAAGGGAACTTTTGTGAAGATGCCCTGAATCCATAGAATCCGTAAGCCCTGCCCACCGCTTTGAAGTCCTGGGGAGTGGCCACTTGACCAGAGATGGGCACAGCAGCCGAGAGGGGGAGGCTCTCCCGAGCGGAGGCGGGCAAAGGGGTGAGCTGAAGGTACATTTTCAAACAGCAGGAGCTGTTGGGGGCCACGGCCCCCAAATCAAAGGGCACAATGACTTAGTGGCGATGGCAGAAAGCCTGTTGGGTCTCTTCGGTCACGGTCACATCCTCTGGGCGCCTCCAGCCCTCCCTCGTTACCGCTTTGTGAACAGAGCTGAAAACTGCCTTAAAAAAAAATCCTGCTGTGAGGGACAAGGTCACACCCACCTTAGGTAATTCTCACGTTCCAGAACTGAAAAGTCCGGGATTAAAATCAATTTGGGCAACGTAGCAAGCAGCTACTAGGTGTCAGGCAGCTCGGATACACTGTGTCTATTCATCACCAGCACCAGAGCCCCCCACCCACCCACCCAAAAAGGCTGGCCTGCCATGCCAATGGCCCAGTGGACAGACCCAGGCTTTAGGGACAGGAAAATCTGGTTTCAAATTCGGCTGCAACATTGATCAGGTGGCCTTTATGAAGAAATCCCTGGCATCTTAAAAAAAGAGAGAGAGAAAGAGAGAGAGAGAGAATCTCCTCTGAGGATGGCAATGGAGAATTTTCTAGCAGAACAACAGCCAAGTCCCCTGCACTTTACCTCCCTCTGGGGGCTGTCTCTCTCTCTCCTGTCAGCCTGGGGTGACACCGTTTCCTCTCTAATGGATCGCTGTCCCAGATGTGTTCTGCCTACCCTTCTGCAAAAGGGCGCACGATGCACCTGTTTCCACACCTGTAGGCACCTTCCTCCCACACAGAATCCCAACTGGTCTTGTGACTCACTTTGCCAATAAAAGGGGCCAGAAGGGATGTGCCAATTCTGAGCCCAAGCCTCAAGGAGGCCTGGCAATTTGCACTTTGCATTCCTGGAAGCCAGCCACCGTGGAAAGTCTCGAGCTCCCTGCTAAAGAGGAAGGCCATGTGGAAGGGCCCTGGAGGATAAGACGCCATGCAGAGAGAAAGGCCCCCTTGGAAGAACACCAAGGTACCAGACATGGGAGTGAAGACACCATTTTGGAGTTCCAGGCCAGCTCTGCCTCGGGGACCCCAGCCCCCGCCATCATCTGACTGCAAATGCATGACAGACGCCGAGACAGACCAACAGAAGAACCACCCAGCGGAGCCCGTCGACCCACAGCGACTTGTGAGGTAATAGGAAATGGGTGTTTTGCAACACGAAGTCTTGGGGTGGCCTGTTCCACAGGAAAAGATGAACCATCGTTCCTCAATTATCCACAGCCCAGCCCAGCTCCCCAGCTCCGCAACTCTCTCTCACAGCCACACCTTGAAGGTTCGGCAGCACATCACGTGAACCCAAAATGGGAGAACAGAAGGTGGAGAGAAGGAGACCGGGTTCAAGGGTGACCCCCTGCAGCCTCCTAGTTCTGCTGGCAAATAGGGTCCCACTGTTAGCGCCTCTGAGGTCTACACCCCACAGCCAGATGGTGGCTTCTAAGAACAGCACCTCAGTCAAGGAAAGCTCTGTTGTGTTTGCATTCCAATCTTATTTACCCCCAGAATTATTATTTCCCAAAAGCTCGGGGGGGGGGGGTTCTGCAGATGCCTTCCAGTATCTTCCAGTATCTTCCAGGTCCCAAATTTCTTTTCTCCATTCAAGGTTAAGAGCAGCTCACCGGGAATTCCTGGCCCTCCACCCAGCGGACCTGCCCAGCCATGGGGTTCCCTCCTCCTGGTGCTGCTCTCCTCCTCTGGGAAACTCCACCATCCCCTGAGGAGCCCAGACCCTTGCGGCCAGCCCTTGGCCCCACCAGGGTCCCATCCCCCCTTCTCCCCCTTGGGCTCACGGTTTCCTGGAGGCCGCTTTCTGGAAGCCAAGGATATGCTGTACCCTTCTACCATTTCCTTGGAGGCCTGACCCAACAGATTCCCCCCCAGAGAGCCAGAACCAGAATCTCCCCGAGCCGGCCCCTCCCTGGGGGTTGGCTGGCCTCCAAGGCAGACCTCTCGGCCCTGTCAAGAGTTAGCTCCCAGCTCCCCTCCGTGGGGTATGCTTCTGGCAAAGCCAAGGCCTCTCAGTTCCCCTTTCTTCATACGAACAAGAAAGAAATCCTCGGGGAGTGTCCATTTTGCATACGCTGCTCTCGACTGGTAGCACCCTTCCGCCAAGATGGGGCTTCTCGGTATCACTCTTTCCACCAGGGAGCCAAAGGTCCACAGCACCCAGCTGTGCCCCCCACCATCGCACTCCTCCCCCAGGAGGCTGGTGCCGTCCATTCTGTCGGGACCTGTCTCCCCAACTGCTCCCCTGGCCTTCTGATCTCCACGCCCCCAGCAGGCTCAGGGCCAGGCACCTGCTGGCCCACCGCCCATGAGCTTGTCCACATCCAGGCCCCTTGTCCAGCTTCCTGGGTGCTGCAACAACTTCTAGCCTTGATGAACACCCGGCCGCTGCTTCTCCAGACTCCTGATTTCATAAACTGGCCGGCCAGCCCACCACCAGCGACTCCCTTGGGAGCTCTGCGTTGTCACCTGACCCAGTCTGGCTTTGAGGACTCACCCCATTCCAAGGGACCCTACCCACATATCCTCTGGCCCTCAGCCTGCGCGTCCAGCCTGCTCACCGACGAGGTTCCCAGACACAGAGGGCCTGATCTCCGATCTCCCGATCCTGCCTCTGGAAACTGCACCTGCCTTGACCCTGAAAAGTCCCAGGGCTCAGGCCCAGCCCGGCCTCCGCCCGCGGGAAAGCCAGCAGCCTTCCTGTGAAAGCAACCTTCAGGGTCAGCAGGAGAGATGCTGCAGGCGGGAAGGAGCAGGGCTTTCAACGCAGCCCCGCGTGCAGCCTAGCCTCCCCTTCGGGATGCTGTCACCGGCACGCTGACCTGGAGGGCCGCACCTGCCCTTCGCCACAAGGATCCAGACCTTTCCCTCACTTGCCTTTTAGCACTTGAGCCCACGCTGCCGTATTTAAAACAGATGCAGTCACAGAGGTAACGTTCAGCCATCTGAGCCGCTGAGCCAATATGCAAGCATTACCCCTGGGGCAACTGCCTTCAGCTCTCAAGCTGGCCTGAGAGATGGGGATGGTGCCTTCCCCTTCACAGAGCCGTCAGGGGACCCGGCGCCTAGTAGGTGCTCAAGAAATGAAAGCCCCTCCCAGCGGTAGGGCTCCCACAGATGGGCCCTTCGGGAGTTGGTCTGAAAGCCCCTCACTAAGCACCGAAGATCTCCTAAGCTTGTACTCGCCACAGGCCGGTGACTGATCTGCCCAAGACTGTCCCAGAGGATCACTCTGCTTGTCTCCTGGGTCTGGTTCACCCTCCCTTTCCCAGAGGAAAAAGCAGAGCCTACCAACCCACCAGCCTCGCCCCCACCCAAAACACAGCTGGCTGCGTCCAGCCAGGGATGCTCCTCACCGGACAGACAGCCAACTGCCAAATTTCCACATCAGGATTTCCTGGAAAAAGTGTGGCCACCAGAGACTGAAACAGGAGTCTCTCCCACGGCTCCTGAGCCAGACACCAGGAGGCTGCAGGTCCTCCTAAGAAGCGATACACTTGCTTTCTTGCACATCTGAATCCCGGGAAAGGAACCGGGGACGCTGAGGGACACACCTGAGCCTGTCCGACGCACGCACGTTTCTCAAAACACAGAACCACGAGGGTTCTGGAACCTACTCTTTTGCCAGGCCACGAAATCTCTTGCAGCCTAAATTTTGCTCGAATGCTACTAACCCATTTAGGGGGGATTCTGTATCTCTAGGAGGCCAGGTTCTCATTCTGGTACTATTTCCATAGGATATTTCTCAGCAAACTCACCCATAATCACTTAGCCCCATCCATCTATCCTTCTTTTTTTCTTTCTATCCTTTTTTTTTTCTTTGAGTCCCACCCAGCAATTTCTCTCGAAACTTGCTACTCTGTTCTTTGTAAAGTAGGTCAGGGGTCAAATTATAAATAAATTCAGCCTGGGTGATTTGGGAGGTGTTTCTGCAGAACGTTTGATTATACTTAACACAGTTGTGGGTAAACCGCCCATTGAAGTCTGTACAACGATCCTGGGGTTGGGCAGCTTTTTACGAAAGGGGATGTCCTACGCGGTCACTCCTCCACCCTCCCCCGCCCCCACGGACTTTTGAAACTTCGGAACCCACTCCGGCTGTGACCATGAGCTCAGCGATTAGAGGACAGGGAGGCCTCCCAACTGTCACCCAGACAATAAACAGCCAGCCGACTTGGCTCAGCAGGTCCTGTGCAGTCCTGGGGGCAGGCCAGAACCCCAGGAACAGGCCACTCTCAGGCTCTGGACCTTAGCCTGGGGAAGCTGGACCAGGGGAGGGGCGCTGCGGCACCCCTGGATCGGGCGGGCGGCTCGGGCTGGTGGCCAGCCAGACTCAGCCGACCAGCAAGTGGGCGGCTCCGAGGCGGCCAGGCAGCCTGACCGGGGCAGCACGACCGTCCACGGGTCGGCAGGCTCCGGGCTCCGGGCCCCGATCGATGCCACTTTTTTTCCAATCCCGATCTTCGGCGCGTCTTCCCTAGACCGCCGGACTCCTCAGCCCTCGGCCGGCCCCTGCCACCGCCTGGAGCGCGCCCGCCCGCCCGCCCGCCGGCTCCAGAACTCACACAGGCAACAAGTTCTCCTTCCTCAGGGCGGCCACGATGTGCTCGGGAGGCCCGGCACGGGGGGGCGCTCCGGGGGCGCTCCCCGCGCTGCCCAGCCCGGAGGGGCGCCCGCTGCCTCCGCCGCCCGCAGGGCCGGGCGCGCAGCGGCTGTCCCCCGCCGGCCCCGCGGCGCCCCTGGGACAGGGGCGGCTCCGGCATCCCCGGTGCGGGCAACAGGTACGCGGGCGCGCCGAGCAGCGCAGCCCCGGGTCTTCCGGCCCCCGGCCCTCGCCCCTTACCTCCAGCAACTGCACGTAGCTCGCCGGGAACCAGCCGCGGAGCCCGTCCTCCTTCTCGCCTTCCCACCAGCCGCCGTCCGGGACCTGCAGCAGCGTGATCAGCTCGCCCGCGGCGAAGCGCAGCCCCTGGCCGTGCCGCTCCCCGGAGAACGGGTACAGGGTCCGGCAGCGGGCGCCGGACATGGCCTTGGCGCCCGGGCTCACAGCGCAGCCTGCATCCCTGCCGAGCCCCGCGGGCTGGGCAGCGGCTCCGCGGGGTCCCAGGCGCCCGGCGCTCCGGGCTCCCGCGCTCTGGGCGCGCGCCGTCTCGGGGGTGCGCGGGGGGTCCCCGGCCAGGCGGGGGACGCGCGCTCCGCGCAGAGCAGCGGAGACTCGCAGGCTTCGCGGAGCAAGCGGCGACGCCCCCGGGCCCGGCAGCTCGCAGATCCAGCTCTGGGCTGGGGGGGCGGGGCTCAGGGGGAGGAGACCCAGACGCCGCGGGCTCCGGAGACAACTTCCCGGGGACGCGGAGCGCGGGCTGCGGCCGCGAGGGCCGGCCGGAGCCGGGGCCGCCCGGGCGCGCGGAAATGCGCAGCTCCCGGGGGAGGTGGGATCCGGAGCATCGCCGGGGGCCCGGCTCGGCGGCGAGGGAGCGGCCGGGCGTCCGCGGAGAGGGGCTGGCGGCCGGGTGGCCGAGCGGGGACTCGCGCGGAGGCGAGGGGGCGGGGCGGGGGCTGGACCAGGGCGGCCACGCCCGCCGAGGGCTGGGCGCTCCCTCGCCGAGGGGGCAGGTCGCTGGGGAGGGGTCTCGGCGCTCACACCCCCGCCTCCAAAAGCCGCTGGAACAGAAACGCCCTTCCGTGCGGGCTTTGTGGGTCTGGTGGCGGCGGGCGGGCGGCGGGCGCCTCCTCCGGGGTGCCTGCGAGGGAATGTGTGTGTGGCCGCCACTGTCGGGGTTGAACCTGGGGTTGAACTTGACTCACCGGAAACCGAACAATGGGTGAAGGACAGGTTTGAAGCCTGGCGCCAGAGCCGGGAGGCCGGGTGGCTGTGCGTTACGCTGGAGGCACTGAGCGGGGAGGAGACGGAGTTGGGAGCAGGCCGATGAGGATAAAGGAGGGGGGGGAGGTGAGAGGAACAGCCCCCACCGCTTTGCATGCAAAGGGGAGGCCGGCCCCAGGGTACCAGTCCTCCTGCAGTCCAGGCCGGCCAGGCTCTAGAGGTCTGCACTCATTTACTCAGTCAACAAACCGTGGGAGGCTGCCACACCTTCCATGCCGTGAGCCAGGTACCTACAAAGATCATCTGGACAGGTGCCTGCTCTCCAGGGACCAGAGGACCTGGATGCCGAAGAAACGACCTTGAACCGAGGCTTTAGAAGTAAAAGAAAGTGGATGTCTTCGTTAGCCTACTCTAAAGGAAAACTTAAAGTCTTATTTCCTAAGCTGTAAATAACTGGACCCTTTAATCTCTCTGCATGCTTCAAATGGCCTCCCCTTAGATCCTGCTCAGTAATCTTCCTTGGCTCCCTGTTGCCTATTAAATTAAGTACAGACTTCTCAGCCTGTGCCCTTCAGACTCTCTACAATACCTCCTCTAGCCTCATCTCTCATGGTGTTTGCCTGGATACCTGCCTTACAAAACCAGTCTGGCTGGGCTACAAGCACCTTAAGATCTTGCCTTAAGGGTGGGCTGGGCTACAAGAGCCTTAAGATCTTCCAGTGGTTTTCAATCCTGGCTGCACATTAGAATCACCTGAGTAACTTTTTTAGATGCTGGTGCCCTGGCCCACCCAAGCTTTGGAAAATCCACCTTGAGCCATAGTCTGCATTTAAGCCGTTTTACCTTGAACCGCCTCAGCCTGGCCTCTGGCCACGGGCAAGCTGACAAATGCAGATTGCTTATAATAGCCCATCGATTGCAAATGCACAAACCCTTGCTTGGCTAGAAACGGGGAAACAAACTCTGGACCACAGTCATCATCACGGGGCGTCGCTTAAAGCAGAGCTGCAAAATTTGATATAGGGGGGCGCCTGGGTGGCTCAGTCGTTGGGCTTCTGCCTTTGGCTCAGGTCATGATCCCAGGGTCCTGGGATCGAGTCCCGCATCGGGCTCCATGCTCCGCAGGGAGCCTGCTTCTCCCTCTCCCACTCCCCCTGCTTGTGTTCCCTCTCTCACTGTGTCTCTCTCTGTCAAATAAATAAAATCTTAAAATAAAAAAATTGATATAGGAATCAGTCACTAAAAGTAACTGACCTAATCAGTTACAAGGGCCTCAAATTCCTTGTATCGGGAAGGATATGTGACTGTTAGCAGACTGACCCCAGGTTTCATATCTGATGATAAGGCCCGACTCAATTTAGGACAGCCAGTCCAGAGCCTCCTTGCAACTCCGAATCTTCCATGGTGCCTGTTAGCCACCTGGGACCCAGTTTGGCTTTTGAGAAATCTCAGCCTACAGGGCATCCCAAACACTCCAGCTCCAAGTGACCTGCCCCAGATGATTCTGCAGCACCAAGATTGATAATGGCTCGCTGGTTGATACCTAAGGCCGGTCTGGGCAGAATTGACTGGCCTAGCAGTCAGGGGAACTCCTGTCCCTGATCCCTTATTCATGAAGTAACTTGGACAACACCAGAATCCAGTAGCTGGAATATGGGACTTGAGATGGTTAAACGCAGTCAGTAGCTCAGTGTGTCCTCTCTGATCTCCCTGTACTCAAACCTCAGCTCTGCCACTTTCTAGCTGTGTGCCCTTGGGCAACTAACTCAACCTCTCTGAGCTTCATCTTCCTCACCATTAGAAGATGGTAGTAGTGTCTATATCATTGTTTTTAAAAGGATTAAATAAGTAAAAATGTAAACTGTGCCAATATCTGGCATATTAAGTACACAAATATTAGCAGTTATTATCGATCTAGTCCAATGGTCCTGGTTGTTTATTATCGGACACTTTTTTCGAACTAAGATTTCCAAGGCAATAATAAGTGGGAACTTTTATCTTTGGGATGCCATAAATGTTAAAGAAACACACTCTGGGTTTCTGTTTTCTCACAAGATCTTGAAGGAAAGATGAGTTTCTCTCTCTATTATCCCTCTCCCTTGCCTTCCTCCTCCCCTGATCTTTTTTTTTTTTTTTAAGATTTTATTTATTTGTTAGAGAGAGAGCACAAGCACAAGCAGGGGGAGTGGCAGGCAGAGGGAGAAGTGGGACTCGATCCCAGGACCCCAGGATCATGACCTGAGCCAAAGTCAGACGCTTAACCGACTGAGCCACCCAGGGGTCCCTCCCCTGATCTTCTATTACTATCTTAAAATTCTATTTGAAATTTTTACTTATTTAACTTCTTTAAAACTAAATCTTATTTTACTGAGTAGTCTCTTAGCAACTCAGGGGAGGGAAAGTACGTTTGTTTTAATTCCTATCTTCCCCTCTTAAAGACCAACACTGAGTCTTGCAAAAAAAAAAAAAAAAGTAGTCATTTGGTACTTCCTGAATTCATTTTGCAATATGAGCAGGTTTGAACCCCTGCTCATTTTCAGATTTCCCATATTGCCAAGTTACTCCATAAACACATGTGTTGGAACATCTGGATTAGACTATAAACTCCTAAAAGCAGGCTTTAGTCTCTCTTTCTTAGCTTTCTCTTGACACTGTGCATTTATTTGATAACTATGGGCTGGCGGGGATTTTTCTATCCAACAGTCTTCGATGCCTTTCCATCATCACCCTATGGATGGCAGAGAAATATCAGGGTTTCCGTTTCTTAAAAAGGTTAAACACAAATTTGCCATATGACCCCAGCAATTCCCTCCTAGGGAATATCTACCTAAGAGAAATGAAAACAAACGGCCACACAAAAACTTGCAGTGTTCACTATTTAGAATAGCCAAAACGTGGAAATAACGCAACTATCCATCAATTGATGAATAGATCGACAAGACGTGGTAGACCCATACAGTAGAATATTCCTTTTTTTTTTTTTTAAGATTTTATTTATTTATTTGAGAGCGAGAGCATGAGCAGGGTGGAAGGGGAGAGGGAGAGACAGACTCCCCGCTGAGCAGGAAGCCCAACGTGGGGCTCGATCCCAGGATCCTGAGATCATGACCTGAGCCAAAGGCAGACGCTTCACCGAGTGAGCCACCCAGGTGCCCCCATACAATGGAATATTCACTCAGCCAAGAAAGGACCGGAGTCCTGACACAGGCTACAACATGCAGGAACCACAACGACATTACACAAAGTGAAAAAAGCCAGATACAAAAGGCTACATGTTGTGGGGCATCTGGCTGGCTCAGTCAGAAGAGCATGCAGCGCTCGATCTCAGGTCATGAGTTCAAGCCCCACATTGGGTGTAGAGATTACCAAAAATAAATTAATTAATTTTAAAAAAAAGTTCCATATTGTACGATTACATTTAGAAGAAAATCCCAGAAAAAGCAAATCTATAAGAGACGGTAAAGAGATTAGCGGTTGCCCCGGGGTTGGGGGTAGGAATAGGGAATAAGTAAATGGTCCCGAGGTTTCTTTTTGGGGTGACGACAATGCTCTAAAATTTAATTGTGGTAATGGTTGCACAACTCGGGAAATCATTGAATTGCACACTTAAAACAGGAAAAGGTTTTGGTATGTAAATTATACCTCAATAAAGCTGTTACATAAACCAAAATGTAAACAAGGATCTATAAAGGCCTCATTCATTCGTCAAGGGTCCCCGCCTCCTTTTCCGTGCTCATTCATTCAACAGCAACCTGAACAACAGAACTGTTAAACCCAGACTAGGAGATGGACAATGTGCTGGGCTTGGGGCTAGAGAGACAAACATAGCCGTATAAATAACGAATTCCTGTAGGTCAGTAGGAAAAATATGGGTGACTCCTTAGGGAAAAAAAAAAAAAAGGCAAAAGACTTGAACAGACATTTCACAAAAAAGATCCCCAAATGGTCAATACTAACAACAGCTCAAAAGGTGCTCGACCTCGTTCATCATCAAGAAAAGCAAATCAAGGGGCACCTGGGTGGCTCAGTCGTTAAGCGTCTGCCTTCGGCTCAGGTCATGATCCCAGGGTCCTGGGATCGAGCCCCACATCGGGCTCCCTGCTCTGCAGGAAGCCTGCTTCTCCCTCTCCCACTCCCCCTGCTTGTGTTCCTGCTCTCGCTAACTCTGTCAAATAAATAAATAAAATCTTAAAAAAAAAAAAAAGAAAAGCAAATCAAAATCCTAAGGAGGTTGCAATATACACCCATGAAAATATAAAAACAAAATAGAAAAATGTAGTAAGTATGGTTGTATTTATAAATAAAAATAGAAATTTACAAAATGTATGGTAACTATCAAAACAAAAGAGAAAATGCCACACACTGAGGAGGACCCAGCAAACTCCTACACTGCTGGCCGGAGCCTGCTGGAAATTGAGATATTCAGCAAAGCTGATTCATAGCATCCTCTATGACTCATCAAGTCCCCTTGTAGGTATATGTCCAACTGAGATGTGTTCATATGTTCACTGAGAGACATATACAATGTTCATAGCAGCAATATGCATAATAGCCCGAAGCTGAAAACAGCCCAAAGTCCATCAACAGTAGAGTGGATAAGGGGCCCCTGGCTGGCTCAGTCAGTAGAGTATGCGACTCTTGATCTTGGGGTCCTGAATTCAAGCCCCACGCTGGGTGCAGAGCTTACTTAAAAAAAAAAAAAAAGAAGAAAAGAAAATATTATAGTCCCTGACCTCAAAGAACATATAATCTGGATTCTAGATTCTAGAGTGTTGCTCTTCAAAGTTCTTTGGGTATAGAGCTCCATCAGTAAAACTCCCAAATATATGTATTTCTATTACTTATAAATTAAATACATGAGCCACTAAACAAATAGGTATATTATAATACACAAAATTAAAATGTTAAAAGGGTTACATTAAGATCTATGTTATATCCTAGCAGAAGCTCTTATATATTGTCTTCCTGTACCATAGTGGATGTTTTGGGTACATCCTGGAATCAGGGATCGTGAGAGTCAGCTTCAAGAAGACAGTGGGCCGGGGCGCTGGGTGGCTCAGTCGTTAAAGCGTCTGCCTTTGGCTCAGGTCATGATCCCAGGGTTCTGGGATCGAGCCCCACATCGGGCTCCCTGCTCAGCGGGAAGCCTGCTTCTCCTCTCCCACTCTGCCTGCTTGTGTTCCCTCTCTCGCTGTCTCTCTCTGTCAAATAAATAAAAACAAATAAATCTTTAAAAAAAAAAGAAGACAGTGGGCTGGAAAAGAAATTTAGAGTACTGGAAATAAGCTTTTTTGGAATCCTGACTTTGGAGAAAATAACTGGGTCCAGTTCTCCTCCTGGAGCCTGGGAGGAACCTGGCGCTGGGCCTGCAAGATCTGTTCATCTCCTCCCCAGTTCTCCCAATCTGGAATCTGAGACAGGTCCAGCCAAGGATTTGGAAACTTCAGTGCTGTAGAACCAAACTAAAACGGAGTCACTTCCGCCAGGGACGAAATGGAAACGGTCAATGTAGGCACATAACCTCAGGAAACTTAACCTGACCTTACAGGGATTCACACCTCTTCTTAGAACACCAGCCAGTCCCAGAATGCCAAGTCTGTTCATACCATCTCTGGGGGTCCTTGCTCCCCTCACCCAAACAAGAAAGAAGACCCCCAGGCAACCAATCAGCTGGAAAAAACCAAACGGCTTGTGCATTTACCCCTAAAAATCCCTTAGTCTATGAGCAACTCTGAGCACATTGCTCCTATAGCCCTGAGCTCCCTAGCTTACAGTCAAAAACACTGCAATAAACTCATCTTTCTGCTTTGTTTTATTCAGTATGCAGACTTTGGTTTTTGACAGCGTGTCTAAGAATCACTCGAGGACCTTGTCAGAAAACGATGTCTATTCCCAAGCCTCATCCCCAGAGATTCTGATCCAGTGGGTCAGGGATGGGACCCAGGAAACCCAGGGTTTTTAACAAACCCCCAGATTATCCTGCTAGAGTCCTCAGCCTGTATTTGGGAGAAACACCCTGCTAGGGCAGACCGTCCTTAAACACCATGGTGGTCATACATTTCCAGGCGTCACCTGGACCATCAGAGAACCTCGTCATTTAGAAGTAAGAAGGGTTCACAGTTGTGTCCTATCGGCCATTTGGAAGGATGGCAGGGGGGGCAGGACAGGGCCAGGGGCCGGCGGAACATGGGAGGCAGAGCACGTAAATAGATAAACACGGGGAGGAAACAATTTGTGGGGAAGAGGAGAGACAGAGGACACGGAGTAAGAGAAAAGGACCAGGGCTGGAAGAGAGAGGGTGGAGGGGAGAGACAAGCAGACCAATCTTTCTCCCAGCCAAGCCCCCCTCCCCTTCACACGGGCTCGGAGTCCCCCCCCCACCGTGCTTCCCCAAGAAAGCTGGGGGCTTCATTTGCAAAAAGAAGCCTGGAGGGAAGGAGAGAGAGAGAAGACATTAAGGACGCTGTGCGGGACCCAAAATCACATTCAGAAACAGAAGTCCATCTTTTTACTGGTCTTGGCGGGTGGGAGGCAAAAGAACTTTCTGTCCCATTCCCTCCCACTCCTGGAGGAAGCAGGGAATTATGGAAAAGAGCCTCCCCTTTGGGAGTAACGGCAAAATAACCACTGAGGAGGAGCCTGGCAGAGATATGCAAAGCCCCATTAAAGAGAAAGCCTGAAGGGCCAGGACCCACCTCCAATTCGATGGCTTCATTAACATATCTAAAGCTTGGACTGCCTTTTAAAGGGTATCCCAGCCTGCTTTTCTTACCCCAAAGGCAAGCCCGAGACAGACCCCAGTTCCCCCCTCCCCCGTCCCCGACAGCGACAGCATGCCCTCTTAACGAAGTGCAAAAGTAGTTCTAGAGTGTTCCTTTCAAAGGCGCTCCGGTTGACCCCAATCCCTGGAGACCTTTGAGCTTTGCAAAAACTCACAGGAGTCGCCGGCCCAGGAGAACTGTCAGGAGTCCGCACGTTTCTCTCTCAGAACAAAGCCCCAGCACGAGTCTCTATTCTTCTGAAGACTAAAAATAAATTCGGAATTAATCACAACAGACAAGGAACAGTCTCTTCGATGACTATAATTAGCTCTCCGTTTATTAAGGAAGGCTCTAATTATTAGGCTCGTCCGAGTCCCAAATTTTTGCTTACTACTTACACGCCTAGGACAAGTGGCTTCGCCTCTCGAGACCCCCATCTGTAGAATCTTCTTGACTGCACAGGAGCGGTGATGACACCTGTTTCATGAGACCGTGGGAAGGAGCCGTCACAGGAGGCCAGCCGGGGGATGTTCCTGCTCAAGGGTCCAGCTCTGCCGACGTGCACGGGGCTGGGTGCAGAATGGAAGGGACTCCATTTCTAAAGCCAGAGAGTGATCTCTGGAAACGTCCAGGCCTGGTATCATCAGGAGGTAGAAGGAATGCTTATTTACTCTCCAGACTAGTAAAAATTCCTGCCAGAGTCTTCCAGAACATCAGTGAGGAAACAGAACACAGGCTTACATTCCCCTTGACTTCCCCAGCTCGATCTCCCAATCAAGCAAAGGAGGCTTTTCCAAGCCCTTCTAATGGTCACCTGAGGGTCAGAGCCTGAGACGCATGAAGGACCCCGCGGGGACCCGTGGGGGCAGCCTGGAGACTGGGCAGAACGTGCTTCATGAGAGAACCTTCCAGCAAACTGCCCTTCAAAGCTGCCCTTTGTCGGCAAACACCTTGAGTGACCTCTGGGAAGCAAAAGGGCAGGGGGCAGGGGGTCATCTCTGGTTCTTCGAGATTGATGGTGATGGTGCAGCAATCTCTGCTTTCCCAGAGCCCAAGACCCAGATCCTCCAGGAATCCAAATTTCAGCGAGAACTAGGCAAAAGGAATTTTGAAACAAGCAAGGCGAGAAACGCGCTCGATGTTGTTAATCATCGAAATCGGGCTACATCAACAATGGGTTCCTTATTCTACTTTCCCTACTTTTTAGAGCCTTGACATTTTCCAGAATAAAACAGGAAGCGTGGGCCTCCTCGGTGCACCTGGCTCTTAACGAAAGTCCTTCAGAACCTCTGTAGAGCCTACTCACAAACGGTCTTCAAATAATTCTAACAAGCAAGGTTTTTTAATCTAGTCATTCAGTTTACAGTATATGGAACAGGGTATCTTGACAGCAGGAAGAGCGACAGCTTGACAATGGCGGGATAGAGATCCGGAAGAATCATTAAAAAAGACTCCAGAAAATAAAAAGTATCTGAGCCCAGAGCCAGTGGTCTCCTAGTGAGCTGGTATCAGACTGAGCCACACAAAAATTACACCAGATTGTTTCTGGTCTCTACACATACCGGCTTTAAGTCCATAGATTCAAGATAGCCATCCCCCCACCCAGACCCACCAGCAACAGGTAAAGCAAGGTGTTTGGAGGTCTCTACTTCACCCCAAGCCTCCTGCATTCCTTACACAGTGAACCATGCATGAGAGAGTTTGCAGACGTTCATTTTCAACGGCAGGAGTCACGTGTAGCCCCAAACGGACCACCTCCTCAGGGAGCAAAAATAGTGCAAGGGGAGGGCAAAGAGCCGCCCAGGCAGGTGGCTCTGGGGAGGTCCTGGGTCAAGTTCACCGCATTCCCGAGTCCGGACTCGCTGGCTTTGCCCAGCTGGCTGTGTGCCTCTGGGGGTGGGACACCTGCGAGGGCCTGCTGCCTCAGCCCCGTCTGTTTCCCGGGCAGCCTTGCCTTCCGAGGTCCGCGGCAGGACGGACACACACTTGGGAGCCACTTCCCCAGCCTGGGAGTGCAGCCCAGGACCCACCAGGGAGCGTGTTGCCATGACGATGGTAGCTCCCCCAGCCCCCTTTTGCCACTGCAAGAGCCCTGTGAAAAATCAGCATTCACCCTGGCTTCCCTGGCTGCCTGGACTTCTCCACAGGAGCGGGATGTGGGAGATTTTCCCCCTCTGTGCTTCGGGGGAGATGGGATGAGGGCAAGAACAACAGCCTCAAAACAAACCCCCAAATTTCCCCATCTGCTGGGAGACCTCCCTTACAGCGAGGATGATCAATGGTCATTGTTGTCATGATGTTTGTCGAGAGGAAAGGGGTTGGGGACGTATGTAGGAGAAGGGGCCATTTCTCCGGGTGGAAGAGGAGGGTCCGGACCGGGGGCTAGGAGAGGAAGTGTGGGGACCGCTCCAAAGGGAGATTTCTTCGAGAGAGAAAACAGCAATTGAAGAAAGAGGATGAGATGAAGGCTGCGGGGAGCAGGGGTGGGTAGCCTGATAAAGAAATCGGGGAAGGTACCAGGAGGAAGAAATGGAAGGAGCCGGGGAGGGGGTGGTGAGGGGGGCGTGGAGAGAAGACTGAGGCAGAAGAGTGTGTTAGTGACCCATTTTCGTGGAAACAAATGATTGCAAAATATAGCACCTTAAACCAACACGAAGTAAGTCCTCACAGGGTCTGTAGGTCAGGAATTCAGGAGCAGGTGCATTGGATGCTCCTGGCTTGGGGTCTGTCCTGAGGTTGCAGACAAAGCGTCAGCAGGACCTGATTCATCTGAAGACTTGACTCGGGCTGGAGGACCTGCTTCCGAGGTGGCTCTCTCATGCGGCTGGTGAGCCCTGTGGAGGCTGTCGGCAGGACACCTCCGTTCTTCAGCACGGGGTGCTTGGGTGTCCCCCGGACATGGCAGGTGGCTTCCCCCCAGAGAGAGGGGTGTCCATGAGCCAGTAAGGCAGAGCTGCAGTATCTTTAATGACCTAGCTTTGGTCTTCACAACATCTTCTCGGTTACACAGTCAGCTCTGTACAGGGCTGGGAGGGTCTTTAAAAGTGTGTGAATAGCAGGAGGTGAAGATCATTGGAGGCCATGCTGGAGGCTGGCTTACAACAAGGAGAAAACCCTTTCTGAGTCATGGGACTGCCGCATGTGGGGGTGCAGATTAATCCCTACACGAGGGAACCCAGCAAATGGGGCAAGTGCGGACTACCATCCAGGCTGAACTCAGAGCGTCTGGCCATGCCCCAGCCAAAACAGGCAGATACACCTTATTGTAATACGCCTTTCTAGAGAAGTACGTGCACTATTCCCCCAAAGGTGCGGATTGTGCCTCGGCCTTCATTTATCAGAATACTTTCAAATGTAAGTAACAGAAAATCCAACTTAAAAAAAAAACGGGAGAAAAAAGGAAACAAGAATAAAATATTGATTCATATAAATGAAGTGTGCAGTGGTATGAAGCTTCAGGCACGGCTGGATCCAGGGTCTCAAACAACATTGTGACCTCTCTATCTTAATTCTGCTTTCTTTGGATTTGATATAACTCTGTGTCAGCTTCACTCTTTTTTTTTTTTTAATTTTTTATTGTTATGTTAATCCCCATACATTACATCATTAGTTTTAGATATAGTGTTCCATGATTCATTGTTTGTGCATAACACCCAGTGCTCCATGCAGAACGTGCCCTCCTCAATACCCATCACCAGGCTAACCCATCCTCCCACCCCCCTGTCAGCTTCACTCTTAATGAGAGAAAGCTCTCTCATTACCCTGGCACCCAGCAGCACCAGAATGGAGAGTCTTTCTTCCAGCATTTGAAATAAATTTGGGAGCCTAACTCTCTCTCTCTCTCTGACCCCTCCCTTGAACGTTTACTGTGGCCAAGGAGATGGGATATGCTGATTGGCTTAATCTGTGATGTATAGCCACCCCTAGAAACTAATGGGGCTGGCTCAGCTCCACACAACAGTACTGAATAAGTTTTACCAAAGGGAGGTCTTGGATACTGGAACCAGAAAAAGAGAGATGATGCTGGGCAGGTCAAAATCACAGCATTCCACCAGCCCCAGGCCAGCATTGCACTGACCGCAGGGAGAGAGGTCTTCCTGGGGCCTTGGGGTGATGCTGCCCAATCAGATCAGCACCGAGGTACAGAGATAAAGGGGGTTCATGTGGCCACTGACTGAGGTGAGGTCAGAGGCTTGGTTTTCCCCAGGCTTGGCTGGTGGACCCTCAGATCACAGGCTCGGGATCCAAGCTATAGACCTTTCAGAATTAAAAAAGTCGCATTCTGTTTTCAGAATACTTTCTCAGCAGCACAAACAACATATATACTAAAAGAGAGAATCTAATGTAATGTATGGGGATTAACATAACAATAAAAAAATTAAAAAAAAAAAAAAAGAGAGAATCTAGGGGCACCTGGGTGGCTCAGTCGGTTGAGTGTCTGCCTTTGGCTTGGGTCGTGGTCCCGGGGCTCCTGAGATGGAGCCCCAGCGGCGAGTCTGCTTCTCCCCTCTCCCTCTGCCTCTGTGATCTCTCTCTCTCTCTCGAATGAATAAATAAAATCTTAAAAAAAATAAAAGAGAGAATCTATTCATTTATTGGGTTGTTTTTTTTTTTTTCCCCATCAGATGTGTTGGAAGCTCTGCCCACATGCACAATGCCTTAGGACAAATAATGCTTAAACAAACAGGGGTAAAGAAGCCTAGATCCAGGACTGGCCCCTTTCAGAGTTTAACTGTCGGTGCCCTTTGCTTGGTAGTATCTGCTCCCAGGCTTAAGCAGGACAAGCCTGACTCTCCTCTTGGAGCTGGAGGTCGCCCCGGCTGCACCCATTTTTCGAGGTCCAACTTTCGAGATGCAAGTCTGCTGCTTTGCCCATCCCCCTGCTTGAGGCATATTCTTCTCCAGGTGGGGGGATTTATCAATTCTACCACCTCTCCAACTCTCAGCCTCAGCCTCAAAAATCCTCACACCCTCCCTTGTACAGCAAACCCTCCTTAACCTACGTGGCCCTCGGTCCTGAGGCAGAGAGAGAGCAAAACGCAGAGAGCACCAATATCCTAGTTCAGGCTCTTAGTTAGATTCTGCCACCAGATCCAGCTCCCTGCTAGCACACTCCATGGCTCCCTCCTTCCCCTTTAAGGCTCCTTATCTATATGTCAGTAACTCCACCACGACGATTTCAGATTCTGCTAAATTCTGCATTTTAAAATCTGGCTCTGTGAAAATTTGCAGGAGAAATGGCTTCTATTTTTAAAGGGGCTGATTCTTTCCTTTTTTTTTTTTCCCTCTGATCGTTTTCAAGTGAAATTTGAACTTAACAAAGCAGTTTTGAAAGCCCAGCTGCACGATGGAGGCCTCCCAAGCTGCGTGGAGCTGGGTCAGTGTTTCACAACGTGGGGGTCACTTCCGCTGGTGGCCTTGTGGTTCATTAGATAATTGTAGAGGACTCGGGAATGAGCATTTACAGTGAGGCGACGTTGAATGTGTTGAGGGGTCTCGAACTTGGGATTTCACGAATATCGTTGCTGGCACCAGGTGAGGGTAAATAAGCTCGGTTAGCTCAGGATTGATTTAAAGAAAAATGTCAGCAAACGGTTTCCGGAATTGGTATGCAGACCTGGAAAGAGTCACCAAGGGCAGAGGGGTGGGGGGGGACAGGACTCTGGCAGTTCCCTGTGGCTACTATTGACAAATTATGACAAGCTCAACTTCCAGCCACACGTATTTTATTCTCTTACAGCGGTAGGAGCCAGAAGTCCGAAATCAGCTTTGCAGGGCTGAAATCAAGTGTTGGCAGGGCTGTGCTTTCTCCAAAGGCTACAGGGGAGAATGCGTGGCTTGCCTCTTCCCACCTGTTTGGGGGCTGTTGCTATGCTTGGCTCGTGGTCACATCATTCCAATCTGTGCCCCTCTGGTCACGTGGCTTCTTCCTCCTCCTCTGTGTATAGTAGAATCTTCCTCTGCCTCCCTTTTATGAGGACACGTGCGATAGCATTTAGGGGCCACCCAGATCATTCCGGGGTGATCTCCCCGTCTCAAAATCCTTAATTGAATCGTATCTGCAATTTTTTTTTTAAAGATTCTATTTATTTATTTGAGAGAGAGTGAGCATGAGCAGGTGAGAGGGGTGGAGGGAGAGGGAGAAGCAGACTTCCTGCTGAGCAGGGAGCCCAATGCAGGACTCGATCCCAGGACCCTGGGATCATGACCTGAGCCACCCAGGAGCCCACATCTGCAATTTTTTGTTTGTTTCTTTGTTTTTGGCCAAACCAGGTAACATATTCATAAGTCCCAGGGATGATTAGGATGTGGCTGTCTTTGGAGAAGGGGACAATTTATTCAGCCTATCACGGTGGGCACGGGAAGTTTGGAGAGCACAGAGCAGGTTAGGAAGTCAGACTCATAACTGGCTGAATTCATACCCTTGAGGCCACCACCCCCTATTGTGGAATGAATTTTGCCCTCTGCTCCCACCTTCTCCTCACCAAAGATATACCGGAGGAGTGGGAAACAGGGAGAAGGACAATTATCTCCGGGCATTTGGGGAAGACGTACTTGGGAGTGACCCTGGGCCCATTCATTCACCAAAACCTGAGACTCTTGGTTACGGTTTGATTCCCTGGTGCATAAACTGGTGACAGGCAGCCACCTTAGAAGACACGAAATTTAAATTGCCCAGGTTCAAATGAGCCTTGTTTTACTCCATGCAGATCACTACCTTGGGGCCCCATCTCAGATTTGCGCTGTATCTATTTAAATTGCTTTTGAAATGTTAATCACTGAATGTTAATAAACAAAGTAATTATTCTTGATTTTCTTATGGGTTCCATTTATTGAAGGGAACTGGTATTATTTACGATTTCACAGGGAAGCACAAGACCTGTAAGTAGGCTGATAATGTGCTTTCCTTATGAAATTAACGAAGATGTTTTCTTATTGCATAATCAGTAAATTGGAAACGGGATTATCACATTTCAGGGAAAGGTGCCTTAACAACTTCTCGCTCAATCTGATTAGTGCATTCACAGCAAGCGCTTTCTCTTGGGAGCCTTTCTGCAAGGAGAGTTTATCAGCTGAACTCATGTAATTCAGCAAGTTCAAATGTGCCCACGGGGCGGGTAGAGAAGGGGGACTATATCCCCAGCAGCTTTGATCCGCTCCGCCTGCTCCCCCCCACCCTGCCCACCGCCCACCTGCGCATCTGCACTGGCCTGTGATCCGTCTGACTCTAGTTTGCACCAGCAAGTGATGTCTCCTTTGGCCAAGCAGTCAAGAGCAGACCAAAGGAGCCAGAAAGCTCTCGGGGAGAGGCATGACGATCGGCTGCTGGCAGGAAGAGGAAGCCCAGGTGCGGTCAGCCCTTTCTTGGAGCAAAACCCTTACAGCCTTGGCAGGAAGGTGGTTCAAAGCACAGCCCCAAGGTGGGCCTGACAGCCTTTCTTGGACACTGCTCTTCTGGGGGCCTCACTAGGCTGAGGGAGAGATGCTGGCTCAGATCCACAACAACGAATCCCCATCGTGTTCATGCTTAACTCCTGCTTCCTAGTAAACCAGGTTCAAATCCCAGTGCAGGGTCTTCTCCCTAAATGGGGGTCCTTTTTTCTTTTTAAAGATTTTATTTATTTATTTGCGAGAGCGAGAGAGAGAATGCACCCAAGTAGGGGAAGGGGCAGAGGGAGAAGCGGATTCCCTGCTCGGGGCTCCATCCCAGAACCCATCCCAAGACCCTGAGATCATGACCTGAGCCGGAGACAGACGCTTAACCCACTGAGCCACCCAGGCGCCCCAGTGGGGGCCTTTTATGTAAAAGATGCATTGTTAGAAAAGAGAGGAGAGCTTTCGTCAAACACAGAGCAGGGGTGCCTGGGTGGCTCAGATGGTTAAGCGTCTGCCTTCGGCTCGGGTCATGATCCCAGGGTCCTGGGATCGAGCCCCACATCGGGCTCCTGGCTCAGCGGGGAGCCTGCTTCTCCCTCTCCCTCTGCCTCTCCGCCTGCTCTCTTTCTCTCTGTATCTCTGTGTCTGAAATGAGTAAATAAAATCTTTAAAAAAAAAAAAAAAACAGAGCAGAACTTCTCAAGAAAAGAGGATGAGGTCATACAGAGGCTGGGGGTCACAGGTTCCAGAACAAAGTGCTCATCAGAGCTGGTCAGAGACATGAGGGGAAGGACACCTTGCTGGTTTGAGTCACAGGAACTTTCACTGGTGACCAACAGTTAAAATCAAGAAAAAAAGGTCGAAAAACATTAAATCAGGAAAAAAAAGAAGCTTAAAATGAACATGACTTACATTTACTGTGATAAAGGGTGATTAATTTTCCTATAAATTATGCATGCGGCATATAGAATTTGCCTCAAAATTTTTCATAGATGTTCCCTAAACTGACCGTCGTGTTTATAATAAGCAATAATTAAATAAAACACATTTATTTTCGGTTTTTGAATATTAAAAACAAAAGGCTCTCAAGTCCAGTGGGGGGACGGACTCAGTGACTGTAAAGGTCCCTTACCTTCCTTGAGGGCAGAGCTGTGGGGTGGACAGAACATGGCCTCTGGCACTAGCCATGACCTTGAATCCCACCACTCACCTCTGTGTAGCCTTGGGTTCATCACTTCTCCAGTGTCTTGTCCTCGTCTACAAAAATGGCGATACCACCTCCCTCGTGAGGTGGTTGGTGATTACCGGACTGAAGGACATTGGGCAGGTACCCAAGCTCCCCAGTGTGTGCGCCGAAGCTTCTGGTCATAATTCCAACTTGGGCTTCCCCATGCCTTCCTTCCATCCCTCACCTGGCCCTGCTCCTGCCTGGCTTTTGGCAGGTGGACACTGTCCAGGTGTATCTGGACACCTTTGGTTTAGAGGCAGGAATCCAACCAGAGGAACCAGAAAAATGCCAGTATAGGAAGGGCTTGAGAGAATTTCCAGGAGAAATCTCAAGAGCCTGGTCCCGTGGACCACTTTGCTTGTCACAGCAGGTGTATCTCCCTTGGGCACCATCCCTGCGGTCCCTCCCCAGGGGTGGAGAACCACCAGGTGTGATGGGAGGGGAAGGAGCCGTGAGCTCCCCCTAGTGGCAATTGCCGAGCACGCGGTCAAGGGCCTCAAGGGGCTGCCGCGTCCCTTCCTTCACAACCACCTGCATCCATCCTTGTCCTCTCCTAAGCCTGCTTTCCAAACCTGGCCACGGCCCCTCACACACGAGGCCAGAGACCATAAAGTAGAGAAGCGTGGCTCTCGTGGCCAGCACCACGTGAAAGGGCCATTTTATTGCATGCCGATACTGAACACATCAGATGCGGCGTTCAAGACCCAGATATGTGATTTCTCTGGAAACATCGGAAGGTCTGGCAGCATGCAGCTAGCGCTCCTGCGCTGGTCAGGCCTGTTTACCAAACTAGCAAACATCCCTGCCCTCTTGGAGCTGCGGGTGTCGTGTGGGGGAGGAGAGATAACTGCCTCCTAAGATCAGTTATGATGCATGGGGAGGGGGGTGGACAGGGGAGGTCGGACCACGCAGGGCTCCCAGGGCACTTGGAGGGCACAGGATTTTGCTTGCAGTAAGTACGAAGCCACCGCAGGCTTTTGAGGAGGCGAGGGACAGGACCTGTTTACGTTCGACTAGCATTCTGGGTGCTGGGTCATCTGCAGGGCTGGGGGCAGAAGCAGGAGGCTATTCTAATTCAGGCAGGAGGTGAATCGGACTAGTGTTAGCCCAGGAGACGGAAGGCGGCTTGGTGGAACAGAGAATGAAACCCTCCAAGGATGTACAAAAGCATCTCCCCCCCCCGCCCCACCCCTGTGCCCATTTCTCCCGCTTTTCTTTTCTTTTTTTTTTTTTAATTTTTTTTATTGTTATATTAATCCCCATACATTACATCATTAGTTTTCGATATAGTGTTCCATGATTCATTGTTTGTGCATAACACCCAGTGCTCCATGCAGAACGTGCCCTCCTCAATACCCATCACCAGGCTAACCCATCCTCCCAACCCCCTCCCCTCTAGAACCCTCAGTTTGTTTTTCAGAGTCCATTGTCTCTCATGGTTCTTCTCCCCCTCTCCCGCTTTTCTGCTCCCACCCGGGGCAGAGTGTTCCTGGTTGCAGCCCCCGTCGACTGTAAATCTAAGCTGTCATCTACTGGAGCTGATGGGTCTCCCTCAACTTTTCCACAGAGGGGTTAACCCCTTCCCCCCAGATCTTGGTGGGTAGGGCAGGTTTCTGCAATTCCCAGGAGGTCACTAAGCAGGACTCAGAAGAATACCAGCTGTGCACGGAACCAATGCCAGACCCCAGAGTGACTGAGGATCAGTTCATCATCACTCAGCCCTGCTAATGAGCCAGGCTCTCTCTCTCTCTCTCTCTCTCTCTCTCTCTCTCGGGTTTTCTATACACTCTTCTCTTTATTCTCTTAGACGACATCTTCCCTCCTCCCAGCTAGCCTGTTCTCAGCTCACACATGGCTCTCTCCAGAGCTTCTTTGAGCCAGAAGCCTTTACTGGGGGTGCCTGTCCCAATCAGGAAGCGGCGACACATCCATCTGACACAGGACTGGGGTTGGGACACAAGCTTTCAGGAGGTGTTACTCTCACGGTTGTGCAAGTGTAGGTGCGGCTTCGGGTGGGGGTGCTCCTTAAATCCTGCACCCTAGGAGCCTCCCTTACTGCCCCGAGTGCCGGCCGTGGCCGTGGTCCCACACGAGGGAACCCTGGGTGAGGGGGTGTCTGCCTGGCCCATCATGTCAGTGCATCCCTTACAAGTGTGGTACTGGGTTAGATTGAGCCCAAGGCTCCCAGAAACTGAGTGATGATTAGATGACGACCGTTACTTTAAGCCACCGAATACTGGGGTGACTTGTTACACGGCAAGAGACTACTAGAATAGCTCCTGACTTTAAGGAACTTAAAATCTACTTGGAAAGCCAAGAAATGAGTGAATTAACCAAGTTTATTAGACAGTACCAGCAGGTAAGGTCCTGTCTAGGTGAACATAGTGAATACCCGCACCCATGCACCCCATCTTCCCCATTCCATCTGTTCCTATCCTCACCCCCTTCCCCTAATTTTGATTGCCCCCCAAAATCCTTGATTCCCATGCTGTGTCTGCACTTCCCTGCGGGGCTGACACGTGCCCAAACCCTCAACCTGCTGGGACCCTAAATTAACGAGCTGCCTGTACTCCCCAACTTCACTTGGCATATACTGCAGAGAGTGGAGTCAAGGCTGTTTAGACCACAAATCCCTGGTCCTGGCTCCTGGTTCCTGGCAACAGGCATCACATAAATTTTCTACCAAGAGACACATCCGCATAATTAGACCAAAGATATTGCAGACACAGACATATGTAAAGAGAGCGGGGCTGGGAGAAGGGTACCATTCATCAAAACCTCATCATAAATTCAAGTTGAAGGGCTGAAAAGAAACAAAACATGGACACTTCCCAAACCCAGCAGCTGGACCTTTCGCTGAAATCCCGAAATCACGGCAGCTCAACTCAACATCTGGGAGAGAATAAAAAATAATAAAGATTTAAAAAGAACAGACGCTGGGCAATTACCAATTGAAGTGCGGATCAGGAATATAAATTCTCCAAGAGCCTACAGACAGAAATATACATTGGCACACGGGTCTTAGGACTGTGAATTTCATCCAGCTGTCGCCACTACTCTTTTTTATTGTGGCTAATATTTCGTTCGTAAATGCACTTTGTAAGCGATGGACATAATTATGTTCAGGTTGACATGACCTGAATTAGGGTTATCGAATTTTTACTGACTCAACACTGGCGGCGCGGGAATGTTTCCAGAAGGATCCTGGTGCTGAGCAGTAGCACCGAAGTACATTGGGAAGCATGTTGGATCTAGATTTGAGAGACCTGGGTTCAAGTCCAACCTCCCCCATTTAATTGTGTGGAACCTGTTCTTTAACCTTCTAAACTTGTGAAGAAATCTGAAAATAGAGCTAAAACCTGCCCCACGGAGTTTTTATGAGGATTAAAATAGGGAATATATCTTCAAAACTCCTGCCACATTGCTTTCAGCTTCTTCCCCTGTGAAATGGGGTCCGCTATTTTGTAAGGATTCTTTCTCTGTTTGTTCGTTTCTTTGTTTCTTCCTGTAAGTAAGCTCTGCACCCAACTTGGGGCTTGAACTCATGACCCCGAAATCAACAGTCCCATGCTCCACAGATTGAGCCAGCCAGGTGCCCCTATAAGGAATCTTTAGCTTATGATATTACTTAAGCTAATTTTAAGACATTTAAGATACTTTTGGTAGTAAGTGACAGAAAGCAAGAGATTTATAGTAGCTTTGAAATGAAAGGAATTGAATTATTCGAGTTAATGAGAAGGCAAGAGGTGGATTGGCTCCAGGGTGGGATTCATGTGTCAGGGGTCACTAATATCAAGGCACTGGAGTCCCAGTCTCTGCCACCTATGGGCCTCTTCCCTCATGGTGGCAGGATGGCTGCCCCAGCTCCATGCATCTCGTCTTCACACCAGAGCACCAAAACACAAACAGAGAGGAATCTTTTCAAACATCTCTCTTACCAAGAAGGAAACATTTCTCAGATACCTCCCACGGATTTCCTTTTATATCTCGTGGGCCAGATCTGGGCCATGGCTATCTCTTGCTGGGTGGCCGCCTGGGGAAAGGAATATCCAGTACTCCCGAAAGCTAACAGGAGAAGCTACTTCTAACAGCAAGAGAGAAGGGAGAGAAGAATGACTTTGGGATAAGAGACGCACCGGACCTCCACTGTAATGTATGTCAGAATGCCTACCCGTTACTGGATGGAAATACCATTTATTGAGCACTTACTGTGTACCAGCCATCATCCCAAGTGCCAGAGGATGCTCAGCTCACCTCTGAGGTCTTGCTTGTCACCCATCCCTTTACATGGAGAATCAAAACATTATCTCCAGAGAGGGGGATGGCAAGCTAGGGGGCCACTGGGGCGCTGGGGAGAGAATCTCGCTTGGCACAAGGAACAGGGTGCAGTCACAGGGACTGAAGGTTCTGGGTGCAACACGGGATCTGACTCTGCCTGACCCCCCGTCAGGGAGCAGAACAGCGAGGAGGGGAGGGAAGCTCTTTCCCAAAATGATCTGGAGGAGAAAAGCAAGCCCCTGGCACACCAGACCTGCGGACAACGGCTGCCCTTTGATTTCCTGTCCTGTGCCAGGCACTGTGCCCGCTCAGCCCGTGCCCTCTACAGATTTCCAACAGGTAAAAAGGAAACTAAGAACCGAGCTCTAAGTTCCCCGTCGGGGGACGTGCAGGTGCCCCTGGGAGGGGCAGGCCCCCAGCTTCTGGGCTTCTGGGGTTCTCCCTCATCTCCCGCCCTGGTTGCTAAATGCTTCTCCATCCCGTTCCTCCCTCAGCACGCCCCACCCCCACCTGCACGGGGCAGCCTGAGGCGTCATCCTAAATCAGGGTTTTCTTAACCTTTTTCCATTACCCCCCCTCCCCCACCCATGAAATGTTACTATCACAGGCATTATATATCCCTGCACTTGATACATAAAAAAAGAGTGAGAGTCTTCCAGCTCCCAAGACCCAACTTTTGCAGAATCGCCCCCATTGAGAATGTACTTCCTAAAAGAAGAAGTCCATTTTCCACTGATTGGAGGTATAATCATCCTTGGCTATGAGCTAATGCACCTTCCTGTAAGGCCAGAAAATCTTTTCTGGGAGTAGAGCCCTTTCGCCTGGTGCTGGCACCTTAAGGCACAGATAAAGGCTCGCGTAAGGCCGTGGTTCTATCAGGCACCTGTTGCTCCATAATGATTCCTCTGAAACTAAGCGACTCAAGACACACATTACCTTTCAGTTTCTGTGGGTGAGGAGTCCCGGCAGGGCGTAGCTGTGTGGTCCTCCAGCTCAGGGCGTCCGACAGGCTTCAACCGAGATGGCCAGGGCTGGAGTCATCTGAGGCTCAGGTGGGGAAGGATGGTTTCCAAGCTCATTCATTGATCCCTGGCAGGAGTGAGTTCTTTATAGGCTACTGGACCAAGGACCTCAGTTCCTTGATGGTTACCGTCGGGAGGCCCCCTGTGGTTCCTTGCTTCATGGACCTTTCCACGGGGCAGCTTGGAACAGGGACGCTTGCTTCCTCAGAGAGGGACAGGGAGAAGGAAAGGGCAGGAGGGAGGAAGGGAGAGGTGCTATGTGAGTAGGACAGAAGTCACATCCTTTGTGACCTAATCTCAGGAGTGACTTCCCATCACCTTTGCAGTGCTCTGTTCCCTGGGGGTGGGTACCGGGAGGCAGGCTCTTTGGGAACCACTTTGGAAGCTGCCTACTGCAGTGGGCAAGCTAAAATCAGGGAACAGAAGGGTCACAACAGTCAGGCCGTAGGTAGTCTAGGTAGGGTAGATGCTCGACCATCAGGCCAGCAGCTGGGAACTTGTCTCGAAGGCAATGCCATGGGCCAGACACAGGAGGGTGCTGCAAAATCAGGCAGCTGGGGGAGTCAGGTGTTGCATCAGGTAAGAAAGGATGCCCCGGACCCTGAGAGCCTCCCTGCTCAAGCAGCCCAGGCTGCAGAGATAAGTCAGGACAGCGGGAAAATCTTAAAACTTGTCACTCTGAGCCAGGAAGCCTCTTACACACTGTCTCCCTGATAAAGATTGATTCTAGATCCTGGTGAGTCCAGAGCTTGAAGGTGGGAGGAGTGAACGTCTTTAGGAAGGGCCCTTGAATGGGACAGGGTAGTGGCAGAGCTCAGAGCAGATGGGGAAGCAGCATGGGGAAGGTTCTGGAACCAGGCACGTGGGCTTAGAGCCCCAGCCCAGCCATTTGTCAGCTGTGGGACTTTGGGCGAGTTAATTGACCTCAAACCTGAGTTTCCTTTTCTCTAAGATGATACTTAACCGACAGTAAGGCTGAGAAAATGAGATGAGATGCTAGAAGCTCCCCCCGCCCCCATATAGGGTCTGCTGAAGAGCAAACAATAAATGTTTATTATTGTTATTATTATATAAAGGTAATATATTTAGGAAGGGAAATGAGTCCAATTCTTTTTTTTTTTTTTTTTTTATGTCATGTTAATCACCATACATTACATTGTTAGTTTTTGGTGTAGTGTTCCATGATTCATTGTTTGCATATAACACCCAGTGCTCCATGCAGAACGTGCCCTCTTTAATACCTATCACCAGGCTAACCCATCCTCCCACCCCCCTCAGGGGGGTGGGAGTCCAATTCTTAAAATCAAAACAACACCAATTTTTTTTTTTTTTTTAAGATTTTATTTATTTGCGAGAGAGAGAATGAGAGACAGAGAGCATGAGAGGGAGGAGGGTCAGAGGGAGAAGCAGACTCCCTGCCGAGCAGGGAGCCCGATGTGGGACTCGATCCCGGGACTCCAGGATCATGACCTGAGCCGAAGGCAGTCGCTTAACCAACTGAGCCACCCAGGTGCCCCCAAAACAACACCAATTTAAAAAGCTTAATCTTCTCTGGTGGAGAAGATGAGATCTAACCCAGTTTCACATTTACTAATAAAGGGTGGCAGGCAGTGGTCCCATGGCCATTTCAGGCCAGGCATTGGGGTAGGTGCCTTATAAAGCTACTTTCATGCCATCCTCCCAACCCACCCAAATGAATAAATGATAGGAGTTATTTTTCCCATTTCACAGATGAAGTCACAGAGATTCAGAAAGGTCAAGTATGTTGCTAAATGTCATGCAGTGAACAAGAGTCGGAATCAGGAATTGAACACAAACCCTTTGGGGTCTGAGCCCAAGACTTTGTGAAGACCATGGATCCTATTCTACCTGAGAAACCTGGTTGAGTGGAGAAGTTAACCAGAGCCTACCCATCATACTCTTAGTGCAAGGAGGAGCTGGTGGGCAAGTCCAAATTGTAGAAGATACGACAAGAGCCCACTCCCAAGGTCAGGGGAATGATGTTTCCACCCAGGAACTTTCGGGGAAGGAGGCATTTCTCCTTAGGGAATCAGACTCAGAATCCAGGATAGTAGAGAACCATGGTCAACCTTATTAATTCGTTACCATTGGGATCTCCCCTGGGAAGGAATGCCTCCTCCTGCAATCCGTATTTACGTAGGACAGATTTAAATTGAATTTGGTCTCCAGAAGGCTTCTGGGCTTCCTGGGAGGTTTTCATTAAGGATGGGAGAGTCTGGGGCACCTGGGTGGCTCCATCAGTTAAGCATCTGCCTTCGGCTCGGGTCATGATCCCAGGGTCCTGGGTCCAGGGTCCTGGGATGGAGCCCCGCATCGGGCTCCCTCCTCAGCGGGGAGTCTGCATCTCTCTCTCCCTCGGCCTACTTGTGTTCTCTCTTTCTCTCTGTCAAATAAATAGATAAAATCTTAAAAAAAAAAAAAGGATGGGAGACTCTCTAACACTATTTTTCAGATACCCAGATACCCACAGCTCCATGAGAACTCCTGTGGATGAGTATGCACCAGAGGTCAATGTCCGTTGTGGATACAACAGTTGAGCTTCTTAGTTGCCGAAAAGTTTAAGCAGAAAGAGATTTCCTCCAGGGTACTGTGCCATTTGCAACATGTCCAAGAAGGCTGGAGAACCCCACACGGGTGTCACAGCCAGGAACCATGCGGCCGATGACCACACCACAGGACTTTCCTATTTTAAATTCTGCATTAAAGGTGTCTGGGATCTGCGTCAAAACAATATGGGGAGGGGAGAGCATGTGGGGGTGTAGGTGAAAAGAAACTGCCCTCAAGTTAATAAGTGTTGAAGCTGGAGCTGGTAAATGAGAGATTTTTTTTTACTAGTCTGTTTTAAAAAACAGATTTAAAAAAAAAAAAAGATTTTATTTTTAAAGTAATCTCTACTCCCAACGTGGGGCTCGAACTCACAACCCCGAGATCCAGAGTCGTGTGCTCTACCAATTGAGCCAGCCAGGTGCCCCTAAAAAACAGATTTATTGAGATATCATTACATACCATCAAATCCACCCATTTAAAGTGTACAATCCAATGAATTTTAGTCTATTTACAGAGGTGAGTGGCCATCACCACCATCTAAATTTAGACGGTTTTTATCCCCCAAAGAAAATCTGTCCCCAAGGGCAGTCACGCCCCTTTTCCTCCTCTTGCCAACCCCTGGCAGCCAGTAATATCTGTCTGTCTCCACAGATTTGCCTATTCTGGACATTTCGTATAAAGGGAATTATGGAGCACGTGATCTTTCATGACTGGCTTCTTTCACTTAGCATAGTGTTTTCTGGGTTCATCCACGTTGTGGCCAATATCAGTGCTTCATTCTTGCTGTTGAATGACATTCCATGGTAGGGATCAATCACATTTTCTTTGTCCCTTCATCTGTTGATTGGCAGTTGGGTTGTTTTTACCATTAAGACACCGATCTCTGAATCGTGCTGCTATGAACATTGGTAGAAAAGTTATGTGTTTGAGTCCCTGCTTTCAATTCTTTTGGATATATACCTAGGAGTGGAATTGCTGGATCATATGGTAATTCTATGTATAGCTTTTTGAGGAATTGCCAAACTGCTTCCCACAGCAGCTGTGCCATTTTCCATTCCTACCAGCAAAGCACAAGGCTTCCAACTTCTCCACATCCTTTCCAACTCTTGTTATTTCTGATCCTAGCCATCCTAGTGGGTGTGAAGTGGTATCTTATTGTGGTTGAGATTTGCATTGCCCTGATGGCTAATGATGTTGAGCCTCTTTTCATGTGCTTATTGGCCATTTGTATACCTTCTTTGGGGAAATGTCTATGCAAGTCCTTTGCACATTTTTTTTTTTTTTTAAAGATTTTATTTATTTATTTGAGACAGAGGGAATGAGAGAGAGAGAGCACATGAGAGGGGGGAGGGTCAGAGGGAGAAGCAGGCTCCCCGCCGAGCAGGGAGCCCGATGCGGGACTCGATCCAGGGACTCCAGGATCATGACCTGAGCCGAAGGCAGTCGCTTAACCAACTGAGCCACCCAGGCGCCCCTGCAAGTCCTTTGCACATTTTTAAATGGGGTTTTTTAAGATATTTTTTTTTGAGTTGTGATACTTCTTTCTATATTCTGCAAGTCCCTTATCAGGAAAACGATTTGCAAATATTTACCCCCGTTTTGCGGGTTGTCCTTTTGCTTTTTGGCATGTGTTGTTTGAAGGACAAATGTTTTAAGTTTTGATGAAATCTAATTTATCTCTTCTATTGCCTATGCTTTTTTCCTGCAACGCCTAAGAAATCATTGCCTAAGCCAACTTCGTGGAGATTTACTCTTATGTTTTCTTCTAAGGTTTTTATAGTTTTAGCTTGTGTATGTAGGTGGATGATCTATTTTGAGTTAATTTTGGGGTTTGATGTGAGGTAGGGGGTCTGCATTAATTCTTTTGCATGTGGTATTAGTCCATGTATCTTTGTGTACGTTGAGAGTTTTCCACAATAAAATTTAACTTAAGAAAAGTTAATGACAAAAATGACAATGACAAAAAAAATTATATGCTGGGTAGGAACTGCTTGTAGTTGCTAATAACAACTACTTAAGAATGGCTTCCACAAGAAACGTTTGTGCTTTTACTTATTTATTTTAGGTAAAAGAATTCTAGAGGTAGGTACAGCGGATGTGGCAGTTTTATCATCATTAATGAACCAGTGTCTTGCTGTCTGTTTGTTTCAACATTCCTGTATGTGGCCCGCATCCCCAGGGTTGCCTCATGGTCACAAGGTAGCTGCTGGAACACCAGCCAACACCTCCACATTATGAGCAGGGGAAAAAAAAAAGGAATCATACCTCTTTAAATAACTTTTCCTGGAACCAATTTAAAAAGTTGGATTTACACCTCAGTGGCTACTCCTATGGTAGGGAAGGGCACATCAACATACTAGTCAATATAAGGGCTCTGACCGGAAGTTCAGTGTCCATGCGTGGTTATCGAGTAGCCAAAGCAACAGGCTGTGATGGAGAGTGGCAGTTGCCCACCCCATATCCAGTCTTCAGTATCTTTAATAGCAAGTAGGATTGTGGGATTATGAGCCCAGGATTGTCAGAGCTTTTAAGTTTTAGAGGCTTCAGTTCTACATTTTGTATGAACGCTCCAGATTTTTCCGCACTGGCAACCAACCAACCAACCAAAAAAAAGAATCTCGCCTGGGCCAAACACAATACATCTGTGGTCCATATTCCATCTCTGTGCTGCTCATTGGCAACCTCTGCCTTCAGGTGGGCACCAGAGCCCTCTAGACACCTGAAGGGCACGGGGGCGGCATTACAATTCCTGTGTGGCTCTGAGCCAGCCGGGAGAAGTCACGAGGAAGGAGGTTTTGGCTCAACTCTAGGAAGAACTCCATCCGCAGAGCTGTCAGAAACAGAAGGAGCGGCCCCGGGGAGGTAGGAAGTTCTCTGTTGCTGGAGGTGTTTGAGCAGATGCTGGAGAACTGCTTGGCAGGGACTCCAGAGTCTCCCCAGCAACCCCAGGGGTGTCTGAGGCTGGTAGAAAATTGTCACGATGATGAATTCTGCAGGGTGACACACCGAAGGGGACCCCCGCAGGTGAGGGGAAGGCAGGATGCTATGCATCTGGGTTGTTAGGGTGCTGGGCAACCCACCAGCAGCTGTGTCCCCGCCCTCCAGAGGACAAGCAAGGGAACATGGAAATGCCCTCACCATCGAAGTGGCCCCTATTAAGTTTAGTCTGTAGGGACAACAAAGATGGACTTCCCAGATATTCACAAGCATGATTTGACTCATTTCCACCCACTGCACGAGATCGCACAACAGCTCTGTGGCTTCTCTTAGGGAGGATGATGCGGGCTGTTCAATGCAATTCGTTTGCTCGTTCGTGCTTTCAGGGCTGGCGTCACGGGCACACGCCTTGTGCAGGTGCGCCCAGACCTGCATTGAGAAAGACGCCACGTTTGGCTTAATGCTGTTCTGTCATCTGAAAATTCTCTGTCGCTTTTGAACAAGGGGCCCTGCAAATTAAGTAGCCGGTCCTCCGTACTTTTACTCAAAAGTGCTGAAGAAAAGCGCAAGGCAGTGAGTTTACAGAGTCTCACACAACGTGCTCACAGGGGTAGATGGGAAGACGGTGAGAAGTGAGCATAGAAATATCTGCTATGTAACGCACGAGGTATTTGTAAGAGGAACATCTGACTTAGAGAGGTCGGGACAGAGAAGGCTATTCAGGAATCCAGGTCTTAACTTTAATCGCTGGATGAAATGCCTTCTGTTATTGGAGAACTATAGACAGGCGCATGGCAGCTTAAGTAGGGCCTACATTTCCCAGCATCCCCAGCAGTCAGTTGTGATCACATGACTAGTTATCACCAATAAAATGCGTGGAGATGATGTGGGCCACTTCTGGGTCTGGACCGCAAAGCATCCCTGTGTGCCTTCTTCCAGCAGGTGGAATCTACGGGAGGAGGTGACCCAGCTTCAATCACACAGGGGACCGTGAGGGTCTGGAAGCAGGCAGAGCAATAACTCAAAGGAACCGGGGTCCCCGAATGACCACTAGGAGCCGAGCTGCCCACTCAGCTGGACAGCTCATCTCAGAACTTACTACGCGATTGAAAAGAAATTTATAGTCTTTAAGCTGCTGCATTCTGGGACGTCTTTGTTAGCCTACTCTACCAAATGCAATGACTAAACAGCAGTTAGCCATGTGAAGAAAGGGAGAGAAGAGACTCTGAAACACCCAGTTGGGAGAGAACATAGCCCATTGGGAACTGGGCGTGGTTTGAGATCCCTGAAGCTGTGGCTGGCGGTGGGGCGGGGGTGGGCTGCTATAATCAAATACTTTGGACAGGGTGCTTAAGCATCAGATACGTATTTCTCACAGGAGGCTGGGAAGTCTTAAGATCAACGTGCCTGCAGATTCAGTGTCTGGTGAGGGCTCCCCTCCTGGCTTGCACGCAGCACCTTCACACTCTGTCCTTGCAGGGCAGGGGGAGAGAGCTTTGGTCCCCCTTCCTGTTCTCATAGGGACACTAATGCTCTCCCGGAGGCTTCACGCCGATGACCTCATTTAACCCTAATCAGAGCTTGAACATACAAACTTTTGTGGGGGTGGGGAACACACACATTCAGGCCTTAATAGGCAAGGAGAAGGAAGGCTGGACCATATCTTAGTCCTTGTGTGCCAGAATTTTCTGTGCCAGGCAAGGGGCTGGAGCCATCCTGTGGGCTGTGGGGAGCCAAGCAGGGAGTGACAGGATGGGATTAGCTTTTCGGTTTGTCAGCTTGAGTCACAACCTGCAGATTGTAATTTATTTAATTTATGAAATATTTCAGAAGACTAGCCAGGAATACAATAAGCACTCACATACCCTACCACCTAGCTTGAAAAATACATTACAGATAAAGTCCCAGTACCTCTTACCTGATTCCATCTTTAACTTAGTTTTTTTGTTTGTTTGGTTGGTTTTTGTTTTTTGTTTTTTTGTTTTTTAAGATTTATTTATTTATTTGAGAGAGAGAGCAAGTGAGCATGAGCAAGGGGAGGGGTAGAGGGAGAGAATCTCCAGCAGACTCCCCGCTGGGCACGGAGCTTGATGCGGGGCTCGTTCTCACGACCCTGAGATCATGACCTGAGCCAAAACCAAGAGTCAGATGCTTAACCAACTGAGCCACCCAGGCGCCCCTGTTTTTGGTTTTTTTAAGGGCAGTTGGGTAGGGCAAGAATGGAACCAGGGCATGCATCATTGACTATCTGGCGTGTCCTCAGCACCACGCCAGATACTATAGGTACACATATTGAAAGAAGCAGCCATAGCTGGGTGGGAAAAAAAAACCCAACAACAATACTTGTGCATTCCCAGAATGAGGAGATTCCCTTCTGAGACCAGGCACACTGGAGGGGCACGTGTTTCTGGAGCACAAATACAGGATGTGATGGAATATTTGCACAGAATCTCCAGCCATCACCTACTTCTGATCCATGTGTAGATAAACAGAGTGGTCAAAAGAAGCCTGAACTGTGTCTCTGGAAGTTTTACAGCTCTGAGACGGACTCTGAAGGATTGGGGATATGGGTGGTGTTCCATCTTTTCATCCAGCGGATGGCTGTGACTTTGGAAGAGAAAGGAGGGGATATTGGGAGTAAATAGCTGGTGACGTTGACGGTGTTGAGGAGGATTTTATTTCCCTGGGCAAGAGGCCAACACAGTGGAATATGAGGCTACTGGCAAAGGACAGAGAGTGCTACCAAGTTAGGAAAGAATGTGTTTGGCCGATGGCCCCAAAGGGCATCGAAAAAAAAGATTGTTATGGGATGCAGAGTGGACTGCTGGTGTTCTGCTTAGCATCCATTTGTCATCTTCTTTCAACAGCCTCTTAGCTTTGAAGGGAAGCCATCCGTCTTCAACTCATAATCTATGTGGCCAAAGAGGGCCGATCCTATCCTTTGGCACCAAAAGAAGTCTACCAAAATCTCAATGACTGGTTCAGAGGTGGCAACATGACCCTCTCTGGGCCAATGAGAGTTGTCGCTGGCACTTTGCTCAGATGATTGGGAATGAGGTGTGCTTTCTTTCTCTAGTAGAGCAGCTAAGATGGTCAGTTATATGTTTGGAGCTGTTGAATGCTACTGTGCTTTAATGAGACTGAGAATGAAGCCAACATAGCAGAACGCTGAGCCTGAGGACAGAGAGAGAGAGAAATTCCTGAAAATATTACAGCACCTGGAGTTAGCCGTACCTGAAGCTAACACTACCCCTGGACTTCTCAGTTATGCACGTCAATATTCTCCCCACCCCCTCTGGTTTAGCGTAGTCTCAGTTGACTTAGCACCACTGATAGTTGAGGAAAAAATGGAAAACAGCCTTTGTGAAATAGTCCAAAACAATATAATAGAGACAGTGTCATTATTCTTGAGCAAAAAATAGAATCAGCTGGACCAGAACTTTATGGCCTTATGTGTCTATCTCCCAATGCAAATGGTATAGGGAATGGATAAAGCAAGATTTTCATGTTACTGAAAGAAGCAAAATACAATTTTATAAGCATCACTGTCACTTGGATGGGACTCATAACAAGGCAGTGCCAATGGAAGGCTATATGTTGTTAAAAAGATGCAAACCTAGCAGGAAGGGAAAAGTGTGTTGCGTTTCCCGCAAAGAAGGTCTGTCCATCAGTGTGGAGAGTTTTTGGGTCAGGACTAATAAGGAGAGCCACAGACCCAAGACCCCGCTCCACCCCTGCCGCAGCCAGAGGAAACTTCCAGAGGATGCTTCGCTAACACATATCACAAAAACCACAAAACAGGGTTTTCACGGGGAATTCCACCTACCCAGACATAAGCTGGAATTCTCCTTTTGCTAAAGTTTAGAACATCTGATAAATTATCAACTTACTTTTCTAATAGTTTCTCAGAACACAGGAGGTAGCAATGGAAGGAACTGTTCTTTTAAAAAAGATTTTATTTATTTATTTGAGAGTGAGAGAGAGCAAGCGAGAGAGGGAGGGGCAGAGGGAGAAGCAGGCTCCCTGCTGATCAGGGAGCCCGACACGGGGCTCGATCCCAGGACCCTAAGATCATGACCTGAGCCAAAGGCAGATGCTTAACCGACTGAGCCAGGCGTCCCTTGTGGCTTGCTTTTTCCCCTTCTTCTTTTTTTTTTTTAGTAGTTTTTTGGTTGGTTGATTTGTTTTTTTTAGTAGGCTCCACGACCAATGTGGGGCTGGAACTCACGACCCCAAGATCAAGAGTCACGTGCTCCATGACTGAGCCAGCCAAGCACCCCTCTTTTTCCCTTTCTACTTGATATCATAATACAAGCCTTTTCCCATTTTGTTTAAAACTCTTAATTTTTAAAAAGATTTTATTTAAATTCAAGTTAGTTAACATAGAGTGTATTATTAGTTTCGGGGGTAGAATTTAGTGATTCATCAGTTGCATACAACACCCAGTGTTCATTCCATCAAGCACCCTCCTTCATGCCCATCACCCAGTTATCCCATCCCCCATCTTAATTTTTTTAATTAAAAAAAGTACACATGTGTAAAATAGAGAGACTAATCTAAGGCAAGCTCATGAGCCCATCACACAGCTTCAACAATTAGCAACCAATCTTGTCTCCTCTGTTCAGTCCCCACTCCATTATCTAAAGCAAATTGCAGACAGCACGTTGTTTTATCTGTAAATATCCCAGTATGCAATTTTAGTAATTTCTCTCTTTTTTTAATCTTCTATCTCCTCAGGAAACCATGGCACTATTGAGTAATTATTACATCCTACGGAGAACTTCAATATTGGTCACAGCATTAAGAGCTCTTGGTTTCAGTCCCCAAATCCCTCTTTGAAATGACCTAAGTAATTTCTTAATATTATCAGAATCCAGTCTGTGCTCAGATTTTCCCCATGTAAGCGTTACTGTACATGCTCTCCTCAATTGGGTTCTGAGGACACATCAGGAAGGATGGGTGGGTGGCGTGGAAGTGTCAGAAAGCTTGACCCAAGCTCGAGACAGCGAATAAACAAGGACGTGCCCCAAATTTCTGAAAGTTCAGTAGAAAGAAATACGTCTGACTCCATCTCGCACCGCACTGTCCAGTGTGGTGGCACTGGCCACAAGTGGTTGTTTACATTTAAATTAATTAAAATACAGTTTTAAAGTCAGTACCCCAGTGGTTGGTGGCCACGTGTGGTCAGTGGTTGCCCTATTGGACAGGGCAGACACAGGACATTTCCACCATCAAGGAAAGTTCCGTTGGTCTAGAGTCAAAGAAGGGATGGTACTTACAAGGGGGCAAGAGCCTCTAGACAGTTTATTTTAAACCTGCATTTATAACTGTGGAAGGTCTTGGAAGAGGACAGTGTGCACATGGGGAACTTGACCAACTTAACATTCAAGAGGAGGTCGGATACATGCCTCAGGTCTCCCTGCTCATTTAACAGCTTTAATTGAACAATCTCCACTTTGCCTTGTGCCAACAAGAGGTTTGCTTTATTTTTAAACTTAACTTCCTTTTCTCTAAAAAGAACCCCTACTCATGCTCGGCAGTGGAAAAACTGAAGTTAGCCCAACCTTATAAATATCAGCTATGTCCAGCCACTTCCAGTTTAAAATAGTTTCATTTCAAGGAAAACTTCTGGCACATTCAGGTTGGTATTTTCTATGGTAGTCTGGTGCAGAGCCCCTGCCCTGGGCTCAGGAAGCAGAGGAGAGTTTTGTCCATTGGTGCTCCTTCCCCTCATCCTTGAAGTCCCTCGTGTCGGCTCCAAGAGTCCCCTTGTGGGAAGTGAAGGAAGACCTCTCCTTTCTCTGCCAGGCTGGGCTTCTCTGATCTGTCCCTCGGTGTCTGGTGGTAGATGCGCACTTGTGGGGATCCCAGGTAGGATTTGGCTGTGATGCTGTCCTTGGTATAGGCAATGACCCTGACAGTGTGTCTATCCAAGGTCCTAGGCTGGGTGGATCTTCAAAGGCAGGTGGTCAAGCTTTCAGACCCTCAGCCACTCCAACCCCCAGCAGGATCCTCCCTCCTTGGTCAGCTGAGCTGGCTCTCCCAGGTCAGCCCACCGTTACCCAGGATGGTGGGACCTTCTTGTATGGGCCTTCTTGTGTGAAATGCCAGGGATGAGGCACTATCTTCTGTGTGCCCAAGTGGGCCACCCACAACTGCATACACCAGTGAGTTGCCAACTGCCATTTAATAACTTCAGAAAAAAAGGAGTTACATGGCCCCATTCCAGACTCTCTCTTCTACTTCACAGGCACCTCCCTCGGAGTCCTCCAATTTGAGAAGACAGGTCAGGAATGGTTGAAGATATAAGTACTTCATAAAGGATTCTGCACATTTTCAGAGACATCCCTTTATCCCCTTTTGTCTTCCAGCCATTTCTCTCATCTCTTCCTGGTGCTGAAATTTACTGACCCAGTTTAAAAGGGTATATCAGTTATCTGTTGCTATGGATCAAATTACCCCAAAATTTAACAGCTTAAAACAATAAGGGCACCTGGCTGGCTCAGTCAGAAGTGTGTGGGGCTCTTGATCTCAGGGTCAGGAGTTCGAGCCTCACGTTGAGTGTAGAGATTACTTAAATAAATAAACTAAAAAAAAAAAACAAACCTATTCCTATCTCACATAGGTTCTGAGGGTCTGGAAGCAACATGTGGTCTAACTGGGTGGTTCTGGCTCAAGGCCTCTCATGTGGTTTCAGTTAGGATGTCAGCCGGAGTTGCTTCATCTGAAGGCTTGACTGGGGTGGGAGGAGCCACTCCCAAGATGGCGGCAATCACATGCCCATTGGCCAGAGGCTTTAATTTCTTGCTGCACGGGCCTCTCCAACGACATGGCAGCTGATTTCCCCCAGAACAATTCATGCAAAAGAGAGAGAATGACCAAGATGAAAGTGTCTTTTAAAACCTAATCTCAGAAGTGCTGTATTCTGTTGGTCTCACAGACCAACCCTATACAGTGTTGGGAGGGGGGCTACCTAAGGGCGAGAATACCAGGGATGCTGGGGGTCAATGGAGGCTGGCCAACCTTGATGAGGTCCATTGATTGTGAGGTTCTGGCTGGGAATCCAGCTCTCTTTTAACTTAGCCCTTCAGTATTAAGCAAGTTGTTTTCACCATGCCTGAGCTTTTCCAGGAAAGACCCAGTCATGCACTTTGCTGCAATTACCTTGTACACCTTATAAAATTACATTTTGTTATTTTTATACGAGTAACATGTATTCAGTGTAGAAAAGGAAAACACACACAGACAAGTAAAAAAGCAGATAAAAATCATCTCTTAGTTCACCATTCAAAAGCAAACTCTGACTTTATGGTTTTACAGAATTTTCTTCCCTATGAATGTTTACTTTTACAGAATCTTCCCTGTTGGTTCATGCTTTTAATAACCATTTTTAAAAATATTTGTATGTGTCGGTGATTCTACTTCTGAGAATTTACCGAAGGAAATATTCAAGTCCATGAGCAAAGAGTTAGTTTCAATCAGTTTAACCCAATATATTTACCTGATATTCTTTTTTTTTTTTTTAAGATTTTATTTATTTATTTGACACAGAGAGAGAGAGAGCACAAGCAGGGGGAGAGGCAGAAGGAGAGAGAGAGGGAGAAGCAGGCTCCCTCCTGAGCAGAGAGCCCGATGTGGGGCTCGATCCCAGGACCCTGGGATCATGACCTGAGCCGAAGGCAGACGCTTAACCACTGAGCCACCCAGGTGCCCCTTACCTGATATTCTTAATGTGGTTGTACATTTGTTTGCATTTCAGATTTAGAAATATTTCTTCATGGTTTCTGGTTCTAGAAGTTTTTATGCTCCTCTAAGTTTACTTAATTTTTAATTGGTGAGGTTTTTTTTTAAGTTTCTACTTTCTTTGAATTATAATAAAAAAAGATATAATTATGGCCATTCGGTGTCCTCTACCATTATAATTTTTTCCCTCATTTTTTGGTTTCTTTGTTCTTTTCCTCTGAAGTTTGAAAGAATTTTTCAAGTTGGTCCCGCCACATGAATATTCACCTGTTGTGATTTTAAAATTCTTTTTTTTTTAATTTTTTTAATTGTTATTTTTTTTTGTTTTTTGTTTTGTTTTTTTTTTTTGCCTTATATATATTTTTTTATCTTTTTACATTTTAATTTTTTTATTGTTATGTTAATCCCCATACATTACATCATTAGTTTTAGATATAGTGTTCCATGATTCATTGTTTGTGCATAACACCCAGTGCTCCATGCAGAACGTGCCCTCCTCAATACCCATCACCAGGCTAACCCATCCTCCCACCCCCCTCCCCTCTAGAACCCTCAGTTTGTTTTTCAGAGTCCATCGTCTCTCATGGTTCTTCTCCCCCTCCGATTTCCCCCCCTTCTTTCTTCCCCTCCTGCTACATTCTTCTTCTTCTTTTTTTCTTTCTTAACATATATTGCATTATTTGTTTCAGAGGTACAGATCTGAGATTCAACAGTCTTGCACAATTCACAGCGCTTACCAGAAAAATTCTTTTAAAATATTTAACAAAATAATTAAAGCAGGTAGAGTAATATTTATAACATATATATAAATTATAAACTGCCATCAGTTAAAAAAATAAAGCAATAAACAGTTTCTTAGAAGCTACGCCCCTGCCCCCATAACCACTGTTCTGAAGTTTGTGCTTATCATAGTCTTGCAACAAACATATGTATCTTTATACAATGCATTGTCTGGTTAATGCAATTTTTCCCTTGTGTAAATGCAGTCGAGTTGTATATGTTCTTCTCCGAATTGCTTCTGCTTCCTCCCCAACATTATGTTTATGACATTCATCCCTGTTGATGGATGTGGCTGCAATTAGTTTCTACTGTGTCATAGTATTCCATTGTGTGAATGCACTACATCGTTATCAATTCTGCCCATGGATGCTGAGAAATTCCTGGATTCTTGCAATTACAAACAACAGTGCTGTGAACATTCTAATGGATGTCATCCAGTGCACACACACAAGCATTTGTCTAGAGCAACCATAGCCAAACTTGGCTACGTGTTGGAGTCATGTGCGAATTTAAGAACTATTCAGATGTGACTCATATCCCCAAGACATTCTGATTTAACTGGCATAGTGTCTGATTTGGACATCAGGATTTTATTTCATTTTAAGATTTTATTTTATTTTTTATTTTTTATTTTTTTAAACTTTTTTTAAGGTTCAAATATTTCTTTTTTTAAAAGATTTTATTTATTTATTTGAGAGAGAGAATGAGATAGAGAGAGAGAGCATGAGAGGAGGGAGGGTCAGAGGGAGAAGCAGACTCCCCACCGAGCAGGGAGCCCAATGTGGGACTCGATCCTGGGACTCCAGGATCACGACCCGAGCCGAAGGCAGTCGCTCAACCAACTGAGCCACCCAGGCGCCCCTAAGATTTTATTTTTAAATAATCTCTACCCCCAATGTATGCCTTGAACTCATAACCGCACGATCGAGAGTCTCATGCTCTTCTGACTGAGCCAGCCAGGCACCCCTGATTTGGACATCAGGATTTTATTTAATTTTTAATATATTTTTATTTATTTTTTATTATTTTTAAGATTTTATTTATTTATTTGACAGAGAGAGAGACACAGCAAGAGAGGGAACACAAGCAGGGGGAGTGGGAGAGGGAGAAGCAGGCTTCCCACTGAGTAGGGAGCCCAATGCGGGGCTCGATCCCAGGACCCTGGGACCATGACCCGAGCCGAAGGCAGATGCTTAATGACTGAGCCACCCAGGCACCCCAAATTTTTTAATATATTTTTAAAAGATTTATTTATTTATTTTAGGGAGAGAGGATGCACACATGCACACAAGCTGGGGGAGGGGCAGAGGTAGAGTCCTCAAGCTGACTCCCCACTGAGCGTGGAGCGAGATGCAGGGCTTGATCTCAGGACCCTGAGATCATGACCTGAGCTGAAATTAAGAGTTGGTTGCTTAACCGACTGAGCCACCCAGGCACCCCCAGACATCGGGATTTTAGAAAGCAGGTTTGGAACCATTGCCTTACCGCATATCTGCTTGGGAGTGGAATTACCATGGAACCGCTAGGTCGTAGACCTTGTGCATCTTTCGTTGCATTGAATATTGTCAACTTGTTTCTCATAAGGAATGTGCAAGAGTCCTAGTTTCTCCAGGGCTCTGCCAATATATGGTATTGTCCAATTCAATTTTTTTCTGTAACATCAATTCTACCATTTGTGAAGGGAGCTATGAATTGTAATCTGCTTTTTTTTTAATTTTTAGAGAAAGAGTGTGCACATGGGGGTGGGGCAGAGGGAGAGAGAGAGAGAGAGAGAATCCCGAGCAGGCTCCACACTCAGCGCGGAGCCTGGCACAGGGTTGGATCCTGCGACCCCAAGATCATGACTCGAGCCAACATCAAGAGTCAGACCCTTAACCAACTGAGCCACCCAAGCGCCCCTGCTTTTTGTTTATGGTTTCCTTGCACACCTCCTTTATCACCTGTTTAATACTACTTTTATTTATCTTGGTGTGTTGCCTTTTCACCTGAGTCTATTTTTTCCTTATGATTCTGTATTTCCCAGACCCCACGTCTTCTTGTATCCCATGGTGGATGCAGAAAGAATTTGCCCACATCCTCCTGTCCATCTGGCAACAGATGGCTCTCTCAGTAGTTTGTTTTTCCTGTAGACCTTCAATCCCACATCTGCTTTGTTTTTTTCCTTCTCTGTTTTTTCATGGACCCCATGCTGCTTTTGTTCTCTTAATTTGCTTTTTTTAAAAAGTTGCAGTATAGTTGACACACAATATTATGTGTTTCAGGTGAACAGCATAGTGAGTGGACCCGTCTATATGTTACGTTGTGCTCACAAGTGTATCTGCCCCCTGTCACCACATGATGCTGTTACAGAATCATTGACTATATTTCTGAAGTACATTTTATCCCTGTGACTTATTCGTTGCATGACTGGAAGCCTGGACCTCCCCCCACCACACACACGCACCCACACCCTCTGGCAACCACCAGTTTGTTCCCTGTACTTATGGGTCTGTTTCTGCTTACTTGTTTGTTTTATCTTTAATTTGCTCTTGAACAAATACGATCTGATGTTTGTCAACGAGTAGAAGGCAAATTGCCTGTATTCTCATGGGGGCATGGTCCTGTGTCCTTCCCAGTCTACAGCTGAAGCGAGGCTTTGGAAGCACAGATCCTGGTCCACTTCCTTGATGAAAACAGACTCTCAGTTGGGACGCCACAGGCTCTACGAGGTGGCATCTTCCTCTTGCTCCCAACATAAGCTTTGGGGAGAAGATAGATTTCACTGATGCAGCACCAAGTCTGCCTGCATTAATGGCAGGGCAGGAGAAAGGTAAAATGCCAGTGGCCTTCTCCAAAAACATGGAGCTGATGATAGCGTCTGTGGATTAACTGCTCATGAAGGGCCTGACGTAAAGACTGGCAGACGGCAAACATTTAATAAGTGGAAGCTGTCATCATTACTGGTACTTTATGAGTGTCGTATATCTTTGTGTGTATGTTATTGACATGTAGCTTCATTACTGTTCACCATACTGGGATGTAAGCTGCAACAAAGGTAGAGGTATCTGTCCATTTTGTTCATTTCTTTATCCTCACCAACTAGAACAGTGCATGACCCATTGTAGACACTCAAGAAATATTTGTTGGATGAATGAGTTTTTGAGAATTTGGAGAGGCTATCGTAGAACTTTCTCACCAAGTGCCATTTTTTTTTTAAAGATTTTTATTTATTTATTTGACAGAGAGCACAAGTAGGCAGAGAGGTGGGCAGAGGGAGAGGGAGAAGCAGGCTCCCCGCTGAGCAGAGAGTCCGATGCGGGGCTCGATCTCTGGACCCTGTGGTCATGATCTGAGCCGAAGGTAGATGCTCAACCCAGGCGCCCAACCATGTGCCATTTTGAATCAGAAGTTGGCAGTGTTGTTTGTAATAGCAAACAATTTGAATCAACCTATATGTCAAATAGCAGGGGTTAGTTGAATGTGAACAGCACGTCATATGCTGGAATGCGATGTCCTTGTTGCAAATCACATTGTGCGATCCCTTTGATGGCGGGAAATGTTTACTTATATTGTTGGAATGAAGAAAAAAGGGAGTTACCAAAAGGTATGTACAGTATGATCTCAAATATAGATGTGTGCGTATAGAGAAAACCTGAAAGTCAGGTGAGAAAAGCATGGCTCTATAATCGCTGATGATTCTTTGCATTCAAAGCCTAAGAGGAAGGGTCACCTGGTGGGCTCAGTCAGTAGAGCCTGTGACTCTTGATCTCGGGGTTGTGAGTTCGAGCCCCATGTTGGGTGTAGAGATGACTTTAAAAAATTAAAATTAAAAAAAAAAAAAAAAAAAAAGGCCAGGAAGAATACGCCTGATTGGCAGATCCTAGGTCATGCGTCCACAGTCTTGCTGCCGAAGAGGCTGGGAAAGTGGGTGTCAGCAATGATCAGCTCTGCTTTGTACTAACACTTATGAGTGCGTGGGGTTCTCAAGACAAAGAGGTTCGGATGCTGACCCACCAAGAGGAATCATTGGTGTCTATGCCCTGCCCCAATATTTGGAGCAATCAAAGAAGCAAGAAGGGATAAGGTTGTTTTGTCTTAAGATGGCAGACAATAGCATTGCTTCATAATCATTTTGCTCTGGTCTTAAGAAAAATGTACAACAAATTCTTTTTTTCTTTTGAACTGTTTTTTTTTTTTTAAGTTTTATTTATTTAAGTAATCTCTACACCCCACGTGGGGCTCGAACTCATGATCCTGAGATCAAGAGTCGCATGCTCTTCCAAGTGAGCCAGCCAGGCATCCCACAACAAATTCTTTAAAAATGAATTACAAAGAAAAGTGTTAGGAAAGAGTCTGGTTAATTCCGTTCAATAACTATTTCCAGACTGATTAAAGATCTAAAAATTCTCTAAAACATTTAAAGAAAAATGCAGAAGACTATCTTTTTTATCATTGAGGTAGGGAAGGATTTTCAACATCAAATATGAAGAGCATAAACTAGATAGGGGAAAAAAACCCCTGCTAAATTCGATTATATTGAATGTTAAACCTTTGTTATCAAAAAGCACCATAAATAAGGCAAAAAGATGAGTCAAAGACTGGGAGAAGATATTTGTGCCCATGTAACTAACAAAAGATTAGTGTTTAGAATATTTAAAACAATTTCTACAGATCAGGAAGAAAGAGAAAAAAACAGCCCAATAGAAGAAAGTCCCCAGAATGTTGTTTTAGTTATTTGTTGCTGCATAAAAATTACCCCCAAACAGCAGTTTAAAACAATGAACATTTATTGTCTTATACAAAGTCAGGAATTCAGGGGTCTCTCAGCTGGGTAGTTCTAGCAGGCAAGATGTCTCCAAGGCTGGAGTCATCCATATTGTACTCACTTCCAAATTTATTCATGTAGCTGTTTTCTGGAGACCACAGTTCCTTGCCATGTGGGCCTCCCCAAAGACATCCTCACAACATGGCAGTTGGCTTCTCCCAGATTGAGCAATCCAAGGGAAAGAGAATAACCAAGATAGAAACTTCAGTGTCTTTTAGAACCCAATCTTGGAAGTGACATAGCATTTCTTTTGCCATACGCCCTCAGTCTCACAGGCCAACCTGGGCACAAAGCAGGAGGGGACCACACAAGGGTGTGAACACCACGCGGCAGAGATAATTGGGGGCCATCTTGGAGACTGGCTAGCACAGTTACAACTCAGCTTCTAGAAGAAGAAATTCAAAACAACCAATACACTTAGGAAAAGATGCCCGGGGTGCCTGGATGGCTTCGTCGGTGAAGCGTCTGCCTTCGGCTCAGGTCATGATCCCAGGGTTCTGGGATCGAGTCCCACGGCAGGCTCTCTGCTCAGTGGGGAGTCTGCTTCTCCCTCTCCCCCTGCTTGTCCTCTCTCTCTCTCTCTCTGTCAAATAAATAAATAAAATCTTAAAAGAAAAGAAAAGAAAAGATGCCCACTGTCACTAATATCCAGGGGAATGCAAATTAAAATATTGAGGAACTATTTCATACTCAAAAGTTTGGCAACTGGTAGGAGGCCTGACAATACCAAATGTTGGGAGAATGGAGGAAAGAAGGAACTCCTCTAGTCTTGGCAGAAATATACATTGGAACTAACTGGTACTTGTGGAGGAACACGGTAACATCAATTTGAAGATGCTCACATCCCATGACACAGCAACTCTTTTTCAGCAGGGGATTTTCTTTAAATGTGAGATTATGGGGCGCCTGGGTGGCTCAGTCGGTTAAGCATCCACCTTTGGCTCAGGTCATGATCCTGGGGTTCTGGGATCAAGCCACATGTCAGGCTCCCTGCTCAGCAGGGGAGTCTGCTTCTCCTTCTCACGCTCCCTCTGTGCTCTCTCTTTCACTCAAATAAATAAACGAAATCTTTTAAAAAATGTGAGAATACAAAGGAGTTAAAATGAATGAATTAGAGGGCGCCTGGGTGGCTCAGTTGGTTAAGCGACTGCCTTCGGCTCAGGTCATGATCCTGGAGTCCCGGGATCGAGTCCCGCATCGGGCTCCCTGCTCTGCGGGGAGTCTGCTTCTCCCTCTGACCCTCCCCCCTCTCATGTGCTCTCTCTCATTCTCTCTCTCAAATAAATAAATAAAATCTTTTAAAAAAAAAATGAATGAATTAGATCTATATGTATCAATATGGATACAGTTCAGAAACACAATATTGATAAGTCCTGGGAAGATACAGGCATGCAATGTTACTTATGGGACATTTTCAAATTAAAAAAATAAATCATTGATGTACATTGTTTGTGGATACATATAAGTGTACTAAAAGTACAAAGTGTAGGGGCACCTGGGTGGCTCAGTCGGCTAAGCATCTGCCTTTGGCTCTGGTCATGGTCCTGGGGTCCTGGGATTGAGCCCCTCTATCTCTCCCCTTGCCCCTCCACCTTGCTCATGTGCTCTCTATTGCTCTCTCTCTCTCAAGTAAATAAATAAAATATTTTAAAAAATAAAAATACAAGATGCAAAGGAATGGCATACTCCTCCTTTTGGAGGTAGGAAGGGGATGAGAGTGGGCCTTTAACTGTGTTTGAGACATCCTATTTCCTCTAAAAAAAACAAAAAAAGATCTACGAGACAACTATGACTAACTACTAACATCTGTTTCATCTTGGTAGTGGGTACGTGGATGCAAGCATGAGCTTAATAGTTTTCAACAACAGACAGCCCCTGGGTATCAACCAGCCAGAACAGACACTGAGTGCAGGGGCTGGGGCCCCATCCCGAGGTGCAGCCATCACATTAGTTGCTGGACTGTGGGTGGGTCCTTGAGAAATACCCAATGACATGTAAATTGCCCACCGGAGCTGCTCGGTAGGCTCATAGATAAGTATCTCTCAGGCTGAAGACATGCCTAGTAGATTTCTGGGGGATCCACTTCTTGGCCATCTTCTCTTCAACAGTTTCATCAGGGACTTGGATGAAAACAGCAGAGACACTAAGTCAGATTTGCAGGTGATGCAAAATCAGAAAGGACGAGTATTTCCATACTTGACTGAATCTCAAGACTCTTCAAACTCATACTTGACTCTTAAGAGGTAAGACTGAATTTCTTATGTAATAATCATCTCAACAGGTGGGAGAGAGACACTAGAGCCAATTAAATACAATTAAAGAAGTATAAATACAAGTATTTCATTTAGCTTAAAATCAATTACGACTTATAGATGCCTGGCTCGGTGGGCTCTCATGTGGAAATTTCAGGAGTCTTAAAGCCTTTTATAGTCTGCTGATGGGAGTATAAATTGGTTTCTGGAGGGTAATTTGGTGATAGATAATTAAAAGCCTCGTGAGAAAACACGTATCTTTTGAACTAGCAATTCAACCTCTAGGAATTATTTTTAAATATTTTATTATTTATTTATTTATTTATTTGAGAGAGAGAGAGAGTGCACACGGGCAGAGGGAGGGGCAGAGGGAGAGAGAGAATCCCAAGCAGACTCTGAACCAAGTGCGGAGCCTGATGCGGGGCTCTATCCGAGGACCCTGAGATCGTGACCTGAGCCCAAACCAAGAGTCGGATGTTTAACTGACTGAGCCACCCAGGCATCCCCCAACTTCTAGGAATTTTTAAAAAATCGGCTGTTATGCTAAGTCAGACAGAGAAACACAAATACTGTATGATATCACTTATATGAAGAATCTAAACTAACCAGGCTCAGAGTGGTGGTTACCAGGCACTGTGGAGTGGGGGAAATGGGGAGATATTGGTCAAAGGGCACAAACTTCTGGTTATAGGATTAACAAGTTCTGGAGATGTAAAGTAGAGCAAGGTGATTACAGCTAATAATACTCCATTACATACTTCAAATTTGCTAAGAGAGTAGATCTTACATGTTCCCACTGCAAAAAAGACATGATAATTATGTGATGGGATGGGATGGAGGTGTTAGCTTATGCTATGGTGGCAATCATTTTGCAACATATGTGTCAAATCAACACCTTGGACTTAGACAATATTAAATGTCAATTACATCTCAATAAAGTTGGGAAAAATAGAGAAATATACAAAGATGGATGTATAAGAATGTTAATCCAAGCATTGTTTGCAATTGCCAAACAAAACACAACGAAGGGAAAGAACCTATCCAGAGGTGACTAGTTAAATACATAACATACATTGGAATCGTGTATGGCAAATAGAAAAGACAACATAATAAACATAAGGAATAGTCTGGAAGATTTTACAAGAATGTATTTATAGTGGTTATCACCGGGGGTGGGGGGGGGGGAGGTTGTGAGAGCTTTTGAGATTTATCTTTTGTTTATTTGCATTTTGTAACTTCCAAAGATTTTGTGTGGTTTATATGATGAAGCAATGAGTTTTAAAAAATAGTTTTAGCTGACAGCACACCTAATATAATCCAAAAATGTAATGTTGCTACTAAAAAAAAGTGGCCATTTATGTAATTAAGGAAGAGACTGGGAGAAACAAAGATCCTATTATAACTTTCATGTTCCCCTGTTGGGGGTCACATTTTAAGGGTTGAGAAGAGTGGTACCAGGATGTTGACAAAGTTGGAAATTATGTTCTAACTCACTAGTGAGAGATTAGGGGCTATTTATCCCAGGAAATAAACCACTAAGGGAAAGTATCTTATCCTCAAACAATTGAATGTCCATCATATGGAGAACATTGGCTCAAAGTTGCTCCAGAAAACAGGAAACAGTTGCTTCAGAAAACAGAAACAGGGTAGAAGTTACAAGGAGCAGAGAGCTGAGCTTGCTAAAGGGAGCAACTTTCAAACAATTAGGGATTGTTACTATTGCCATAATGAGTTGAATCCGCCAGGGTTCCTTGGTTGCAAACAACAGAAACAGACTCTAGTTAACATATGCAAGAAACAAATATTGTAAGATTTGGAATGTCTCATAGCAAAGAGCCTGGGGAAACAGCCCTGGAAAAATGAAAGAATATTCTGAGTCATACGTAGGGTGTTTTGCACAAACCAGTGGCAATTTTCATCCAAGAATATTAAGGATGTACTTCTTAAAACTCCCCAGTGTCCTCTTTGTCATCTGATGCGGTTCCACTGCCCATGAATTACAGAAACCTTTTGTGAACCCAGATATTTTGTTACACTCTACCTCTACTGGGTTCTTCATGAGGTCCATCTGTTTTTGAAATCCCAAAGATCCTTATCATGTAAATGGATACTTCTGTTTCTTTCTTTTTCTTTTTTTTTTTTAAGATTTTATTTATTTATTTGACAGAGACAGAGACAGCAAGAGCGGGAACACAAGCAGGGCGAGTGGGAGAGGGAGAAGCAGGCTTCCCGCTGAGCAGGGAGCCCGATGCGGGGCTCGATCCCAGGACCCTGGGATCATGACCCGAGCCGAAGGCAGCCACTTAACGACTGAGCCATCCAGGCGCCCCTACTTCTGTTTCTTAGTTCCCCAGATTCTGCTCCTAGTCGTTCACAGATGTCCCCTAGTGTCACGTTTTGGGGGTTTGGTGAACCAAGTTCATGTTTGCCCTCAAAACTCCTTTCATTTTAAAAACTGTGGGCTGTTTGCCACCCCAGGTTTGTTAGCCTGTGGAATGATCTTTGCTGGGAAGAGTGGTTATGGGATGGAGTGACTCTGTATTTTCTTTCCTCCCACTTGTCAGAGCATCGTGCAGCTAGAAGAAAACTTGAGTGGAAGGAAAGACATGGAGAATAAGGAGCCAAAAAGAGAAAGGAATCAATTCGAAATTCCTACTCCATGCCAGGCATCCTCCTGGGCACTTGTGTAGGCAGGAGCCCTAGCATAAGCACAGAAATGGACTGAAGCAGATTAAAGCAGGAAAAAAAAAAAAACCACACACATAATTTTGAAGCTATTGGGTAGTGCACAGAATTCTCAGAAAGATTAGATAACCAGACAGAGCAAATAGGCAGGAACAAAATGGGGCTTTGCAGTCAGAGAATAGCAAAAAGCTTGCCACAGAATGGGTTCAGTTAAAAAAAAAAAAAAGAAAGAAAGAAAGAAAAAAGAAAACGGCTGCACTAGCACCTTTATTATTATTATTATTTTAGATTTTGTTTATTTATTAGAGAAAGAGAGAGAGTGCAAGCAAGCAGGGGAGGAGCAGAGGGAGAAGAAAAGGAAGACAATCTCTAGCAAACTCCACCCTGAGTGCAGAGCCCAACTCAGGGCTTGATCCCAGGACCCTGAGATCATGACCTGAGCCAAAACCAAGAGTCAGACGCTTAACCAACTGAGCCACCCACGTGCCCTTTTGCCAGCACCTTTAAAGTACGGAGCTTGCAATGCTGTCCCCTCTGGCCTGGACACCAGACACCGAGGCTGGTACTATTGTCCCTTGTACATGATTGTCACCCCCAGCCCCATCCCAGTCCTCTCTCCTAGCTTCAGTTCCTCTCTCCACCCTCATTTAAAGCCTAGTAGCATGACCATCTGATTGACTGAGTGTAGGTCACTGGCCCAAACCCACCAAAGTCCACATTAGCACTTGACATATTTTTCTAATCCAATCATCTTAGCAACCCCATGAGTGAGTATTTCCCCCATCTTTTAGATGAATCAGTGGAGGTTCAGATAGGAACAGTAATTGGACTGAGGTCAGGCAGTGAGTGAGTGAACTAACCAGAGCTAGAACCCCTGGCCTCCTCCTTCCTTATCTATTACACCTCGATGTCTCTTATAGGCCAGGCACTGCATTGAGCCCCGGACACAACAGTTCTATGAGCTAGGCATTATTATAGCCATTTCACAAATAAGGAGATGGAAGGTCACTCAAGGTTCTCAGTTCGTAAGTGACGGGAGGCTTGGCGGCATATCAAAGTCGGTCCTTGAACCACTTCACGGTACTGACTCTTGGAGAGAGAGAGAGTTTGGATGAACCCTCTCTTTCTCATGCTTTCAGTCTTTGTCAGGCAGGCCTGGGGGGCAGCCAAGTGAGCCCCCCAGACACCCATCTCAGCCAATAGTGCACTAACCCCTCCGTCACCTAAGGTTGGAAGCTTGGAGCATTCTCAACTTCTGGCTTCTCACTGCCCATATGATGAGTTGGCAACTTCTTTTCCATACGCAAGACGTGTTTCAATTTCTCCTCCTCCTTCCTGCCCACAGCTGCATCTCTGGTCCAGGGCTGATTACTTAATGCCAGTAATCTTTTTTATTTTTTTAATTTTTTGAGAGAAAGCGAGAGTGTGAGCAAGTGCTGGGAGGGGCAGAGGGAAAGAGAGAGAGAGAATCTTAAGCAGGTTCCCTGCACAGCGTGGTGCCCAATGTGGGGCTCGCTCTCACGACCCTGAGATCATGACCTGAGCCAACATCAAGAGTCGGATGCTTAACCGACTGAGCCTCCCTGGCGCCCCAATGTCAGTAATCTTGCACTGTCTTGTCAATTGGTCTCCCTGTCTTCACACTCCCCCTGGAGCCCCAGGCACACTCCCCCTGGCAGCCAGGGTCTTTGTGGTGGACATCATGGCTGACTCTCCAATATCATTCATCTCAGATGGCAGGTCCAAGCCAGCCATAGCAAATGCTTCTATCTTCTGAAAGGGCCACGTGACCCAAGACCTGGGGAGGGGTATCTGCTGGGGGGATGCTTCAGGATTTGGCTGTGCCTGAATGTGTTACTGGCCATTTTGCCATTTTGCAAAGCACCTCAAGAATAAAGCGATAACTAGTGTTTGCACAGTGGAGATGCAGGAAGACCAGGGGTCTTTGGGGGATTGATTACTCTATGCCTGCAGCCTGCCTACCCCTGCATTTCCAGTTAAGTGAGATAATGAATGTCCTTATTGTTTACACCGGTTTTGGTTGGGTCTCTGTCATATTTGCAGCCAAAAGCATGCTACTGACAGTCACTTAGTCTATACGAATCTACTGATTCCCCTCCTCCGTGGCTTCACATCACCTTTGAAATCAAGGCCACACTCCTTACCTTGACTCTGCGACTCGTGAAGCCCTTGCTGGGCTCCCTATCTGCGCATCAGCCCCTGGGTCTTAGAATCTCCCAACCCCTTTCCTAGGCCCTCAGCTTATGATTAGACAATCCTTCCTCCTCCCCAAAAACATCCTGCACGTCTATGCTGTTTCTTCTCTAGAAGAAACAGTTATTTTTTCTCTTTTCATCTTCCAGCATCAGCTCAAGTGATGACTCCTCTTTGAAGTGTTTCCTAATCCCCAGACAGAATTAAGGAATCCCTTAAGTGTCCCTGAGCACCTGTGTCTGTGTTCTGGTGCTTTCTGCATCCTCACGCACAATACAGGTGCTTTTATTCCTGCTCCTCTGCTAAAACATGAGCTCCTTAAAGACAAGGGTTATATTTCATCCACCTTGTAGCTCTGGTACCTTGCAGAGGTAATGATTCTGTATGTACTTATGAAATATTTTTTTAAAGATTTATTTATTTAGTAGAGAGAGAGTGAGTGCACAAGCGCATGAGGGGGCGTTAGGAGTGGAGGTAGGGATGGGATGAGAGCAGGTGCAAGTGGGGGGAGGGGCGAGGGGTAGAGGCAGAGGGAGAGAAGCAGACTCTCCACTGAATGTGGAGCCCAACTCGGGGCTCGATCTCACGACCCTGAGATCATGACCTGAGCCAAAATTAAGAGTCGGGGGCTTAACTGATTGAGCCACCCAGGCACCCCCGTACTAATGAAATTTTTACTGAAAAATCTTCGTTCATTCAGACTGTAGATAACTTGGCATATGGCTATTCATTATTACTTATTTTTATTAAAAAGTAGAGAAATATTATAAATAATAATGTTTTTAGGATTTTGCAGTTTAAGATGCTCTTTAATATATATTATCTCAGTTAATCCTCACGTATTCCTACGACACCAATATTATCCGTACTTTGCAGATGAGGAAACTGCATGCCCCATCGAAGTATATTTGTTGAGTGCCTACAATTTGCATAACGTTATATAAGAGGCAAGCTGTGGAGGGAGGTTGCAAAGGGGTAAAAACCATAGTCTCTGTCTTCACAGAGCTTGCAATTTACTTGGGGAGATAAGAACCAATGCAGATTATTTCCGTTGCAAGAGACAAGAGCAATGCAGCACAACAGCGAAGAGATGTTGAAGGCAGTAATTTATGACATAGAAAAACGGGTACAAAACAGAAGCACCATAAAAATAAGATGATAACACCTTGGGCTGGCACTGGGGGTCCATAAATGATCTTCCAAAGAAGAATTGAACCAGGGACACCTGGCTGGCCCCATAGGTAGAGCACACGACTCTTCATCTTGGGGTCATGAGTTTGAGCCCCACGTTGGAGGTAGAGATTACTTAAAAAAAAAAAAATTGAACCTAAATGTTAAGGATCAGTAGGATTTCACAAAATGGAAAAGGGGGAAAGGCATTCCTTGTGAAAAGTGAAGGCTTAGCATAGCGCAAGGAAGAAAGGATAGTGAAAGCCCTAAGGAAATGAATTAGTGTTTGGATGGATGGATGGACGGATGATTAGATGATAGATAGATAGATAGATAGATAGATAGATAGATAGATGATAAGATAAGTGGGTGGGTGGGTAAACAAATGAATAGAGAATAGAGAGATAAATCCACAGATATTTGAGGCTGGACTAACAGAAGCATGATGATGAGTTAGTTGTATTCTTTTGCCAAACAACTTGGTTTTCCTTGTCCAGCCTAAAGAAAGGACTTGTGGATATCCAAAGTCATGTTGAATTACGACATTTGAATGTGGTCAGAACTGCAAGGACATGCCTGGGCTTAGGAAGTAATCAGGCCAGTGTGGCCTTTTAACGTTATGTGTGGGGGTGTTTTCTCATAAACACGTGTGCAGAGACACACATAAAACTTTGTTTGGGGTTTTTCTTTTCCTTTTTACTGTGTCACGCCAAGCTTTTGTTTTGACTGAATTGTCACTCTCCAATTTCCCATATGTGTGGGAGCCCAAAGCCCCATGAGTTGGCATAAATGAGATATTTGGACCCATTTATTTTTAAGACTTTATTTATTTATCTGCAGAGAGAGACACAGCGAGAGAGGGAACACAAGCAGGGAGAGCGGGAGAGGGAGAAGCAGGCTTCCCACTGAGCAGGGAGCCCGATTCGGGGCTCGACCCCAGGACCCTGGGATCATGACCTGAGCCGAAGGCACACGCTTAACGACTGAGGCACCCAGGCGCCCCTGATAAAAGGATTCTTCTGACCGTTTTCCTATTTGAGTGTCCCTAATTTCTGTGACTTCAAATACCTCTTGACTCGAGTTGTAATGCGTTAAATCCCTTTATAGGAAATCCGAGATACAGTTGTGGCAAACTCCATTTGTGCCTCCATCAGTACCAAGTTAAAATTTATCCTTTCCCCGAATCAAGCTGCACGAGGGTCCGGATTTCCAGCTGTTTTTCTCAGCGTTTTATTCCTGAACAGTGCCTTGCACATAGTAGGTGTTCATTAAATAGTTGTTGAATGAGCGAAATTATTGAGACTTTGCCTTAAGAAGCTGTTGTTAGCTTGAAAGCAGAAGGCTTGGCAAATTAAAAACTGTGAAGTTTAGGGGGGCTCCCGGGTGGCTCAGTTGGTCGAGGGTCCGACTCTTGATTTCAGCTCAGGTTGTGATCTCAGGGTCGTGAGACTGAGTCCTGCATCCGGCTCCGTGCTAAGCACAGAGCCTGTTAAAGTGTCTCTCTCCCTCTCCCTTTACCCCTCCCCACCTCATGTTCTCTCTCTCTCAAATAAATAAATAAATCTTTTTAAAAAACCCACAAAACTATGAGGTTTGTGATCTGATCATATGGTTCGATCATAGATTTCACTTTGCTTCTTCTAAGGTCTTTTAAAATAATAGTCTTAAGGTCCATCATGTCAATAGATATCTTAAAACTAGTTGAAAAGGCACCGGTTATGGAGAATGGTCTCGGAAAAAGTGACCACTCCCTGTGACCTTCCAGCCAAGTTCTACTGGACTTTGAGATGAGTCCAAAATGAGGAAAGCCTAGTGTAGGGATATTTTTTGAGGACGAAGTTCTGCATAGTGCACGCGGGAAGCTTCTTTCATTTTGTTTAATTGTACACTAACTGTAATGTACTTAGTCTTTAATAGGCTGGCCTGAAACTACCCTCCCTCCTCATACCTCACTCACATGCCCTGCCTCGAATCTGACCTTCTCCTAGTCAACCCTCAAGACCCAGAGTGACCTTTCCCAATTCCCTGCCCCCCCGCCACAATGTAGGCATAGCTGCTCTCATTCCAGGCACTCTACAGCCCCTCTTTCCTGCCTCCCTGACATTAGCTTGTCTAGCTGTCCCAAATGCTAGGATTATGTCCTTCCCATCTTGTGCTCGCTTCGGCAGCACATATACTAAAATGTCCTTCCCATCTTTTTGCCTCTAGTACATAATGATGGTTGTAGTTAACATTTACTGAAACTCACTTCATGCCAGACACAGTTCTAGGTGTTTTATGTGTATTGACTCATTTACTCTTCCCCATAACTCCAAGGTAGGTACTACTGATAATCCCATTTTATAGATGGGGAAATCAAGGCACGGGGAGCTTGTGGGTCATCGGGCTGGTGGGTGGCAGAGCAACATTCATATCCTACTCTCTTAACCACTCCATTATGCTTTCCCCTCGTGAAGGCATGTGTGTTGGGATATGACTTGAGTAGTTAAGGATGACTTGGGTAGCTCATTTTTTAAAAAATTTTTTTATTGTTATGTTAATCCCCATACATTACATCATTAGTTTTAGATGTAGTGTTCCATGATTCATTGTTTGTGCATAACACCCAGTGCTCCATGCAGAACGTGCCCTCCTCAATACCCATCACCAGGCTAACCCATCCTCCCACCCCCCCTCCCCTCTAGAACCCTCAGTTTGTTTTTCAGAGTCCATCATCTCTCATAGTTCGTCTACCCCTCCGATTTCCCCCCCTTCATTCTTCCCCTCCTGCTATCTTCTTCTTTTTTTTTTTCTTAACATATATTGCATTATTTGTTTCAGAGGTACAGATCTGAGATTCAACAGTCTTGCACAATTCACAGCGCTTACCAGAGCACATACCCTCCCCAGTGTCTATCACCCAGTCACCCCATCCCTCCCACCCCACCCCCCACTCCAGCAACCCTCAGTTTCCTGAGATTAAGAATTCCTCATATCAGTGAGGTCATATGATACATGTCTTTCTCTGTTTGACTTATTTCGCTCAGCATAATACCCTCCAGTTCCATCCACGTCGTTGCAAATGGCAAGATCTCATTCCTTTTGATGGCTGCATAATATTCCATTGTATATATATACCACTTCTTCTTTATCCATTCATCTGTTGATGGACATCTTGGCTCTTTCCACAGTTTGGCTATTGTGGACATTGCTGCTATAAACATTGGGGTGCACGTATTGGGTAGCTCATTTAACGAATTCTGCAGATAGTCACTGAGCCACTACTGGATGCTTGGCGCTGTCCTAGGTACCAGGGATGGGGTATGGAACATGGCGGGGAGGGCCCTGTCCTCGTGGGGTTGACATTCTGGTCCCAGCAAGGGTAAGTCAGCAGAGAGGTGGAAAATATGGATGGGAGAAATCAGGCGGGCTGAGGATGGGAAGGGGCTGTTCCCCACCACAGGGCGCTACTACAAAATACCACAGACAAGCAGGCTAAAGATGAAGGGATCACAGCAGGAAACTTCACAAAACCTACTGGGCAGAGATCAGTCAGAACAATGAAAAGGAGGACGAAAGAGGGGAGAGCAAAGCGGAAAAGAGCGACGGGGGTCTGAGGAGCACGTGTCCGCGCTGCACAGAGAGAATAGGGTGGTTAAAGAACAGCCTTAAAACACTGGCAGGGCAGAAAGAGGAGCCCGTGGTAATGAAAGGGATTTTCACGAGTGCCTGGAAATAGGCTGGTGGTGATTGTACAGGCTAAGGTTCAAAAAGGCTTTGTACTTCTGTCGAATAAGGAAAGGCATTGTGGGGTACAGGAAATAAGGAGCTTGTGTGTGTGTGTGTTTGTGTGTGTGAGAGAAAGAGAGGGAGGGAGGAAGGGAGGGAGGGAGAGATAGGGAAGGAGAGAGAGGGAGGGAGGGAAGGAGAGAGAGTTTGGGGGGACGTTCCCTACCCCAAATGCAGAATGATCATCACTAGCAACTCTGTACCTTGTACATGCCTGAGGGGAAGGGCTAGAGCTGTCCCCGCGGGGACATCCATGATAAAGCCAGGCTCTGGGAGGTTGGGATGTTGTGTGCCTGACTCACAGCGCATGACTTTCTGTGAACCAGTACGACCCTCCCAGATCAGCAACAGGGCATTGTGCCCTGCTTTGGGGTCCCAGAGCCCACCAGGCAGGGGGCCAGGTGACAGGGACAAGGAGACTGACTGCAGCCTTGAGAACTTGCCCCCAAGGCCCTCCAGGTAAGACAGAGAACCAGTGAACAGGGAGCATGGTGGCCCGGAGGGAGCCCTTTGGGACCCCAGAGGCTGTGGGGTCCTATTGTTCGCTCAAGCGAAGACTAGAGAGTGATAGGGGGCTGCAGAGAACAGCGGGCTGGGATCTTCTGCCTTTCTTGCCCTCTCCTGCTTCTGCAGGGCAGTGTGATGAAGGACTGCAGAATGTGGGCTCTAAAGTCACCCCCACGGCGAAATCCAGGCCCCCTCCCTTTCTGCAGGGTGGCTTTGGGCAAACTCTAACCTCTGTTTTTGCAAATACAAAGTGGGCACAGAATATCCCCCTCATGGTGGTCTAGGGGGAGTAAAAAGCTGAAAAGAACTGTATGCAGAACATAGTAAGCACTCCATAAATGTAAATACTAGTTCTTATTGGTATTGCCTTTGGGGTTGTTTGGCACCAGAAGGGCACACACTCTTTGGGATATACCATTTCCCCTTGTTCCTTAGTTTCAAGGGCAACCAGAGTTTTTCAGGACAAGATGAAGTCTAAGGACAAACCTTACAGTGAAGTCCCAGACCCCTCAGTTGCCACGTCCTCCCTCCTCGGTCCTGGGAAGTGGTAAGTGGGTCTCTAAGTGTGGTGTCACCCTGGGCTAATGATTCCCCAGAGGAGTGGCTACAAACAAGCAAGCCCAGTTTGTCACCCCTTCTCTGGAAGTTCCAACAGCTCAAGTGGTAAGTTATCATGGGGGGACATTGTAACAATCCCTGCCCCTCCCCCACCTCCCCACCCCCATGGCATGATGCCGCCTAGACTCTGCATAGCCAGGGCATCGATCCTCTCTCTGCTCGCTGCTGAGTTTCTCCCTTGGCCCTAAGAGGAGGTGGGGGGCAGGAGGGGTGATTTGCATCACATTTGGAAACAGAATTTTAGCTGCTGTTGTTAGGTGCCAAGGGTTTTGTGAATGGCACTCATACTAAAGAGGAAAAAACAAAAGGAAATATTCTGGGAATTCCCAGTTTGTTCTTGGCACCCGTCAGAATCTTAATGCTCTAGGAAGCTTCTCTCTGCATCCCCATCTCCTCCCCCACCAATCCGCCCCCTTCCTCCTAACACTTTCCAGCTTTGTGAGTGCCTGGGGCTAATTTGAGCCTGAAACGCAATCCCAGAGGTTCCAATGGTTCCCTTGGGTCCCCCCGAGGAGACAATATGTGTAGGGCAGGTGAGCTCAGATGGGGAGGTCAGGCCCTGTCTGAATCTCTCCGCAGTGTGTTGGCAGCCAGAGCCCTTTGGGGACCAGGGATTCCACCGTGGACCTTGTTCTCACTGGTGTTCCTTGGCTTCGCTGCTGTCCCCTAAAGATGCTAAATGGGGCTGAAATGGTACCTACCTCCTTGAAGGGCTGGGAGGATAGAATGACTATTATTTACCCAAAAAGGCTTAGGACAGTGCCTGGTACATATAAGCACCCGAGAAATGTCAGCTATTTTCTGGAGCACATTCTATGCTAAAAATAAACTACTTTTGGGGCACCTGGGTAGCTCAGTCGGTTAAGCCTCTGCCTTGGGCTCAGGCCATGATCTCAGGGTCCTGGAATCGAGCCCTTCATCGGACTCCCTGCTCAGCAGGGAGCCTGCTTCTCCCTCTCCCTGCCCTCTGCTTGTGCTCTCTCTCTCTCTCTCTCAAAATAAATAAATAAACTCTTTAAAAAATTCTTTAGTTATTCTAGATCTTACACAATTCCTTATAAAATTTAGAATCAACTTGTTAATTTCTACCAAGGGGGGCAGAGAGAGGGAGAGAAAGGAGAATGTAGGGAGGGGATTAAGGAAGGAGGGATTAAGGAAGAAATTTAAAAGGCTGTAGTCATTTTTAATTTGGGTTGTACTAAATCTCTAAATTAATTTGGGAGGAATTGATACCTTTATGCTACTGACTCTTACAATCAATGAACGTGCTATATCTTTGTTTTAGGTGTTTTTAATAGCTCATAATGAAAAAGTTCTTTATTTTCTCTGTAGAAGAAAGCAACATAATTTATTTGCTGCCAGGAACTTGATTTTTTAAAATATTCATTTGCAAGCATATAATTAAAAAAATCACTTTTCTACCTGTTTGGTACGTGTTATACACAAATAGAATTTACTTTTGTATTTTGATTTAGAAAAGTTTTTTGTAAAGAAACTTTTGGTTTTGGATGAATTTCGATTTACAGAAAAGTTGCAAAGAATACAGAGTTGCTGTATTCCCCTCACTCAATTTCCCCCACTGCTAACATCTCACATAACCATGGCATAGCTATCAAAACTAAGAAATTGGGGTGCGTGGGTGGCTCAGTCGGTTGAGCATCCAACTCTTGGTTTCGGCTCAGGTCATAATCTCAGGGTCGTGGGATCAAGCCCTGCGTCCTGCTCCACGCTCAGTGGGGAGTCAGCTAGGGATTCTCGGTCCCTCTCCCTCTGCCCCTCCTGCTCATGCTTTCTCTTTCTCTCTCAAATAAATAAATAAATCTTAAAAAAAAAACAAACCTAAGAAATCAATACTGATACTTTACCAATACATAAACTTAAGATTTTATTTGGATTTCATCAGTTTTTCCAGTAGTATCCTTTTTTTCTTTTTTTTTTTTGGTTCCAAGATACAATCGTGGCTACTTCATTGCATTTAGTGTATTTTCATTTTGAAAACAGCTATCTGCTAAGCCCTCTTATTAATTCTAATATTTACATATGGATTCCTCAGAAAATTTTATGTCTACAACCAGCAAATAATGACAATTTTGTTACCCCCTTCCCAATCCTTGTCTCTTTTGTTTCCTTTTCCTGTTGTATTATATTAGGTAAGAAAGGAAGGGCTTTCAACATTTCACCATTAGGGTCTGATGTTTTTGTAAGCCTTTCTGCAGAGACTCTTTATCAGATCATGGAAGTTCCCTTTTATTCCTAGATTAAAAAGCGTTTTTTAAAAATGATGAATGGTGTTAAGTTTTATCAAACATTTCTTTCTGCACCATTGAAATGATCGTGATTTTTCTTCTTTAATCTGTGTATGTATTTTTTTTTTTTAAGTAGGCTGCACACCCAGAGTGGAGCCCAGCATGGGGCTTGAACTCACAACCCTGAAATCAAGATCTGAGGTGAAATCAAGAGTCAGGGTGGACTGCAGATCATGTATACCAGTCTTCCCTTAAGCTGAGCAAGAAACTCATTTTTTCTTGTTGTTGTTGTTTGGGTTTTTTTGTTTGTTTTTGTTTTTTGTTTTTTTAAAGATTTTACTTATTTATTTGACAGAGAGATAGAGAAAGCCAGAGAGCACAAGCGGGGTGGGAGTGGGGGAAATGATAGAGGGAGAAGGAGAACCAGGCACTTCACCAAACAGGGAGCCCAATGTGGGGCTTGATGCGGGGCTCGATCCCAGGACCCTGAGACCATGACCTGAGCCAAAGGCAGAAGCTTAACCGAGTGAGCCCCCCAGGCGCCCGTTTTTGTAAGGCTTGTGGGATATGTGGTGGTTGGGGAAGGTGCCCCCGTGGCTTGCTTTCTGGGCTGGGAAGGAGATGGGGGATTATAGAAAGCTGAGGTCTAGAGCCCCAGGGGCCAGTGTAGTGTATCAGTGACATTCACATTCACTCCTCAACTGTTCTTCGGAGTCTCGGCCAGAAGTCGCAGAATCAGCATCCAAGTGTGGACGATAAGCAGCTCTTGTTCTTTGGCCCCACAACCTCCCTCCACCTCTCACCTCTCCCGCCTGGCCCAGACATTCTCAGCATCTTCTGTGATGGGGTCGCCAGCCCAGAGTTTGTTTGGGAGGACAGGGCGTGACACGCACAGGGAGGCCGGTCAGGGCACATTCCAGGAAAAGAAGTGAGAGAAGGTTTCCTTTTCCTTTTTCCTCTACCGCACCCTGGGGAGGGTTACCTCACTGGGAGCAGGTTGAGGGGATACGTGGGGAGGAGTGGAAAGGGGGGGAGGTCTATATGGCTTTTCAAAGCTCCGGCCACAAAAGTTCCCTTCAAACCTTAGCTGATGTCCTGTGCTACCAGTTCTCGAAAGTTTTGTTTCCGGACCCCTTTATAGTTTTAGAGGAACCCAAAGGACTTTTGTCTGTGTGGTTCGTATGTACTGATACTTAGTGTACTAAAAAACAGAACTGAGAAATTTAAAAATATTTAATTTATTTAAAATAACATTAATTAACCCATTAAAATTAACACGCATAATACACTTTTATGAAAAAAATCATTGCAGTTTCCAAAATGAAGAAAAATTCATGAGAAGAATGGCATTGTTTTACAATTTTGCAAATCTCCTTAATTTCTGGCTTAATAAAAGATAGCTGATTCTCATGTCTGCTTCTAGTATTAGATCTATTACAGTAAGCTTTTTTTTTGTTAAAGTATGTGATGTGATGAAAATTTAGGCTCACGTAGATATGTAGTTGGAAAAGGAGGAATATTTTATATTATTTTATTTATTTATTTTTAAGATTCTATTCATTTATTTGACAGAGAGACAGCGAGAGAGGGAACACAAGCAGGGGGAGTGGGAGAGGGAGAAGCAGGCTGCCCACTGAGCAAGGAGCCCGATGCGGGGCTCGATCCCAGGGCTCTGGGATCATGACCTGAGTCTAAGGCAGACGCTTAACCAACTGAGCCACCCAGGTGCCCCAAGGAGGAATATTTAATAGCTTTTCAGATAATTATAGATGTTCTTTTTTGACTGTTCACCAAAACTTGACCATTTGTAGTTTCTTAAAAGTGAGTTGCAGTGTGAAATCTAATATCCTTCACTTTTATACTTTCCGTTAAAATCCATTGGCTTATTTTGCACTTTGAGTAGATCTTGTACCCATGTATGGTTTTGTAGCATCATGCTCTGGTCACTGGGGAAATACTGGTTCACTCAATTACATGGGTATTCCAAATGTTAACACATTTCCTTGTACAATATCAAAACATCATATTTATTTCCATCACCCCCAATATCATCAGAAATGTCTTTAAGTGTTGGGTGTTGGAAAATCCAGCAGTCAGGGTGGCAGATACAAGTTTTCAAAAATTTGAATTTTCAGGATGCCTGCGTGGCTCAGTCGGTTAAGCGTCTGCCTTCGGCTCAGGTCATGGTCCCAGGGTCCTGGGATTGAGCCCCACGTCAGGTTCCATGCTCAGCGGGGAGTCTGCTTCTCCCTCTCTCGCTCCCCCTGCTTGTGCTCTCTCTCTCTCTCTCAAATAAATAAATAAAATTTAAAAAAGAATATTTTAAAAGTGTATTCAAGGTTTGTGGTTTAATAAAAGCAATACTGCATACTGCTAATTGAGGACATGCAGAAGGAAACCTGAGTTTTGTGTTTTCCTGAGAGCGCCAGGCAGAGAGAAGACAATGGTGCTAGCAGACGTTCATGCCACTGTCTTGATTTGGTGAAGGCACCTATAATTTACCGCTGCTTTTGTGCCATCAGGACTGATGCTGACACAGTGAAATAGGGACATGACATATCAGAATTGTAATGAAAGTAGTTGTGACCTTGCAGACTTCAAGACGTCCAGAGGTCTGTGGACCACACTCCGACGTGTGGATGCTCTATGACGTCGACTCTACTGGACGTAGAAATTTTTAGTAATTCCCAAGAAGCGATAAGCCTTCAAGATGATGATGACGAAGATGATGGTGACCACTTACTGAGTGCAGAATGTGCGTGCTGGGTCTTGTTTAATCATTTCTCATGAATTGTCTCTTTTAATCCTCCCCCCTTTTTTTTGAGAGAGACATAAAGGGGGGGTGCGCCTGGATGACTCAGTTGGTAAGCGTCTGCCTTCGGCTCAGGTCATGGTCCCGGGGTCCTGGGATCGAGCCCCGCATCGGGCTCCCTGCTCGGCGGGAAGCCTGCTTCTCCCTCTCCCACTCCCCCTGCTTGTGTTCCCTCTCTCGCTGTCTCTCTCTCTGTCAAATAAATAAATAAAATCTTTAAAAAAAAAATAGAGAGAGAGAGAGTATGATCAGGGGGAGGGGCAAAGGGAGAGGGAGAGAGAGAATCTCAAGCAGACACTGTGCCCAACACGGGGCTCAATCACATGACCCTGAGATCATGACCTGAGCTGAAGTCAAGAGTTGGTCATTAACCAACTGAGCCACCCAGGCCTTCCCACCATCGTTTTCTTTTCTTTTTTTTTTTTAATGCACTGATGCTTTATTGGCTGGTTTCACCTCTGGCCCTAAGAGTGAGGGGAACAGGGAAGAGAGATAGGGAGGAAGGAAGAGCAGATACTGGATGGTGCTACTGAACTGGCCCTAAGCTGGTTATGGGGTTGTGTGGGATTTCTCTGGAGAGGCCATCTGGAACCTATCCAGTGCAGGCCAGTGGCCACCTGAGCAACTGTCCTCTGTGCTGTGATTCAGGGACCCAGGCCACCTCCATTCTGGGAGGCCCCCATCTCTGCCATCCTGGCTCCAGTTATGAGATGGACTTTATTATTATTTTCATTTCACAGATGGGAAGACAGGTTTGCTATGCCCAAGACTATCTGGCTAGTGAGTTGGGGAGATATGAGCTCTATCTCTTTGGCTCTCCAGAACAACCCAGGGATGGGGGCATGAAGGCGGCAGGACTGGTCATGGAAGACGTTGGATCGTGATGCATCCACAAGAGAGGTCTCAGTCGATCCCATGCGCTTGGGGTGATGGGTTGGGACTCCGGAGCTGGGCTCTTATCTTGTTTTGAGCAAGGGGCTCATCCTTTACCCCTTCTCTTCCCCAGGGAGGCGGCATGATCCTGGGTGAGGTGTAATTCCTGGTGGTAATGGGGCGGGGGGGCTTAGCTGAGAGCCGTCAGCTACCAACATTCCCAGTAGTGGTAGTGATGGGAGCCTGAGCAATTCAAGGGGGATCTGGGAGGACCACCGCAATGCCCGCCATAGGGTCTGTGGGTCAAGATCTTTGAGTACGTTAGCCTAGAGCCTGACTCCCAATGAGAGGAGAGCGTCACCTCTGGGGAATGAAAGCAGCTAGGATAACAGATCCGCATGAGCCCCGTTGAAGCCAGCTGGCTGGAATTCAGAACGAGGCTCCAGCGTCTTCAAGGCAGGAGAGACCTTAAAACCATCAGACCCAAACTCAGCCCCTCAGACTCCATCTGAACCACCCAGTGATGTGGATCTCTTCTGCCCCACTTGGCCGTGGGCAAATCAGTTTCCTTATCTCTGAAACAGAAATGCTAAGTTAACAGACGTGCTTCACGGGGCTATCGTGTTAAGTGTTTGTAAAGAGTGCCGGGCAACAGTCATTGTGAGGACACCCTTCTTTGTATTAAGCAAGCTCCTGGGGCTGTAACTCTTACCCATTGCTCTGGACCTGTCCTCTCCCCGCATCCCAGGACCAGCAGCATCAGCATCAGCATCCCGTGGGAGCATAGGAGAAATGCGGATTCTCAGTCCCACCCCAGAACGAATGAATCCAAAACTCCAGGGCATGGGGCGGGTCCGCTGACCACGAACCTGGATGCCACAGCAGTGTCAGATGGACGCACTATGTCTGGGAGGGCCCCCGAATTCTGCATTGTTAAGCCCCCAGGGGATACTGATGCTGTTGGACCATAGTGAGAGTAGACTAGAGCCTGTTCTCTTTTCTCCCGAGTGTCTTAGCTGTGTATCTGAAGCCACGATCACGCTCACATTCCCAGGCTGCTTCTCTGGGCTTAATATGAGCTGGTTTCCTCAGCTACTCTTTAGGCAGTAATGTTTCTACGCACCAACCTCTCCCACCCCGCGGCCCCCAATTTAGGCTGCTCCTAGAGACGTTATCCACTCCCTGGCCCTCAGCCTGCATGATCTCTTCTCCCTTCACCCTCTTCCCTCCCCCCCACCCCCCGTTCCTGGCACTTGGCCCTGTTTCCTTCAGCATTTTCTAGGCTGGCTCCAGCCCCAGGGGAATTTTCAGATTTCTCATGCTTCTGGGAAACTCTTCAGGCAAGAGGAAGGAAATCACTCCAGAGCTGGACAGTGCAGTGAGCATCTGCCCAAACTGGCCTCATGCCCTGGTGAGCCTCCTGCCCCCACCGCCCTGTCCAAGGACTCCCTGCTACCCCCTCTGGAGTCACCTCAAGTCTACACGAGTAACGTGGGCTTTCCTATCTGCCGTCCCTTGTAGCATCCCGGGGCTGGAGGGTAGCACTGAGCCGAAGACGGGTCCTTCCTTTGCTGGGAAGAAGGGGCTGTCACTTTTGTGGCACTCCTCACAAGGATCCCTCATCCCCACCCCCCTGTGGTCTCCTCCCCAGTCTCCTGGGACTGCCCAGAGCCAATGGGACTCCCCCCAAGCTTTGTTCCAGAAAAACCTATAAAATGTGTTTGCTGGGAAGGAACAGAACAGGGCCAGTCTCACGCCTTAGCATCTCAGCAAGGATCATCCATCAAATTAGTGAAGAGTTTGGCCAGTCTCAGGGGCATAAAACTCACAGGTAGATAACTATAAGAAATTAGACACCACTTCACAGATAAATGAAGACTCAGAGATTAGAAATTTCTTTTCATTACCCTGATCGGGGGCCTGCCTGACACATCCATATGTTTTCACAGGGCTATGATCTGTACTGATATATTGACTTGGATTTTGTTTGTTTAATTTCTTTTAGTAAATACGTTAATATATACATGTCGAGGTAGCCACATGTTGTTTGTGGTTTTGCCTTTTACAATATACATAACTCTCCAAGCAATCCTAGACTAGCATGGTGGTTCCAAGCTCGAACCCCACCACTCACTGGCTGTGTGACTTCAGGCCAATTCTTAACCTCTCTGAGCCATGCCTGTAAAGAATAAAGTAAGAGCCTGTAGCAGAGAGGAGTTTTGTGAGACATGAGATGATGCATGTAAAGTTCTTCAAAAAGCCTCCTAGCACATAAAAAGAGCTCAGTTAATGTTAGTGGCTCTTATTATAATTATGCCCATAATATATCCCGACAGTCCTCTATTACTAAGCAATTTAGGTTATTTGCAATGATTTTCTCACAAAGATGCTGTTAGGAACAGTTCATCCTTTCTGGCAACGTCTAAGAACTGCCTCATCCACCCTAGAGCATCCTAAGATGATGAGCTCCTGGACGGAGTTGGCCATTCCACGGGGGAGAGAAACCAGCCCTCCCCGGGCCCGGACGGAAGGTGCTGAGTGTTCGCTGAGGGCCGGGAGAGAGCACGTGAGGCCGGTAACGATCAGGAGCCGCTCGGGGGAGCAGCTGACCCTTTAGATAAATTTGGAATACCTTTGAGAGGAAAACGCTTCTCACACTTGTTATCTCTTTCACGACTACGTTCCCAGTACTTAGAACAGCTCCTGGCTGGTCTCAGTTCCCTGTCGAATGCATAAGCATCGAGCCCGGCAAGACCACTGCCTGCTGTGGGCTGGCCCTGGGTTCGGATCCCAGCCACGTCCTGATTTGGGACGAGATGTTTTGTCTGGCCCCACCTGGACCTCTCCTTCCTGACTCATGGGACAGGAAGCTCCCGGGCTTCGGGGCAGCGCCTCTGATCAATGGTCTTCCCCCTCTGTCAGCAGTGAGAGGCCCTACATGGAATTCAGGTCACGGGCCGGGGGAGGAAATGATGTTATGTTAGGAGAAGTGAGACTCTTAACTTAGCAGGAGTGTGGAAGGCCAAGGGGAGTCTGCTGGGTCTGACGGCAAGCTGGCTGGACAGTGAGTGAGAGGAACTACCCCATACGTTGCCTATAGCTCAGAGTCGTAGATTAGCCGCAGGGGCCCTTTCGTGGAGGGGGACAGGGGAGGTGAGTAAAGGGCAAAGGGGTAGGGGAAATGCCAACTGGCGTTTCTAGATGGCCCACTCTGTGCCAGGGGTTCATAGCCATCGTGGGGATTGGCCCACACCATGGCCCCGTGGGAAGGCACCATCAGCCCAGTTCCAGAAGGGAGAAGCAGACTCAGCAGGGACACGCTGGTGAGTCCTCATCAGGGACAGTGTTGTTTCCTACCCACACTGCTTCCTCTGGGAGTAGGAGCATCACCTGATAGGAGGAAGAAGGAACACCCCTGCTTACTCTCCATTCGTGGGGTTTGGGTGGGGTTGACCCCTGTGATTCAGACCCAACCAATCTTAAGCTCCCCCCCTCCTACACCCTCCTGACCACCTGGGCAATCAGAACCAGCGAGACCCGGCCCTGGGGCTCTTGCCGGAGCACCTGGGAAAGAGAATTTCTTTCCTTTCAGCGCAGGCATAAGATTTTAAGATAGAAGATAGAAGCCTGGCTGTTTTGGAATCGCAAAGGGGCAGGCTTCTTGGGAATAAAATTAATTTAGAGGAATTCAGAACTGAGATACGGAAAGAAAGAGAAAAATCAGAAATCATTGGAAAACCTAGACCCAACCATGTATCGGTGGGGTCCAGGCAGCCTGAAGATTGACTACCCTTGGAATTTTCATTTAGGTGAACCAATAAATCTTCGTTTTGCTAGACCCTGGAAACGGACTTTCTGTCAGAGCGGAATAAATTCTTACCACCAGGGTAGAGCCGTGGAATTCGGGCTGGGGCAGCAAGAATCCACTTTCCTTCTTGTTCTCCTCACTGCCCCACAATCTGCAGGATGTAAATCCTTATCCCTGAGAAGACCTCTCAATTTGCAGCCTTGAATAGGCTGACCTAGTGGGATTGGCGGGAGGCTGGTGGGGGAGGGGGTGGGTCTGGCCCTACATACCCCAGTATCTGTATGTACAGAATTGCAGATTGGTTTTAACTTGGATCCCATTGGTTCCACTTGGTGCTGGTGAACGTGTAACATGCAAACAAATAAGACAGCCCTGAATTGCAGTGTTCACCCATTTCTGCGATGTAAATATTTCCACCACGGCCAATGGCAAGCTACCAGCATGATGTCCCTGAACTCGGGCATCGGAGGAAATGCAAGGAACCCACCATTAAATCGTATTCCCACCACACAGTTTTAAGTTTTAAGTCGATAACCTTAAGATCATAAGCAATAATAAAATGCAGCAAATAATGAGGAAGTTAAAAGTTTTTCATTTTTTTAAATGACCTTTGTTTTTAATATACTTCGTCTCCTTGTAAATTTCTGTAATTTCATTTTTAATAATTGCAGTGTAGAATGAGTGGCTCGGGAAATTCCTAAAACGTTTACAGTCGGCTCTTGTGAGCCGGTATGAGCTGGTTCCAGTACACACTGGTGCCAACTGGATCCCAGAAGAAAGGACTGGGTTCGAGAGCTATGCGTGCATGTGAGTTCCGGTTTAAATAAAAGCAAAAGGACCTGGAAGCCATCTTAAAACCTTGATTTTGGGGAAGGTCTGTGCCAGGCTGAAGCGTGCAATGAAAGTGAAGGTATTATTAGCTATCTGGATGGAATTTGGGACCCAGAGATGTCCGCGCAGTGCAGCTAGGTAGCACTCTGTTGGAAAGGAGAATCCAAAGTGCAGCAACCACCGCTAAGAGAGCCATTCAGGATGGGGGGCGGGGGGCAGGGCGAGGGAGGGGACGCTGAGGAAGGAAGCCTGCATGCACCTCCTGTTTCAATTTTTAGAACACAGCGGACTTTTGACTTTTGTCAATTGCAACTTGTGAATTGTACCTCCCTACCTCCTGGAACACATCCTTCTACTTTGGACTGGAATTGAGACAATGTAGCATCTGTTCACTGAATAGCCAATCATGGGGTAGATAGTCCCTTTAACTCTGTCAGTGCCAATCGTAGTCCTTTCAAAATAACCCATGTCATTTTGTGGTTTTGCCTTTATAAGCTTGTACTCTCTGCTTGTCATTTGGAGCACACTTTCCATTCTGGTAAACTGGGTGCCTCCCGGATTTCAATCCCGAAGACCCCAAATAAATGCTTTGGTTGCTTTGCTTCCTCTTCTTTTTGGCCAGCACCTCTTAACTTGGCATGGTCTGCTGGTCCTGTTCCATAGGAGGGCAGTGGAGCCCTGAAATAGATGTGCAGGGTGGGGGTCTTGCATCAGGCAGAGGCCCAGCAGGAAATAGATGGCCCGCCCAGATTAGCATAATGTGAGGAGGGTTTGCAGGAGTGTGGTCAGGTACTGGGGAAACAGCAGGGTTGCCGCCGGACTCCAGGTCTGACATCTCAGGGCTCCATGACACTGGGCCTGAATGTGCAAGCAGTGGGCGTGAGGACCAGTTACTGGCGATGGGGATGGAGAGGGCTGGGGGGAGTCGCACATCTTCTGGGAAATGGGACCTTTGCCTGCAGGTCTGCAAAGAGGGACCCAGGGAACGAATATCGTTGGCCTTACTCTCTTCCTTCCTTCTGCTTTTCTCAGCTCCCCATTGGCTGGACCCACTCGCAAGCCAGAGAGCAAGGAAGATGGCCCTTTCAACCTCTTCGGGAGACTGGAGAAAGGTGGAGAGGTCTGAAGGGTCGGTCCAATGGCATAGGTCTTGATCTTGGGTATCTCGCTGGGGCAGGACCACCCTGATCCTTTGTCTTGGGGCTAGGAAAAAGGCCAAGGAACCTGACTTTTGGAACTGTCCTGGGCCACCTTCATCCCAGAGCCATTAAGGGTCTGGTCAGCTCCCCTGTTAGGGGCAGGGGGCTGTTTCTGAAAGTGTATTGTCTTCTACCCTGGGGCCAACACTGCTCTTCCAGCCTTGCAGAGGCTTCTGGGAGGAGGAGAAGGGGTCTGGGGAGCAGACCCTTGGTGGTGGTCCCAGCCTCTGCTGTCAGGGCCATTCACTCTTCTCTGCCTGGCTGGTCCTAGCCCTCCATCTGGAGATTTCTATGAGGCCCTCTTCTATGGACACTCAGGTGGGGGAGCCCTGGCCTGGGAACCAGGAGACCCAGGTGTAATCCTCAGGGATTACAAAACCTTATCACTAATCTGAATTCTCTCGTCTGCAAAAAGAGGGGCCCAGACCAGATGATCGCGAATCCCAAAGACACCTCCGATTCTCTGAATATCTTTTTTGGAGACTTAAGGAGTGCAGTCTCAAGGTCATTTGCATTTGCATAATGAAAAGTGTGTCCTTCCACAGCCAGGAGGTGGCAGCAAAAGTTCTGTTTTGAAGGGGCTGGGGTAGGTTCCGCTCTCCAAAGCCCAGAGGCCCCCGCGTCCTGGTTTTTTGGCTGGGCTTTACTACTGAAGAATAATTTAATTATCGTGGCAGCCATATCATTCTCTCTGTTGTTATTGCTAGTGAGACTTCGGCAATGCTACCTTCAGTTTGGGCAATACCACACGGTTGAGGAGACCTCTTGCACAGTATCACTTAGAAATTTTTCAAAAACCCCATCACCCTGGTAGGCAGTGCCCGGACTTCCAGAGACCTCACCTGACCTGCCCAAGGACTTCTAGAAAATATGACGCGCCAAGACAGGAACGCACGCATTGGTCCCATGCGCACTCTACCTTGCTCCGTGGGAGACCCAAGGCAAGGTGCTTTCTGCCACCCTCTTGGTTTTTCCAGAGAGTTAGAGGGGCCCGAGGGGCCCAACCAAAGAGCCTGAGGGTCCAGCTGTCGGCTGGAATTTGACATGCAGACGCTAGGAAATAAAACTCAGCACAGGGGCCTCATCTTTACTCCTTTCTCTTCTTCCGGTCCTTAGAAAAGAAAATTAAAAATGTCTCATCAGGACAGACTTGGTGTCTAGGTATGGAAGGTTCTCGTTCATTCATTCATCCCTTCATTCCATGATCAGGATTCGATGTAGTAGAAACACTGTCATGCACTGGGAAGGATAGAGGAATTTTCTTGCTTTCTAACTCAGAGATCTGGGGGCCCAGAGCTGGGATATGGGGAGCCGGGTAAGTGCAGAGATGTGTGGGGGTGGCTTCATTTTAGGAAGCGCCAGGTGAACTGGGGAGTGTTTGAGGGGATGGGATCCCGATCTGCTTTTGTTGGGATGTCAGAGAGGAGTGGAATTCCATAGTAATTTCTTTTGATGACCCCCAACTGCATGGTATATTATCTTCTCAAACCAGAGGAAGCCCCTTAGAGACACAGCCAAACCCCAGACTGTTGTGCATCTGGACCCCTGTCTTACATTCCATCCCTGTCCTGAGGCCATGTCTCACCCCTCTCATCATGATGACAGGTTCCCAGAGTGCTAACGAGGTGCCAGGCTCTAGACCAAGGGTACTTCTTGAATCATCTTATTTAATTCTCAAAATAACCCTATAAAGTACAGTGTTACACCCTCACTGTACAGGAAGGAGGCAGCTGAAGCTTATAGTCATGAAGCCACTTGCCCCAAATCACAAAGCTATTTAGTGGTGAGGCAGGTCTGGCACCCAGGCAGGTTGGAACCCAGGGCTCTTAACATTACATCACATGTCTACACAGAGGCAAAACCCACCATTGTGAGACTGTGTGCTGTACGGAGAGTCTGGAGAGCTGCAATCTCATCCTCTCAACACTGGACAAGCCTTAGCTTGTCTGCAACACCGCTAGAAAATGAGTGATATCAGCCTGATCTCCTGATTGGTTTGTTGTGTGGCTTGAATGGAAGGGAGAAAAAGGAGCATATGAACCCTCAACACATACACAGTTGTTTTGTGTATTTGAAATTATTGGGAGGGGTGGACTGGGGCTGATATCTAGGGACCTTGAGAATGACCTCAGTTTCCTTGTCTGTAAAATTGAGGAGATTGAAGAGATCTTTTTAAATAGACTCTTCCAGTCCTAAAATTTAGCACTGATGATGATGGTGGTGGTGCTGATGATGGTGATGATGATGGTGGTGATGGTGATGATGATGATGATGATGGTGGTGATGATGATGGTGGGGATGATGGTGGGGATGCTGATGATGGTGGTGATGATGATGGTGGGGATGCTGATGATAGTGATGATGATGGCGATGGTGATGATGATGGTGGTGATGATGATGGCGGTGATGCTGATGATGGTGGTGATGCTGATGATGACAGTGATGGTGATGAAGGTGGTTGATGATGGTGATGATGGTGATGATGGTGGTGGTTGATGATGGTGATGATGTTGATGGTGGTGGTGATGCTGATGATGGTGATGCTGATGAAGGTGGTTGATGATGGTGATGATGGTGATGATGATGGTGGTGATGGTGATGATGTTGATGATGGTGGTGATGACGATGGTAATGATGGTGGTGATGATGATGATGGTGATGGTGATGATGATGGTGATGAAGGTGGTTGATGATGGTGATGATGATGGTGGTGATGGTGATGATGATGGTGATGATGATGATGATGATGGTGATGGTGATGAAGGTGGTTGATGGTGATGATGATGGAAATGATGGTGGTGATGATGATGATGGTGATGGTGATGATGGTGATGATGTTGATGGTGGTGGTGATGATTATGATGGTGATGGTGATGATGATGATGGTGATGATGACAATGATGGTAATGTCAGACATATGAGGTCACCTGACCTCAGAATTATTTCCTGCCACCATCAGTGCTGCCACATGCCTTCAGCTTCCAACCCCACTGTGTTGTAAGTATGTGGGGTGGGCTGGTGATGAGATGGAAAGGAGGATTGGATCTAGAAAGATAGAGAGAAGGGATGATCCAAGATGTTAGAGGATAGTGTACTTATCTTGGTGCCTGGTACAGAGTAAGCCAGTTTTGGTTTTATTGAGATATAATTCACATACTATACAATTCAATGGCTTTCAGTATATTCACAGCTACACACCCATCTCCATAATCAATTTTAGAACATTTCATTATCCCAAAAAGAAACCTTACACCCCTTGTCACCACCCCAGCCCCTCACCCGTCCCAGTGAAGCTATGATTTTTATTATCTCCACCCTACAGAATAAGGAAAATGGGGCTCAGAGAGAAGACTGACTTGCCCAAGGCCACGCAGTTGGCATGTGACAGCACTGGGATTCCATCCAGGTTTGTCAGAACCCAAGCACATGCCCTCAGTCAGCATGACCACTGAGGCAAGTCAGGTTCAGAGAATGTGTGGCCAACCCAAAGCCAACCCAAGGCCAGGCATTTACAGCTATGAAGTGATCAGGCCGAGGCTCAAATTTAGTCTCAGCTCCTAATCCTGTCCTTATCCCATTCCACCACATCCTTATCCCTTCCGTGTAAGCAAATCAACACAATCTGATGAAGATCCAGGAGTGAGCCCCCAAACCAGCAGGGGCTTCTCTCTTGGCACCTGGGCCAGCCTCAGCCTGACTCTGGAAGCGAATGGCTCTCGGGGCCCACCTGCTCCCTTCACATTTTGGCTCTGGGCACCGTGGGAGGGATCCGTGCCAGTGGAGGGGAGTGAACACAGCTGGAAGGAGAAGGTAGGCAAGCCCCTACCAGTGTTTCCCAGGAGGGAATGAGTTGGGGCACACCTACTCCCTGCTCAGATGTCATGGGGAGCAGTGGATGAAAACACAGCCTCTAAGAAGGAAAGGATGGAAAAGCAGAATTTCTTAGCAGAAAGCACTCCCTGGGAGTCTGGGACCCTGAGCGTCTCGTCTCCACCCTACCTCGGGTAACTGCAGTCAGAGGGCTTAATCTACTTGGGCCCAGTTTCCCTGTCTGAAAGTTGAGAGAGAAACCGGGGAAGTGAATTTGAAACAATTCCGCGTTCCGAGGAGGAAAATGTGCTCTAGTTATCTGCAAGGGACTTGACTTGAGTGCGAAGGAAACCAGTGATTTACTTGGGGGTGAGTTGGCTCTCCACCTCTCCTGCTTGGAGCCAGAGGGCCCACTCTCACATCCCTTATTTCTTTATATGTATAGCAGATAGGGCAAGCCTCTCCAAGTACCCCGAGCAAGCAGGATGGACGGTGATTATGAACACGCAGAGCCAGAGAGAGGAGGAGTGAGGAGACTTTATTTCTCCCAACATCCTCCCTCCCCTCTACCGGCGTGTCGCATGGCAACGGGCATCAGGAAGGCCTCATTCTTCCAGCTTCTGTGGGAGAAAAACAATTGGGAAATGAGTCAAACCCAAGGCAAGGCTGAGCACTGCTTTCACGTGGAGAGCCTGGAAAGGCTAACTTCCAGAAAAAACATTGAGGGATGGCACCGTCTGCCCTTGCACATTGTAAAAACAAAGCTGTGGGGCCCCTGGAGAGGGACGAGGCCCCCGAAAAACAGGGGCTTCCTGGGCAGCGCCACTTAGGACAGGGAGGGATGGGGGTGACAAGGCGTGTGGCCCCCTGTCCCCTGCTGCTCATTGCCCCATGATTCTGGAACCAGCAGGGGCCTGGCTGAAGGGGTGGCATCTGTGAGTGCATGGCCAGCAGCAGGAAAGAGGCACCAAGAGACACCCTCCACTCTCCCCCTGGGTGCTCTGGGGAAGCTGTCTGCTCTCACCTGGCCCCCCACATCTCGGCTCTTGGCCCGCAGCTTGTTGACCTGGGACTCGGCAATGTCCGCTCTTTCCTCTGCCTCCTCCAGCTCGTGCTGGACCCTCCAGCACTTGGACAGCTGCATGTTGGCCTGCTCTTCCTGAATGGGAGATGGAGGGGCAAGAGCCTGAGGAAGCCCCCCTGCTGGGGCTCTTTGGCTGGGACCCAAGTCCTGAGTCCTCCCAAGGCACCTGGAGGGTCAGAGGCCAGTGGCCCAATCCCCCTGGCCCTGGGATTGTCTGCCTGGTGGCCAGGCCACTGTCTACGTCTACTGAGGGCAATCCGAAGGTTCTTGAAGAAGGTGGCCTCCTGGGCACCCTCCCTCCCAGGCAGTCCTGCTGTGACCTTGCTCATCCAATGGGCACAGATCCCTCCCCCTCCAATTAACCAGCTCAGATCTGCTTCCCTGTGGTCAAGGCGGAACCACCAACCCCTGAGCAGGGAGGGAAACAAGACAAGGAGAGAAGCCATATGCTCAGTCATTTATCAACTGCAGAGTCCCCCAAATTTTGTTCCTCAGAACACCAGTCCTGTGGGCTGTTCTGTATACAATATAAAGGCTCCAAGTTCCACTCTGGTTTGTGTGTGGGGGGGAAAGCTGCATTCTGGAATGGCTCGTCCACTTTGAAGAGTGCATTCATTACACGTCACCGACAAAATCTGAGAAATCCTCGAAAGCTACCATTCAACTTGGTTTAACCTAGAGTTTCCCAAACTATTTCTTTTCTGAAACAGAAGAAGTCCTCCCCACCCCTTGCCGCCCCAGCCCAGCTTCGTGCTAGTAATAGTATCCCTGAGGTCTATTTGCTCAAGGGCAGGTCAGGAAGAATGGATGGGAGGGAGGCGGTTAGGGAGAGTGGGAAGGAGGAGGCCATGGGGACAAGGGACAGGGTAAGGTGGGATGCTGTGAACCAGGACGGGGGGTTGTCTAAGGCCAGGTTGCCGGCGCAGGGAGGGCTGGTGGGGTGGGCTGAGCTGGCTGGGGCATCAGGGTGAGGTGGGGCTCACAGGGTGGGCTAGAATGTTCTGGGGGCGGGGGATAAAGTGAGGGGGCCAGCCACATAAGGTGAAGCAGAAGGCACCAAGGAAGTGGGGGGGTGGGTAGGCTTGTTTAACACAGACCAGGGGAGGGAGGAGGGCAGGCGTCCCTGACTTTGTAGCCTGCAAATAAAAACCTGGGCCTGTGACGGGACAGACTCCTGCTGAGGGCTGGGGGTCCCTGGGCGTGGGCTTCTGGGGACCACCCCCTACTCACAGCCTCCTCAGCCTGCCTCCTGTAAGCCTTCACTTTGGACTGCAGCTTGTCCACCAGGTCCTGGAGCCTGAGGATGTTCTTGCGATCCTCCTCGGCCTGCAAACATAGCACCGTGCCACCGCAGCTTCTGCTGGGGTTGGAGCAACCCAGCGCTCACTGAGGCTTTGAAGATGCCTACCTGGTACGTCAGCTCCTTGACTTTGCGTTCATATTTGTGGGCCCCCTTCAGAGCCTCGGCCCCCCTCTTCTGCTCAGCATCCTGCTCGCTTTCCAACTCCCGCACCTGGGTTTTGGGGGGAGAGAGCCCAGCGTCCAGGTCAGAGCGGCCAGGCTTCTCCCGCGGACTCGTTGGTCGGTCATCTTAGCATGAACTCGGGATCCCCTTATTATAGTTTGTAAAAATGTCTCCTCCTGTGGTGCAGGAACCACTTGTGATCACAGGGCCACCACTGTTGGTGCGGTGGCCTTGTGCAAATGAGAACCAGATGCAGCCCTCGGTGCCCACAGCGGGGCCACGAGGCCGGGCTCGGGCTTGGACGCCTCTAACTCTGGGGTCAGCCGCTTGGCAAGGCTTCAGCCCCGACTCATCCCCGCAGGTGAAGTCTGTGTGAGAGTTTCAGGAGGCCTGATTCCTGGTCAAATGAGGCTGCAGGGGGTCAGGGAGAGAGCCTGGGCCACGAATGGTCAAGGTGTGTTCAAGCCCCGGGGCGAGCTGACTGATTCAAAGCAAACCCATGGCGAGTTCTATGTGTTTAGGGTGGAGACTGGAATTCCTGCTCTACCTGCCTCGAACGTGGGGGTCAAATTAGAGCCTGGGCAAGTATGTCTTAAATGATAAAGCACCCCGCCGGTGGTGTTCATTTCACAGCTGCTTCTGGCTTTCCTGAAGTCTCGAGGGGACAGGACATCCACCGAGGACATAGGTCACTAACTGTGGCCCCAATACCACAGTCCAGAGAGAGCGAAGATGTGAGGGTGGCGGCCAGCCACGGGGAATCCCATCGGCCACAGACACGGGCAGCTCTGGGCTTGTGGACTCAACAAATCAGCTTTGGAATCCGCCAGTGGCCCAGGTTAACGCTGGGTGCTGTTCCAAAAGTGATCCTCACCGCCCCCCCCAACTTCCCGCCACCCCACAAGCCCTGGGAAGCTGTTTACCAATGCTCTTGTGGCCTCTGTGAGGTTCGTGGAACTAAAGATAATGGGGCAGCTGGGCCTGGAGGCCAGTCGAAGTGCCCCCCATGGGATGAGGGGGGCTGGCTGGCCCAGGAATCAAAGAATCACGGAGGGAGGCGTGGGCTCTAATCCCTCCCTCAGTGGAGGGATCCGTGAGGACAGGCTTAAACTCATGCAATACAGGATGACTGGGAAGAATGAAAGTAAGCATTTAAAGAATTTGGGGGGAAGAAGCTGTGACTTCCCCGGTGTTGACTTTTGTTACGTGCCTATAGCCTTGTTGTTTTTCGCGGGGGAAAAAAAATTCGTTCCCATTCACGGTGTACATGTGCTGGTGGCCACATCCTTGGGAGGCTGGCCTGAAGCCTGAGTGCGTGTGGGGTGCCTCCCTGCTGGGAGAGTCACCCCCTTCTCTTTGCCTGCCCCTCACCCCCTTCTCCCACTCCACCATTTCCTCCCTCCCGGGACAACAAAGACGTTCTAACAAGCTCCCCCTCACAGCCCTTTTCCAGAACATCAACTGGTAATGGAGTCCATTTGCAAAACAAATGAAATAAACCATCACGGGTCTAAAGGGAAAAGCAAAGGGTTCAAGCAACAAAGGGATCCATTAGCAAAGAAACAAAAGCAAATATAAATAAGCTCCAAGATACAGAAAAAGCAGGATTGCCTCTGCACAGGGGGTAGCATTTTCCTGGGGCTTTGGCCCAGAGGAAGCGCTGGTCACCTGCCGTGTAGGACGGAGTGAGCTAGCAGCTTACCAGCATCATGGCCTGACTGCGTTCAGAGACTGAGAAATCTGAGACGAATGGGAGCCGGGGGTGGGAGGTGAGGAGAGACTCTAGACTTTAGGTAGGATGGGCCATTGTTCACCAGAGTGGAGGCTGGTCCAAAATGTAACTTACACCAACTATGTAATGTTATGAATGTAAATTACATTTCCCTTCACTTACAAGGAACTAAATTCCTATAAAAACAGGATGTGAACATTTGCAAGTGTCTTCATTCTGCAGCTCCTAAGGCATGAGTGTTGTAAAGCGTGTGTGTGTGTGTGTGTGTGTGTGTGTTGGGGTGTAGGAACCAGTGAAGGAGAAACAGGTGGGCATATCGACTCACAGAGAGCTCTGCAAGTAGTCCTCAGACCAAACTTGCATGCACTCCATCCATGCCCACTTTCCTGCAACCTTGTGGCTCTGCCCTGGATGGCTGAACGGGGTATCACTTTGAGAGCCAGCATCTTCTCGAGCCACCCTACCCGGTTCTCCAGTTTCTGAATCTGCTTCTTCCCACCCTTCAGGGCCAGCTGCTCAGCCTCGTCCAGACGGTGCTGCAGGTCCTTCACCGTCTGCTCCAGGTTCTTCTTCATGCGCTCCAGGTGGGCGCTGGTGTCCTGCTCCTTCTTCAGCTCCTCGGCCATCATGGCTGCCTGATGAAGTTCATAGAAAGTATGAGTGGGCCACCTGGCATCCCGACCGGGAGTATAAAGAGGATGCTGTCAAAGTCAGTGCTGTGCATGCTGATCCTGCCTCCTTCGTTCCACCATGACTGGTGATGCATCTCCTCCCCAGCTGGTTTTGGCTGAGGCTTCATCTACCTCCCTCTCCCTAGGAAGCCAGCACGACCGACTGTAGGTCAGCAGGAGACAAAGCCTACTTGCCTTGTCCCCACCTAGAAGCCCCTTCCCTATCTCCAAACACTGGCTCTGAAAAAGAAGGAACAGAGCTCACATCTGTCATGGCCTTCTTGGCCTTCTCCTCCGCGTTTCTGGACTCCTGGATGGAGTTCTCCACCTCTGCCTGGCACTGGGCTATGTCCGCTTCCAATTTTTTCTTGGTATTTATCAGGCTTGTGTTCTATAGGAAAAATTAGATGCCAGAGGTATAGGTTATCTTTGGACGCTTGGAACAATGGAGGGGGAGAAAGTTGCATGCAGAAGGAAATCAATCACGATCATGTTTCTTATTTTTCGCCTGGGGATTTGCTAGACACTGTTTCATTCTTGACCAAACAGAAGGTCCTCAAACAGACCCAAGAACTGCACATCAGTTAAGTGAGTAACTGATAATGGTAGATTTTCACAGATTTGAGGAAGAAGAGATTACTCAGTAAAAGGTGTCAGAGCAAGCAAAGGATAGGCAGACATAAGTATATAAAATGAGAAATAGTTCCAATGGTCAAAACACACCATAAATAGAATTATAAGGGTTGTGGAAAAGTGCAAAACACTCGCAATGTATGTTGCTGAAAAAAACATTCTCTTCCTTAACATCTAAAAAAGGCAAATCGTGCAAGAAAACAGGGCACAAAGTACAGATAGGTGGAACACACCAGAAGAAATAATTACTCATTAGTAATCAAAACTTTGTTGTATTTTATTTTTTTAAGTAGGCTCCATGCCCAACATGGGGCTTGAACTCATGACCCTGAGATCAAGAGTTGAATTGGATGCTCTACCCACTGAGCCAGCCAGGCACCCCAAGAAAATCAAAATTATAAAGGTGAGGTGTTTTCCAACCATAAAGTTGGTGAGGATTAAAAGATGTGTAACTGGGGTCTTTGAGGATTTAGAGGCAAGAGCGCTTACCTATTTTCCCAATGAGAATAAAAATGGAGACCACCTTGTGAAGGCCGATTTACAATATGTTGCAAATGTCTTTATTGTTTGGACCATGAAATTCTGCTTCCAGCAATCTATTTACTTCTGGGAATATTAAGGAAATAAGAATAATGGGGGGCGCCTGGGTGGCTCAGTTGGTTAAGCGACTGCCTTCGGCTCAGGTCATGATCCTGGAGTCCCTGGATCGAGTCCCGCATCGGGCTCCCTGCTTGGCAGGGAGCCTGCTTCTCCCTCTGACCCTCCCCCCTCTCATGTCCTCTCTCTCTCTCATTCTCTCTGTCTCAAATAAATAAATAAAATCTTTAAAAAAAAAAAAAAGAATAATGGGAAAATGTGAAAATTTAATTATAACTAAGTTCATCATAGAAAATTTTCTAATGGTAAAAATTTTACTGGGAATAATTAAAAACATCCAGCCGTGGAGGATCGATTAAATAAAAGTGCCATATCACCCTACTGTAACAGACCACTTTTCTGCCACTGAAAATAGTCATGGTGGGGGGCACCTGGGTGGCTCATTCGGTTAAGCGTCCGACTCTTGGTTTCAGCTCAGGTCATGATCTCAGGGTCATGAGATCGAGACCTGCACGGGGGAGGGGGGTCCTCCCTCGTCCGGGAGTCCTCCCTCGGCAGGGAGTCCACTTGAAGATTTCTCTCTGTCCCTTCCCCCACAGTGCAAGCGTGTGTTCTCTCTTTCAAATAAATAAATCTTTTAAAAAAATAGTCATAGAAGATTATTTAAAGGTGTGGAAATATGTACATGACGTGTTGTTAAAATGAAAATAAGTTGCGGGTGCCTGGGTGGCTCAGTCAGTTGAGCGTCTGCCTTCGGCTCAGGTCATGATCCCAGGGTCCTGGGATCGAGTCCCACATCGGGCTCCCTGCTCTGTGGGGAGGCTGCTTCTCCCTCTCCTACCCACGTGTGCTCTCTATCTCTGTCTCCCTCTCTCAAAAAAAAAAAAAAAAAAAAAAAAAAAGAAAATAAGTTGCAAAAACATTGATCACATTTCTACAAAAGTATGATAATGGTAGACCGCTTGGAATGAAAGATCTCAAAGTGGTAACACTGTGGCTGGTATTTTTCTTCTATTTGGTTGCTTGTATGCTCTATATTTTGTAACAAAGAATTGTTTTTATAGGGGCACCTGGGTGGCTCAGATGGTTAAGCGTCTGCCTTCCGCTCAGGTCATAATCCCAGGGTCCTGGGATCGAGCCCCACATCGGGCTCCCTGCTCCAAGGGAAGCCTGCTTCTCCCTCTCCCACTCCCCCTGCTTGTGCTCCTGCTCTCGCTCTCTCTGTCAAATAAATAAATAAAAAACCTTAAAAAAAAAGAATTGTTTTTATAAAACTTCTATAAAGGTGGCAGACAGCCTGTCTTCTGTTGTCCTGCTCACTGCTCCCTTGTGGTGTATTCAATAAACTTCTATCTCCTTAAAAAACAAACAAAAACTTTCATAAAGGTAATAAAAATAATTATTTTGAAAGACAATTCTAATTTTCTATGATTGTAGCTTAGATGTTGCTTCCTCCGTGAAGCCTTCTCCAGCACCTTGATGCAATAATTCATCCTTCCTTTCTCTGATGTTCCCACAACATGCACGACCTTTTATCTTCAGATTAAAGAAAGCTCAGAAATCTGTCCATCTGGAGCATCGTTATTCCAAGAACTAAGCTTTTTTTTTTTTTTTTTAAAGACTTTAAGTCATTGCTACACCCCAAGTGGGGCTCGAACTCCCAACCCTGAGACTGAGAGTCCCGTGCTCTACTGTGCCAGCCAGCCTCCCTGCAAGAGCTAAGCTTAATGCAACTTGGTCTTGACCGCTAGTCTGGGAGGAAGGATGGGTGCTCCCTTCTGCCGTGTGGGTCCTGCCTGCCCCCAGGGTGGGCCCTGAGTGGAGGGAGGAGGGATGCACCTGGGCGTGGAGGAACTGCACGCGGTCGCTGGCGTCCAACAGTTCCTGCTCCGACAGCCTGCGGGTCCGCTCCGTCTGCTCCAAGGCCACCTTCATCTCCTCCAACTCCTCCAGCAAGAGCCCATTCCTGCGTTCCACGATGGCTAGCTGCTCCTTGAGGTCCTCGTTGCTCCTCAGGGCATCATCCAGGTGCAGCTGGGAGTCCTGCAGGGAAAGCCAGATGTGAGGCCAGAGCCTGGGACAGGCTGAGTGCCGGCCAGGTCCACCAAAGCCTGCGCGCTCACCTTGAGCTGGCCCTGCACGGTGCGCAGGTGTTTCTGGGTCTCCGCCACCTGGCAGCTGGAATGGCCCAGCTGGATCTCCATCTCGTTGAGGTCTCCCTCTATCTTCTTCTTCAGCCTCAGGGCATCCTTCCGGCTCCAGATCTCAGCATCCAGCATGCTCTGCATGGCCTCTGTTGCCCGCTGGCTATTTCTTTTCAGCTGATTGATTTCTTCATCCTTCTCAGTGACCCTGCGGTCAAGCTCGGATTTCACCTGGCTCAACTCCAGCTGGATGTGCAAGATCTTGCTCTCTTCACGTTCCAAGGAACCCTGATCAAAGCAGAGGGGGGATCATGGGCAGCCCCCCTTCCTGAACGGGTATTTTCTTTGCTGTTATGATCAAATGAGTATTATTCTACCCATTCTACAGATGAGAAGTCAAATAATGTGACCCCCAAATGTCCCTCCCAGTAATGAACCTGGGACTAAAGCTTTGTATCTGTTATTAACAATTTTATGTCTGGAGAGGGACAGAGCACCTTTTTGAATTAGTAAAACCTTTATTGGGTGTGTCTATTTTAACAGGGACCATGACTCAGGAGCCACCCTATTGCCTGAAATGACGGGGTAATCGCTCTCCCCTTATCCTGCATTATGCAAATTTCCCTAGAAACAGCTCTACCATCTGCCCTGTGCTGGCCACACACAGGACACTGGGCCTATTTTGACTTTACAGAAATCCCAGTGGCCATAGACCATCCGGCATCTGACTCTGTTAGGGCCGAGGAATTCTGAGCCAGCTCTCAGGATGCCTGCTGATTGATTTCTTGCTTCCCAGGAGGAAGACATCGAGGACATCACGAATGCATTTATATATTTTCCAAAGGGGAAATGTGATGAACTAGAGGACATCCAGGAGATGAAGCACAGCACAGCTGTTTCCCCAAGGACGGCTGGATGTTCTTCCCCATGGAGCCTCCTCGGCACCTTGGCAGGAAGCAGCCCCGAAGGTCTGGTCTAGTCCCCCCTCCTTCGGTGTCCTGCCCTCCTGACCTTCCCAGACACTTGCCTCCGCCTCTTCTAGGGCAGCCTGGAGGTCTGACTTTTCCTGCTCCACCTGCTTCTTGGTCTTTTCCACTTCCTGAAGGTTCTTGCCAGTTTCTGCAATCTGCTCGGTTAAGTCGGAAATCTCTTCTGCAAAGGACAGGCTCAATTTAGCTTGTTTGATGGGGCTCTAGTTGACAGCAGAGGCATCCTGCCTGGCAACTTGGGGACTGGTGACCCATTTACATTTATGTAGGAGAGAATACGGCAGAGCCCTTCGGGTGAGGTCTCGGCACGACACAGGTGTGTTGCCTCACCTGAACGATGCAGAGAGTGGAGTGGCGAGAACGCTAAAACTTCACAAAGTATATAAAACGGGTGTGGCGAGGGCCGGGGAAGAAAATTCTGGAGACGACGCATAGAATATAGAATCATAGCCTTTCGGGACTGGAAGGGGCTTTAGGGGGCATCGGGTCTGGTCTGATTTTGCAGATCTGGAGTCTGAGGTCCTAAGGGATTTAGCAACATGCGCAAGGACACAAAGCCACATACAGACAGAATCCACAGACGATCCTGTTCTCTAAGAAGAGGTGAGCTTAGCAACTCACTTTGCCCTTCGTGTTCCAGAATGACACTTTACTATGACTGTGTCTGTGGCATCAGCAGGGCTGAGCTCCAGGGTCAACGGAGCAGATGGGAGGGTTCTGTGGGGCAGTGGGAAGAAGGGGGCAAGAAGAGGTAAAGGTGCTCACCTGGGGTGGGTGGGGGGGAGAGCTCACCTTGCAGATTTTTTTTTTTTAAAAACATCTTTTTTTTTTTTTTTTTTTAATTTTATTTACTTGACAGAGAGAGACACAGCGAGAGAGGGAACACAAGCAGGGGGAATGGGAGAGGAAGAAGCAGGCTCTCCGCCGAGAAGGGAGCCCGATGCGGGGCTCGATCCCAGGACCCTGGATCATGACCTGAGCCGAAGGCAGACGCTTAACGACTGAGCCACCCAGGCGCCCTCACCTTGCAGATTTTTATTCTCCCGCCTCAGCATCTCCAGCTGGTCCACCACCTCCTCATAGGCGTTCTGCATCTTGAAGATTTCAGTACTAAGCGACCTGGATCCTTTCTGAGCAGCTTCCAACTCAGCCTGACTCTCATCCAGCTTTTGCTTCCACTCTGCAAGGACCTGGGAGATGACACAGGGACACGTGAACAGCAGGAAGGACCAGGGCACCTGGGAGAGCCCACGAAAACAAGGGCTGTCTGTCAGCAACACCAAGGTTTTACCCTTACATCCCGGGGACCCAAGAAACAGGGTAGGCCCCATTCTAGATCACAGGCTCCAGACTCTGATGTTCCTACGGGCCATCCACTGTCTTCTTAAAGGTATTTGGATCTCAGAGTAATCTGAATTAGCTTGGACTACAAATTCACTTTGGAGGGACTGTCACAAAAGCAAAGAGACATTGCAAAGCCCAGCCGCCCACACTATGACTTGATGCTCAGCGGACCTCCCAAATGCCGTGCCTCTCCCACATCCCAGGGTGAGAGGTCGTGGCTCTTTGGGGGCAGACCTTATCAAAGTCCCTCTGCTTCCTGTCCAGGATGGCGCGGGCCGTGTTGGTGAGTTCCAAGTCCAGCATCAGCTCATCTACTTCCCCCTGGAGCCTCTGCTTGGCTTTTTCCAAGGAGGCACACTTGGAGCTCACTGCCTCTGTGTTTTCTTCTGCTTCCTGGAGCCTCTGGGCCAGTTTTTTCCTAAGAGAACCAGATTTTTTGTTTTGTTTTGTTTTGTTTTTGGTAAAGGTGGACTATTACAGAAATAACTGTCAGATCAGATGAGGATGAACAGTCTATTTGGGGCTGGGACTGGGTAAGACCAAGACATAGAATGGGATGTGTGGGCAGGGTCTAGGTATCATCTGAAGAATCCCAAAGTGCTTGGCGGCAAAGCAGGTCACCAAGAAGCCACCAAGGGAACCAGGCGGAAAAGACAGTCCCTGGGGAAGGACAGGAACGCCCTATCTGAATGCTTAACAAAACTCAAGGGCCTGGGTTGGAAGAAAGAGTCTCTCAAGGCAGGAAGAATTTTCTGTCCCTTCACTGTGAAGTATCTTGGGGTCACCTCTCTTGCTGTCACTGGGGAGCCCATACTTGGCCTCCTCCAGGTCCTCCGTGTGCTGGATGGCGTCCGTCCCGTATTTGGTCCTCCAGTGGGCCACCTCGCTGTTGGCCTTGGACAGCGCCCTCTGCAGCTCGGCCTTGGATTCCTGCTCCTCCTCATACTGTTCCCGCAGCAGGTCACAGTCGTGGCGGGAGGACTGCAGGGCGTGGGCCAGGGCGTTCTTGGCCCGTGGAAGGACGGTGGTGACAGATTGCAAAGACGTTTGGCCATTTTCCAAGCTAAGGTATTTTCCTCTAAACTGGCATCTCCCGACGTGAGCTGTTCCCAAGCTGCCTTTGCAAACTTTTGCCACATCCACGTATGTCCTGTTTTATTTAATTTTTGTCAAGTGGACTCCCTTATTGTATTTCAATAAAAGTAAACTATTAAACTACATTAAATAGAAAAACACTAACATTCGCCACAAACAGAAGGGAACCGTAAGAATGAATGTAAAGCAATGTTATCGATCACCTTCCAGCCAGGTACTTGCCATGTGGCTCTGTGCCTGAAGCCCACTCGCTCTACGCCTTAATAAGGAAAATGAGCACGCCCTAGAGAGATGGTATCCAAATCGAGCTCTTTCCCTTATGTAAGCAGAAGAATCAAAACAGAATTAAGAAGGGGATCGTTTTCTTGCTATGTGATGCAATGCTATGGAAAGCTATCACCGTGAAAAAAACCCAAAAAGGTATTCTTTGGTGTCATCAGGGGCTGTGTCCCCACACTCTGGGGAACTCTGATGTGAGTTGTTCTATTTCTATGGCTCTGGTACCTCTTCCTGGGCAGGGGAGGATGTGCCCAGAGGCCTCCCTCACTCACTCCCGCCTGGTCAGAAGGACAATTTAGCTCTCATCTTGATGGTCACGAAACTCTTTTTTTTTTTTTTTTTTAAGATTTTATGTAATCTCTACACCCAACATGGGGCTCGAACTCACAACCCTGAGATCAAGAGTCGTATGCTCTACTGACTGAGCCAGCCAGGCGCCCCACAAAACACTTTCTGAGGCCACCATCAAAGAAAGAGTTTTGTTGACCTAGCACAGTCATGTGTACATTTCTGTTTTTGTTTTGTTTTGTTTTTTAAAAACACAGCAAAACTTAACCCAAGAAAGAGAACTCAGTTGCTAATGTACCCCGGCCAGAGGACAGCCTCGTTCCTGAAATGGATCTTCTCACTGCTTGTTCCGACTCTGGTTCTTATCACAACCCCCACCCCAGTCCACCGAAGACCCTTACCATAGAGCGGAAAGATGGGAGACTAATAAAGTGCTTGGTTTTGTTTTTAGAAGAAGTAAGTAGGGTTCAGGAAAATTCCAGAAGATTGCCTTGTAAGCCTTAGCTGATGCACGGCAACCTCAAAATCACAGAATGCAGTTTTGGTGGACTTCTGGATTCCTATTCTAATGCTTGAACGCACACTGACAGCATTTATTAGGCACCTGCTGCGTGCACTGTTCTACTGTTTAGCACTAGGGAAAAATCATTCTTGCCTAGGAGGAGTTTACAGGTCAGCGGGGAGATGGGCATGATGAGCATAAATATCTAGATATGGAAGTCAAGAACCTGATGATGAGGTTCATGTTTATGCATATGTCCCAAGTGTGTCCCTAAAGCCATGCAGTCTTTCGGAGGAGCAGAAGTTAAAATCGGGTGTTGTGGCAGGTGACATGTGAGTGAGGAGGAAGAAAGAGGAGGGCATCTCGGGGGGCCGGGCTGAATGGCTGAGCAGAGTGAAAGAATACACAGAGGCAGAGATGGTCAAGCTGGTGCAGTGGCGGGAGGGGATGCCCTGGCTGGTGAGGGGTGTTTATCAGACCACCCCGTTGAGGGACAGAGGAGCCCAAAGGATGGAGCACCCTGGCTCTGAGGAAGGAGATCCAACGCCAAAGCCCTGTGACCTCAAAGAACAGGTTCCTACCCTCAAACACAGCAGAGAGGAGCAGTATCAGACTTCATGCAGCAGCCCTACCTCCAACCAGTTTTCGTGGCGTCTCAGGTTCTGACTCTGCCATTCCAGAAAGAGGCATTCTTACCTTGGTTTCTTCTTCCAGTTGCCTCTTAAGCTCCTCCAGCTGCTGGGTGAGGGCCTGCTTGCCTTTGGTTAGCTGTGAAATCAGAGACTCCTTCTCTTCCAGGTGGTGGCTCAGCTCCCCTACCAAACAGATGTATGAGTGTTGCTGACCATTGCTGACCCAAAGCCTGTAGCTTCTGAAACCCAGCCCCTCCTTACCATTTTGGGTCTGCAGTCTTGCCTTCTGCATGTTCAGATCATGGACTAACTGTGTCTGTTGGTCATCCTTGGCTTTGATCTCATTAAATTGGTCTTCCACAGTCCGGCACATTCTTTCCATGTTACTCTTTAAAAAAAAAAAAGTCAACATGAATGGAAAAAATGGGTTTCTGGTGTCCAGTACTGAACTGGGAAGTTGGATAGTTTAGCTTCTTGTCAGGTCAAATAAAAATAAAAATGCAGAACACATACATGTCTGTTTAAAAAATTATAATCACTTCAGATTTGCTTTAGTTTTAATCTGTGATGACTGCTTAGTCACCAATAGATTGAAGCAACAGCTTTCAACTATCTACTTATCTACTTATCTTAGGTAGACAATTGACTGGTTTATAAAAAAAAACCTTTGAGAAGATGCTACTCAAAGGAATCCCAGGATCCTCTTGTAATATAAGTAATTCTGTTGCCATGTGAATAATATTACTTTTTTTGTTGTTTGCAAGCAGTCTATTCAGGTGACGCTGTTGCACATTTCATTTGATAATACAAAAGATTCCTTATGTTGGAGGTGGCACGGAGGGAGTCACTCCCCCAGCCTCTAGTTGGCCCATATTTTTGTGAAGTTTGTTTAAAAACCTTGCATATATTGTAGAGTTCCTCCTACCTCATATATCATAAAACAAATATGTTGAGCATATACTTTTCCTCAGACTGGGACGTATAAGATGGTGGCAGAAGAGGCAGGGATATTAGATTCAAAGGAAGGTCTCCAGGGGCTTAGGATATCTTTGAGAAAATGACATATGAACATAAAATAATTTTATCTAGGGTAGTTGAAAAAGAGACAGCAACTCACAAGGAGAAAAATCAAAAGATACAATAACTTAAAAAATATAAAGCAATATAAGGTATTTCTTCCACTGGATTCTAAAATTGAGAACAGAGAGCATGAAGTGATGGAGGAAGGGAGATGGTAAGGAGGTGCTGTCATCTCTTCCAATCCAGACAACTCTGCAACCTGGCCTGGGTGCTACGGGGGAGAGAGACAAAGACAGAGACAGAGAATACATACAGACATAACTTCTTAGAGGGAGGAAAAAGCCAAGAAGGGCAGAAAAATGGGGAAGCAGGCAAGAGAGAAAGAAGGAGTGGCAGTCAGGCACTGAGGAAGAAATCAAGAGAAAGCCCAGGCTGTGGGTGTCCAGATCCTAAACAAGGACAGCAAGAGGCCCCATGAATCTAGGAGCACATTGTCGCTCTCTGAGGAAGCCTTTGCCTTGAAGTCATACACAGGTGTGGGTTTACCAGCAAGCTGGTGAGGTTTGAGCTTCATGACCTTCACTTGCATGGGCCCTAGATCATGCAGGTAGTTGTAGAAGGTTCCAGGTGGAGAAGGAAAGCTACATGCAAGCAGAATATATTTCTAGGGAGGCATTTCTGGCAGATGGTCTGAGTCTCCAGGGTGTCAGTAATCTGTGACTTCTTTTTCTCACTCTAAATGAGTATTTACTTTCATGCCTAACTTTGTATTTATAATTTTGTGTACATTTTCTTAAAGAGCCCCTCCCCTCCTGAATTTTACATGCTTCGAGTGGTATAAAACTTGGATCTACCCCTGTTCTCACGCATAACTTCACATTGGTTATGCCTCCCAGAGATTGATACCATGGGCTAAGGAGGCGGCATGTAGACAACCATACCTAGCAAGGCCCTTTGGTGCAATCCATCCGTTCTAGAAAATGCCAGATGGATTGGAAAATTCTGAGAGCTTTCTGAAACTCTGGAAGGATGATGAGACCTTGAGTCATAGTAGGTCACTGAGTCAAGCTCCAAGAGAGGAATGGATTTGGGGAGGACTGGGAGCAAGCAGAAGGCAGGAGAGCCTTGCAGTTTAGAACAGGCAGTGAGTTTGGGGGCATCAAATTACATCTGCTCCCTGGGTAGGTGGACGTGGCTGCCTCGCATTTGCTAAGAGCAGGGGGTCAGGTACCTTCGACTTGGAGACAGTTTCAATGTTGCTGGCCATGTCATCGATCTCCATCTTCAGCTCACTCTTCTCCTTCTCCAGCTTCTGCTTGACCCTCTGCAGGTTGTCTATCTGCTCCCCGAGCTCGGCCACGCTGTCCGCGTGCTTCTTCCTCAGGGTGGCCGCCGTGGCTTCGTGCTGCAGGGTGGCCTCCTCCAGGTCCCGGCGAAGTTTCTGGAACTCTGCCTCATGCTTCTTGTTCATCTCGATCTGGGCAGAGGTGGCCCCACTGGCTTCTTCTAGGCGCTCGCTGATCTCTTCCAGTTCCCGGGAGAGATCAGAGCGCTGCTTCTCTGCTTTGGCCCGGGAGGCCCGCTCTGCCTTGATTTCCTCCTCCAGCTCTTCTGTGCGGGCCTGAAAGGGTCACCGTATCAGGAATGTTGGGGGGAGGGAGCAGCCCACTTTGGGAGGGGTAGGGTGAGGTACTGGGGGTAGGCACCACAAAGAAAAGACTACACGATAATATTAAGTTAGTGAGGAATAAACTTGGAAACAATATAAATGTCCATCAGTAGGGGAATGGTCAAATCCACCATGATGGAACCATGTTCCAGAAGTTCATGGAGCAGTTAAGATTTGACCCATGTCTACCACGACAGCTCTGCAAGATGCATTGTTACATGAAAGTAGCAAGTTGCAGAACCATAGTCTCTGTATTATCATATTGAAGCTAAAAAATATAAAGTATATAGAATAGGAAATGCACATATATTTAATGAACATATTTATATGCATAAACATAAATGTAAAGATATATAATATACGCTTGCATATATTTATGTTCTTGCTCCTTTATATTTTAATATATATGTGCATATACATATATATGTGTGTATCATATATATATATATATATATATATATATCTCCCATAGACAGTTTCTTTGGGTCTTTTTTCTTTTTAAGATTTCATTTTTAAGTCATCTCTACACCCAACATGGGGCTCGAACTCACAACCCCGAGATCAAGAGCGGCAGGCTCCACCAACTGAGCCAGCCAGGCGCCCGTCTTTGGGTCTTAAATGCGTACATAAACCCATAGCAAGAGATCTGGTAGGATACACAATCCAGCTAAAAGTGAGAGCGACTTCTGAGAAGGGAGGGTTATCAGTGGTGATCAAAGCACGCTTATCAATCATATTTAGCCTTATTGGTAACACTGTAATATTCTCAAGGAAATCTATGTATGTGCTACTGACAAAATTAAAATGTTAATTTCAGAAAAAATAAAGGGAAGGACAGGACATTGTTTCCAGCTCCGAGGACAGTAAGAAAATGAGCAGCTAAAGAAACAAAGGCAAAAGGGCAGGAGGGACCCTTGCAAAGGGTTTTGGGGTCAGGAAGGGTTTTTTTTTTTTTTTTAAAGATTTTATTTATTTATTTGAGAGAGAGAGAATGAGATAAAGCATGAGAGGGGGGAGGGTCAGAGGGAGAAGCAGACTCCCCGCTGAGCAGGGAGCCTGATGTGGGACTCGATCCCAGGACTCCAGGATCATGACCTGAGCCGAAGGCAGTTGCTTAACCAACTGAGCCACCCAGGCGCCCCAGGAAGGGTTTTGAAACTTCTACCTGCAGCTCTTTGATCTTCTTTTGTAATTGTAAACTGTGCCCTTGTTCCTCCTCAATTTTGGTTTGTAACTGACTAATTTCAAGCTCCTTCCTGCAAATAGATACATATATACATATATATGTATATATTTAAAAATAACATGAAATACAAGCCTTTTATAAAGGGCTAAGTTGGCATTCGGGCTCAAACACAGAGGTCAAACACGAGATATCTACTTCTTCAATTTCTCCTCCACTTGCTGCTTGTCATTTTCTAGATCCATAATGGATTCCTGGGACATTTTCAGGTCCCCTTCCAGCTTCCTCTTTACTCTCTCCAGGTCTGCCCGCAGTTTCTTCTCCTGCTCCAAGGAGCCCTCAAGCTGGGGAAGACATGGGCAGAAAGGTTGGAGCTCGCCCTTTGAGCCGCACCCATGCCCACGGCTTCCTTGGGCTCCCGTGGGGGCGTGACTGCTGGCCTCTGGCCCCGGGAGGGAGCAAGTTTCCCCCTGTGTCCCCACTCTTCCCTCCTGCAGCAAAGGTTACCCCAGGGGGCTGGATCTCTCGGGAGCCTTCTGGTGCCTCTTTCGGCTGATTCCCACTTGGCCTGTCCCTTCCCTGTAGGATCATGGTGCCCGTAGGTGCATGCTTGTGCGCAGACGGGAACAAGCCGGGCATCTGTGGACGGGCTCTGCTACAGCCAAGTCCGGGAAGGTCTAGATTGCACACTGTCACTCCTCCCAGCTGACACCATGCATCGGTGGGGAGATCAGGGCTACTCTGTGTGTGTGTGTGTGTCCATGAATGTGTGCACACGTGTGGGTGTGGGGAACAGGGTGGTAGGGGTGGAGCTCGCCTGCTCTGGCCTCAGGAAAACATGCAATCTGGACAAGTTCTAGCCACAATCTTGAGTAAGCCTGAAAATGTCAGGCCTGGCTCTTTCACCAGGGAACATACATGCAACTGATGAATCACTACAGTCTACCTCAGAAACAAACAAACAAAAAAAGTAACACGATGGAGGAAAAAATGGTAATTGTCATGGCCACAAACAGGACTCATTTTTAACAATGTTAAAATAACTCAATTTTAACAATGTTAGAACAGGATTGGAGATTTTGGAACCCAAGGACCTGCAAATGCATGCTAATTACGATGATGTTGATGATGATGACGGGGCTAATGTTTTACTAACACTCTCTATATGTTGAGTTTTCTTTCTTTCTTTTCTTTTTTCTTTCTTTTCTTTCTTTCTTTCTTTCTTTCTTTTTCTTTTTCTTCCTTTCTTCCTTCCTTCCTTCCTTCCTTCCTTCCTTCCTTCCTTCCTTCCTTCCTTCAAGATTTTATTTATTGAGAGAAAGCACAAGCAGGGGGAGAGGGAGAGGGAGAAGAAGACTCCCTACTGAGCAGGGAGCCTGATGCGGGGCTCGATCCCAGGACCCGGGGATCATGACCTGAGCTGAAGGCAGATGCTTAACCGACTGAGTCACCCAGGCGCCCCCGTGCTGAGCTTTCCATGGAAACCCTCTGAAATGGAGCTGGTTGTAGCCCCATTTCACAAGGTAGACACAAAGGCTGCAGAGTTTAAGTGGCTCGCTCAGCATTCCAGACTCGTGTGGAGGGGGCTGAGGTCCGGACTCAGTTCATCTGCTTCAGAATCAGAAGTTAGACCCCCCTCTTAACCCCTGCCTCTGCAAATAACAGCCATTAGAACACAGTAGTAAAATATCCTTACGTCATCTGTTTGCTGTTCCAGCTTGACATTTATTTTCATTAGACCGTTGACTTTATCTTCTTCCACCTGGAGATCATCCAGTGTTTGCTGATGGGCTTCCTGCAGAGACTTCTTCTCCTTGGTCAGTTTGGAAATGTTTTCCTCAAGTGCTGTCATTTCTTCAGAAAGATTCTTTACCTGGGAAGATATCAACACCAATGGAGTGCTCAAACAATTCAATCAGAAGCTATTGATTTTTTTTCCCCTTTCCTTTTCCTTTTTCTTTCTTTTTTGGCTACTGCGTCTCTACCTCCCCCACAGGTGTTCACTGTGTTGGCTGCATCATCCTGAAACTGGAAGCCTCCCAGCTCTTCACTTCCTTGCTGGCCCGTCAAATCCCCCCATTAGCATCGTTCCTTCATAGAGAGGTTTATATCTTAGGAGGGAGTACACTGATACATGCAAACAGGATGCTTCTGAAGGGCAACCCATCAATCTCTCTTTATCACTCCATATCCACGGGAATATGTTTTCCAGGTTGGGGGACTGGGGTTTAGAATAAGGCAGAAGAGTAAGGAAAGATACAACGTGCCATGCAAGAACATCCAGAATGGGAAGCCTGCGCCGTCAGGAAGCAGGAGGGGAGACAACACACATGAAGCTTTAAGGCATTAAATCGAACTTTGCTTTACGTACGACACTCTTCCAGATCAGAGATTGCTGAACTCCTGCTCTGTGGGCTGAATCTGGCCAGGGACAGGTTTTCTTTAATTCACATAATAGTTTACAACTGCTGAATAAGTTATCAATATTGAAAGAAGCAGTGAAATTTCACATAAAATCTGGACTCCTGGCTGCGCATGGAAAATCCAAAGCTTTGTGATGCTGGATTTGCATTTCCCCTTGGAAGCAGCTGGGTCAGGGCTTCCGGCACCGATAGGGCAGGTGCACAGTTGTTTGCCAAGTCTCCACGCCTTCTGATTGTCCCTTTCCACCATTCCCGGGAGTCTACCCCACACCAACTCTGGGTCATCTCACACCAGGGCAGCCCCATCCCTTGCTCTGCCTCATGAGCAACCATTATTATGTGAATCAAGTGCTGTGTTTTTCGCGCATTTCTGTAAAATATGAGGATCCTTAACTTGACCAAGTATTTCCAATGCTTTCCCGAAGGCTGCGTCAGTCTATACTCTGCCAGTAACACACGAGGGTCCCTGCCAGTGCGTGGGGTCACCCCGCTTTCTGCCTCCTTTGCCACCTGCCTCCCTCATCATCTGCCTGGCCCCTGGAGGGATTTTGGTTTGCTCTTCCTGAGCCAAGTGCAAACAAGGATGAATAGGACGCCACCCTTGTTGAGGATCTCTTGCTTTGTGCAGGATGGGTTGGGGGCTGGAAGTTTGGGGTCCCACCAGCCAGGCAGGAGGAGGGTTGAGAAGAGCCTGCGGGACAGACAGCAAGGCAGAGAAGGACGGAACTTGGTGGGACCTCACTGCCTGTCTGCTCGCTCTTGCCTCTGACTTCAGGCAATGAGTGCTCCTCACCGAGAGGGAGTAAGGATGGTTCCAGAAGCCGTGGGACTCCCCAGTTTGCCCACCTTGTTCTCGGTGGCGTGCTTCTCCTTTTCCACTTTCGTCAAGGTCAGCTCCAGGTCGTCGATGTCCCTTTTGAGAGACGAGCATTTATCTTCCAGGCTCCTCTTCTTTGCCACGAGGTCAGAGTTCACCTCTTCTTCCTCTTCTAGTCTCTCATTCAGCTCCTTGACTTTGGCTTCTAGTAGGATCTTGCTTTTGATGAGCGCTTCACAGCACTCCTCTGCCTCGATCAGGTTTTCTGTTTCCTGAAAGAACCAGATGGTTGTGTTTCGGTAAGGCTCTCAGCAAACCCTACATGGGGAGTGCTCTGCCCTCCAGAAGCCCACTCTCTGGACCTGAGCCAAGGAATGGGTCACACACGCACACACACACTCATGTGCACACACTCACATGCACAAACACACACACACCACTTGTATATTATTCGTATACCTTTCTCTAACCACCAAAGACATCCACTTAATAGAAATTCACCTGAAATAATGCCAAACAAAGGAGTCCATACAGTTCACGAAGCTTCTGTCAATTTGCCCAAATTCGGCCAGCCGGCCATTTCACTCTTCCTTTCACCACCCATTGAAAAATGACTCCTCTAATCGATGTTACCACAAGCTAACTGGTATTTTCAAAACATTACTACCTTTTAACTTCCAATGGAAAATTGCGGTCTCTCCCTGTGAGCTCTGCCTCCTCGAGCCACGGAACAGGAAGTTCAAAATAGGAATAAAGTGATTAAGTAGATACATGTCCCAAAAGGCTCTGTAATGAGTTTCTTGGGTAGGCCAAGATTAGCTAATTCTATTCTTAAACCTAATCGGGCTATATCTTCTTGTACGAGTGTTGTAAAAACTGGACCCACATTTCAAGGTTACGGATAAGAATAAGCGTCAGTGTTAATTGAACACGTACTATGGGCTCGGCATTTCACAGGCATGGACTCATCCGATCTTCCTAGCAACCCCATGACGTGTGCTGTTACTGTGCCCATTTTACAGATGAGAAAACCGAGGCACAGAGAGGCTAAGTAACTTGCCTGAAGCCACACAGCTATCAAGTGGACAGTTTGGGACATAAACCCAGCTATCTGGTTCCAAAACTTATCCTCTTGCCCACTGGGCTTGGGAAAGTGCTCCTAATGACCACACTGTACTGATTGGGAAAGTATAAAAGGGAGGAGAAAATGCTTTGTATGCAAGGCATTTGGGAGTTTATTAAAAGGCCCTAACTTGTGAATTGATACAATTATCAAATAAAATTATTCCTCCTTTGAATTGTTTTAGTGATTTACTTTAATTTTTTATTTACATGATTTTTTTTTTTTTAAAGACCTGGTGCATTCCTGACAGGTTTTAATTATGAGGACAGACACATTCCCCCTCATACCCACAGCAAACTAGGTCTAACTCCGCTGTGGAAGACAGATAGAAATGAGGGTGAGCCGAAATTCCCTTCGCAGACATGCTTCCAACAGCATCTCTGCGGCCGCCAAGCCCCACCCCCTCCCTCTTCCGACCGGCTGGTTGCGCTGCAATACTCCGTACACCCACTAGGTGGCACCACTGCCCCTTACCTTGACGCACCTGTTGGGGCCTCAGCGTTGCTCCTCGTTTCTATCCGCACACGTAAGGTACTTACAGACTGGACCTGCAGCTGGAGGTCATTCTTTTCCTGCAGCAGGGACACCATCTTCTCCTCCAGCTCCTTCCGGCGAGCCTCAGATCTGGCCAGCTCTTCCTTGGCCCTCTCGAAGTCTTCCTTCATGGTGGCCATCTCTTGCTCCGCCTCCGCGCTCTTGAGGAGCGGCTTGATCTTGAAGAACAGGTTCATCCAGGGCCAGTGCTTGACGTTCATGAAGGCGCGGATGTTGTACTGGATGCAGAAGATGGAGTCCCTGTGCATCCCGTCGGACTGCGTTAATGAACCACAGCAAGGACTGGGGTCCGCCCCCCCCTGCCCGGGGGGCCCAGGCCCTTCACCCTTCCCCGCTAGGTGGGAAGCAGGGGTAGCCGAGGTCTGCGGCTCCTCTGGGCCCTGGGGTGTGCTCTGCAGATGGGGGGCAGAGGCAACAGCATGCACAGAGGGGGGGAGGTGAGAGAGGACGCGGGGTCATTTGTGGACCCTCCCCCCTCCCGCCCCCGGGCTTCCGTCCCCATCGCTGGCCTGGAGATGCGGTGCCTAAGATCCTGATTACCAACACTATGAGCATCTTCATCTCTACTCTCCTGAGTCTGTCTCCCACAGTTTTTTTTTTAAAGGATTTTATTTATTTATTTGACACACACAGAGAGCGAGAGAGCGCAAGGAGGGGGCGCGGCAGGCTGAGCGAGAAGGAGAAGCAGACTCCTTGCTGAGCAGAGAGCCCGATGCGGGACTCGATCCCAGGACCCCGGGATCATGATCTGAGCGGAAGGCAGACGCCTAACGGACTGAGCCACCCAGGTGCCCGTCTCCCACATTTGAATGGCTCTCACCTTTTTGAAAGACCCCATTGCCTTTGATTCCATGATTCCTGCCTCAGGGTGCTCTGATGTGTGGGGTCCCTCTTCCTGCTTACCTGTGGATGTACACCCAAGACCGTCTCCCCGACACTCGCTCTCCTAGAATTCGCCGAGTTTCCTGATTTTGAGTGTTGCCTGTGTCCAGGGTCAGGGTCACCTGCCTTACCTCCTACTCCGTATCTTCCAGAGCTCACGTGTGCCTGAAAACTTGCTTCCCTTTCCCATAAACCAGCTCCTGCCGAGGGCTCTTCTCTCCCCTGTTTCTGTGCTGGCTTCCATTCACTTCACCCAGCTAGATGCCCACGAGGTGTTCTTGACGAATGCACGGTGGTGGCCCACGTGGCAACACCAGTGTTTGGGCTGTAGAGGGCATCAGGGAATCAAGGAGAACGGACCTCCCCCCAAATTCCCCCTCCCTGAAATTCCCGCACGTAACCAGCCACCAGTGTTGCTGGTGAATTATCGAAGGAGTAAAACTCTTCAGTGTCCCTGGAATCCATCCCCTGCTCCCTCACGGCTGGACTACGTCTTAGTTCAGGTCCTTGTCATCGTCTGCAAACCCAGTCCTCTCACTCGTCCCCATATGCACCTGCCAATTCTTCCCAGCCGACGCCCGCGTCTGGTCTCATGAACGTGGTACAGGGAAGCCTGTGTTGGGTGCATCTCCCTCCTCGCTCCCACCATGGTGGCCTCCAGGCTATCCTTTCTCAGGCCAAGCAAAGCTTCCTTCAGAAAGTTCTTTCCTCTTGCTGACTCCTTCAGCCTGCCCCAACCCCCGGCCAGGTGGAGGGCTTGTTCTCACCATCCCCCATTGCCCCGAATGTGACTCTGACTTCGCACTTGTCATGCGTGTTACAGTCAGCCATGCAAGGGTCTGTTTCCAACCCACCCCTGAGCTCCTGGAGGGCAGGACTCCTCTCTGTATCCCCAGTGCCATGCAGGGTCCCCAGCACAGAGGGCTGCTCGGCAGGTGTTGGTTAAATGAAGGAGCGAGGACAGAGATGCCTGAGACCGAAAACAGGAAGCAACCAGCAGCTGCGAAGTAGGGAGGGCAGGATGAGGCGGGGCGAGGGTCCACATCACCTCCTCTCCGTCATCTTCTTGAACTCCACCCGCATCAGGTACCCCCGGCAGATGGCCTGCGTGCACGTCATCAGGGTCACCAGCTTCTCGTCCCTCGTTTCCTCCAGGAGTCCGAGAAGTCCAGCTTTGAAAAACACCTGCGTCAGAGGAGAGACGAGCCCTGCTTTGTTCTCAGCCGCCGTGCAAACCGGGGCCCTCCTGGGAGGCTGTTTCTGCCCAGCCCAGCCCTCAGCCTTCAGAGCCGTGGCCTGGGACCAGCAGTCCGCTGGGCCCCACAGTGGCCTCTCCCGAGCTCTGTTCCACAGGACGTCCAGGCCCCTCCAACCCCCACGGACCGATTCGGACAGAGCTCACTCACAGGAGGCAAGGATGGGTCCAGAAAGTACCCTCCGAGCTCAACTGTGCCCAGATTGGGAGAAATTCATAGATGGTTCTTCCTCCCTATCCTCCTCTCTGTCTGCCCTCTGTCCTACCCTCTGGCCCACTCACCCATGGCCCACACCGCTGACATTCTGAGGAAGCAGAGCTCCGGGGGGGCTGGGCACAGGCCCCGGACTGGCCCTTTCCAGGAGGGAGAACTCTGCAGTCAGGCCAGGATTTGAAGCTGGCCTTTGTCCCTCACTGTCCATGTGAACTCGAGCAAGTTTCTTGCCTTCTGGGAGCCTTTATTCCCCTGCCCTCCCTGTAATCCCACGAGGTCAGGACTAGCCTTATCACCTTCGGGTTATCGGGAGGACTGAATGCAAGGTGCATAGAGGCCGAGTCACAGGGCCGGATCCCCCTGTGCTCAATAAATGGTAGCCATTTTTATCTGTTATCATCATTCCTCCCAGTTTTCACTGTTCCTGGAATCCTTGCTGCATTCTCCTCCTTCCTTGGCTCTCTCGTCCCATGTAAGAGTGCCTTTGCTCTGCTCTTTTAGGACCCTAGAGCTTTCTATTGCTTTCTTCCATTGCTGGGGGTGAGGGGGGCTGGCTTCCAATTAAGCCTCTAGACACTTAGAAATCAACACGGAGACAGAATTCTCGATACCTAGACCCAGGCTCCTTCTGTGTGGGCTCCTGCGCAATGGGGTCATCAGGTTGGCCGGACGGGGAAAGAGGCCCTTTCCTCCCACCAGCTGACAAGCAGCCCCGGGGTTGTGGGTGACATGGGGTGGAGCGGGGAGGTGTCCCTTGTTCGCGTGTTCTCACCTTGGTGTGGCCAAACCTGTACTGCTCCCGGTCCACGTCGATGGAGCTCAGAAGCTTCTCAGAAGCATTTTTGCTGTCAATAAACTGCCCTTCAGGGATGGCACTGGGGTTGAGGATCCGGTACCTGGGGCGGGGGGTGCGGAGCACGGTCAGTCGGCTGCCTGGAGACAGCTGGGTGTGGGGGATCTTGGGGTAGAAGGGCCTCTGGCTGCACAGAGCTGGGAGGGTGCTCCCTCCGTGCAATTTCCTGAGGGCCTCACCCCTGCCAGGGCCCAGCCCATTCTGTGATGACCTATGGCCAGAAAGGCCATGCCCTCCCCTGAGGGAAACGGACTCTGGAGAGCCACCCCGGTTTAGGTGACAAGAGTTGCCGAGCAGTTGGCCAAGCACACAGGAAGCCGAGAAGACGCCTTACCCTCACTCCAGTCTGGCTTTGGAAGCTGGGTCAGGCCTAGCATCTACTTAGGCCCTCTTCATTGGCTTGGCAGTGCTAGGTTGGGAGGCAGTTTCCGTCGAGGGACAAAATTTCCTGAATGGATTCAATCCCCGAGAGAGGCCCCATAGCTGAGACAAGGCCCGCCCCCTACCTAAGACCAGGCCTTCTAGAACCTTCTCCTGCTCCAGCCTTAGGAGGAAATGGAATATCGTACAGCTAGTCTGGGAGAGGGGGTACACAGCTGGAATTTTGTTTTCAGAGGAAATAGTTCTTATCGGCATAAAAGAACCTTGAAATCCTCTGTGACTTGCAGACCTTGGTCCTCCTACCTCTGGAGTGTTCTCTCCCTTCCTCTACTCCAGACAAGGCCTGGAATTGTGGGCCCAGATGGCAGCTGGGAGGAGGGAGCTGGCCTGGAACAGCAGGACTCAACTGGGGACAACTTAACCCCCCCCCCTTCTCCCCCCTGCCCAGGGGACATCTGGCAATGTCTGGAGACATTTTTGATTGTCCCAGTGTGTGGGTGGGGTGTGGTTTGCTCCCAACACTGTAGGTAGAGACCAGGGATGCTGCTAAAATCCTGCAACACACATGACAAGCCCCACAAGAAAGGATTATCTAGCCCCAAACGTCAATAGTGCGGAAGGTGAGAAACTCGCTCTGGAGGCATAGTTGAGCTGGAGGGTTGGGGTTCTGATCCTGGGACCACTTTGGGCATAGATCATCCCCCCAGCTAAAGACAAGGCTCATGGAAACCCTGGGAAGCTGTGAGCTCACCAAACACCCAGCCCAAGAAGTTCCTCTGGGGAATGCACAAGGTGACCTCAGAAGGAGAGAGATGCGGGGCACCTGGGTGGCTCAGTTAAGCATCTGCCTTTGGCTCAGGTCATGATCTTGGGGTCCCTGGGATCGAGCCCCGTGTCGGGCTCCCTGCTCAGCAGGGGAATCTGCTTCTTCCTCTCCCTCTGCCACTCCCCCGGCTCATGTTCTCTCTCTCTTTCAAATAAATAAATAAAATCTTAAAAAAGAGAAAGAGAGATGCAAAGCCAGGTGACTTACCTCTGTTTGAAGTCAGCATAGAGGATCCGGCTGGGGAACCCTTTCCTGCAAATCCGGATGCCCTCAAGGACCCCGTTACAGCGTAGTTGGTGCATGACCAAGTAGTGGTCCATCACGCCTGGGGAGAGAGTGTCCCGGGGATATGTCGGCGGCTTTTTCATTGTCTTTGATGGTCTGGCCACCGAGAGACACACCAATGCACCCAGACTTGAGTGGATAAAGTTAGTGCCAACTCTAAGATGGAGGGGCTGGGAGAACCTGGAGCCTATCTATAGTCTCACAGTAGAAATAATCCCAACCTCCTGGGGATACCCAAGCATCCCATTCTTATGGGCTAAAAGCCAAAATATTGATCTTTACCCTGTTCGTGACCCTTGAGACTTAGCTAGGCTGGAATGAGCATGGGTACCCTCCGGACTTCCCATTAGATAACGTGATGTGCCCTTCTCTACTCAAGGTCAGGGCAGTAGCATCTGCAGGCTGTGACTTTAGTGGGAGCAGAGAAACAGAGAGAAGGACAGCCATGCTTTAGAGGGTGCAGGCAGTTGAATGCAGAGCAGTTATCTGCTAGCTGCTGAGCATGAGCTCTGGGAAGGAGTGGGGGGGTGGTGGCGCTAATGCTGGGAGGAAGAAGAGGAGCCATAGGGACAAGCTCTTATCAGGGATTCTCTTGGGTCAGGCACAAATCAAATGGGCACTAAGAAAATTCTGTACTGGGGCTGTGTGAGGGGTTAGGAGCCATCTTATGGCTGCATAATGGCTTTTCCTTGTGGGTTCCCTAGGTTGCTGGGGAGAGGGAGGGCTAAAGCTGTCTCTGATGAACCTTCTGGAAACTGCTAGAAGGCTCACAGCTTTCCTTGGTGGCTGGGAGGAGAGATGACTACTCATTTACACAATTTTCAAGGTTCTGCTGGAGCTGTGCCATCTGATACAATAGTTTCTGGCCACATGTGGTTATTTAAATTTAAATTCATTAAAATGAAAAGTTCATTTTCCTAGCTGCACCAGCGGCATGTCATGTACCCAATGGCTAACGTACTGGACGGCACAGACGTGCAATATTTCCATCGTTCCTGATGATTCTACTGGCCAGCGATTCTCTCGAGGAAGGAGTGGTCAAGACCCAGAAGAATCATATCAGACACTCAGAGGACCTTTCGTGGGAGCGAACCTGACGGATCACCAAGTCCAGCTCCCAGTACTTCTCGGATGAGGATTTTGAGGGGCTCCGATGCCGGTTTTGGCATTTGCTAGCTGTGTGACCCCATTTCCTGGAGAGGTGAGGGCCCTGCTGCCTAGTTGCAGAGCTGAGACTGGGCTCCCTCCTTCCCGGGGGCCCCCGCTGTCGCCGCAGGCTCAGAACTGGCTTGACTTTGCCCAGGGCTCTCCCCGTGTCCCTCCCAACCCAGGCAGAGACGGTGTCTGGAAAGCCCATAAAGACAATCCTCTCTGCCCTCTGACCCATGTGCAAAACTTCTAAAAGTCCCCTGGGCTATTGCCTTATCTTTCTCACGTTACCGTCGCTGAAGAATTTTCTCTTTATCCCTCATTCGTCTCCTCCGACAAATTCCTTTTCCTGCCATCTCAGCTTCGGGGGCATTTGTGTGAATCAGTGTGTCTTACGGTCTGTATTTTATGATGCTTTGGCAAATTGGGGCCTTTGCGGAGCCCGAGAGACTGCCCCCAAGAGCCAGTTCCTAGGGTGGCAGAGGGCTCCCCTGGGAGCACACATCTCACCCCCCCGCAAGCTAACCAACCCAAAGCCCGCGTCCCCCAACCATTGTCTCATCAGGCTGCCGCCACGCTCAGGCCGGGCACCAGACAACCAGGGCAGCCCCCACACCTTGGGGCCTGCTGAAATGATCCAAACTAGCCCCTCTTAACCTGCTCAGCCTGCTCGCCCATTCCTCCCCACGCTTTCCCCTCGATCCCCTTGCTCGAGCGGCCACCATCCACCATGCACTGAATGTGCCAGCCGTTTGATCCAGGACCAGGACTCCAGCCCCAGCTCCGGATGCCCTGGGGCAGGCCCTTCAATCTCCGCAGTCTCAACTCCCTCTTCTAGAAAATGAAGAGGCCCCACTAGGTCCTTTCCAAAGCCTCGCCCATGTTCCTATCGTAGGGTCTTAGTCTATTCTCAGAAATAAGAAAGAAAACAGAGAGGGACCAGAACGAAGGAGAAGCAAAATCCACAGGAAGGGATGGAGATTTCATCACAATTCACCTTCCAAGAGAAAAAGGAAACCGGTGGATTGCCCAGACCCCTGGGGGCCCCTAGAGGTAGAGGTTGCACCCAGCGAGGGGCCATCCATCCCCTGTCACCTGATCCTTGCAGGCAGGTGCTTTATGGACGGCCCGTTTGATTTGTGCAGACATGTGCTCAAAAACGATAATGGAAATCCGCTTTCTTTGTGACAAGACAGCTACACACGAGCCAACAATTTCGTTTGATGCGTAACCAGAGAAACAGCTCTGTTCCAACCCTGGAGGAGAAATGGGCTGTGCTGGGCGCACTGGGAGGGGTGCAGCCTGCAAAGACAACGAGGGTCCAAACAGGGCGCTGGCTGGTTTTTGCCTTTGACTTATTCACGGAAGATGGATCCCACTACACATAGTAGCCATGGTCGTTTGGAGAATTAAAATGCCCGGTTTTCAGTAATAATAGTAATACAAATAAATATCGTAAGAATTAATAATGTAATTATACTGTAATAATATCACAAGCAATTAATCTTTAATGTAATAATAAAATTATTTCCCCACAATGTTATAATTTCTCTCATGGTTATTATCATACATAACATTATTACATAATTCTTCTTCTTCTTGTAATTATACTAATAACAATTATTAGTATTATCATCGACAGCCATACACTGGGTGTTCACAAGGCACTTAGCCTGCTTGAAATGCTTGACATGCACTCACTCAAGCGATCCTCACAACCACCCCGTAAAGCAGGTTGAGTGAATTAATATTTACAGTTTATAAGCGCTCATTAAATAAATAAGTGAGTAGCTGAGTGCATGCATGAAATGCCACTTTAATCTTCATTTTATAGCCCAGAAAGCTAGAGTATGCAGCTAAGGGTCCCATGGGCAGTAACAGATGGAGCTGGGTTTTTTTTTTTCCTTTCGGCCTCTCAATCCCTTCTCACATTGCAGAGGCAGGATGCTTACTCATGTTTGGGATAGATAATTCTATCAGCTGTAAGTGAGCTGCCTCCGAGTCAGAGCTCCGTGTGACTGTGTGTTCTTCTCTTTGTGACAAATGGCACTGAGATGCTGCTACCCTCAAAGAATATTTCTGAATCGGGGACTGAGTGACGGTTAAGGATCTACTATACTGTGCAGTGTTCTAAGATCTACAGTTCTCAGTTTTCCCATCTGTAAAATGGGGAGAACTATACTCACCTCACTATTAGAAGCAGTAGAGATGATAGGGTAACGGTATACCATATAGGCTTGGGAAACAGGTGTTTTAACTGTGGAATACTCGAGATGCAGTGGTGCTCTTTGGGGGAAAGGAGTCACAGAACCCTTGGAGAACCTTATGAAAATCACGGCTCTGATGTGTCTCTAAATGTACTTAACTATTTGGGATATGATTTCAGAATTGGGGTGCCAGATAAAATACAGGATGCCAAGGTGATTTTGAATTTCAGATACAATAAATCGTTTTTTAGTGTAAGTGTATCCCAAATACGGCATGGGTCATACTTACATGAAGACATTTTTTATTGTTTATCTGAAATTTGAACTTAATGGGTATTTGCTAAATCTGGACATGTTACTGCATAGATGACGTTGAGAGGTGATAAACACCATAACCCTCTGCTCAGGAAAACACGCACGCACGCACAAGTTTGCACACGTCTCGGGGAGTCCTGTTCTAGTGGATTCTTACTCACCGGGAGTCTTGGTCTCATTGGGAATCAGGCATCGCACAAAGTGAGGGTGAGTGCTCCTTAAATTGGTCATCAGCTTGTTTAAATTTTCCTGGGACACAAATCAGAACAAGCGCATTTACCTCAGCAAATGCCATTTCACGGGGCAGAAAAACAACCGAACGTAGAAACTGCCAAAACACAAACCCTGAACACCGCTGACACGGTCTGGAAAGAGGAGCCTTTCTTCTTCCCATCTTTCTTGCTTCCCCCGGAGTCACCTGGAGACAGACACAGAGGGTGCATCAGATGCAGCCCTGAGCCCTCTCCCTGGCCCCCACCCATGTTATTGAGATATCATTGACATATAAATTACACCGTGTAACTTTCAGGTGTACTGACATAATGGTTTGATGCATGTATATATTTTGAAATAGTCACATTAAGTTTAGTTGACCTCTGTGCCCATACATGGTTACAATTACTTTCCTTGTGATGAGAACTTTTAAGATCTACTCTCTTAGCAACTTTTAAATATGCAATCCGGGGGACGCCTGGGTGGCTCAGTCGGTTAAGCGGCTGCCTTCGGCCCGGGTCATGATCCCAGGGTCCTGGGATCGAGTCCCACATCAGGCTCCTTGCTCAGCAGGGAGCCTGCTTCTCTCTCTCTCTCCCTCTGCTTGTGCTCTCTCTGTCAAATAAATAAAATCTTTAAAAAAAAAAATAAATATGCAATCCGGTATTGTTAACTATAGTCACGTGTTGTACATTATATCCCAGAGCTTATTTATCTTAAAATTGGAAGTTAGTATCTTTTGACACCTTCATTCAGTTCCTCCACTCCTCACCCCCACCTCTGGCAACCACAATGCCTGACCTCTGTTTCCATGAGAGATTGGTTTTTTTAGATTCCACATATAAGTGAGATAGTACAGGATTTGTCTTTCTCTGTCTGCCTCATTTCCCTTAGCATCATGTTCTCAAGGTCTGTCCATGTTGTCACAAATCCAAGATTTTCTCTTTTTTTTTTATGGCTGAATACACACCATGTTTTCTTTATCCATTCATCTCGATGGACACTTAGATTGTTTCCATGTCTTGGCTATCATAAATAATGCTGCAGTGAACATGGGGGTGCAGGTAATCTCTTTAGGATAGTGACTTTTCTTCCTTCAGATATGGATTGCTGGATCATATGGTAATTTTATTTTTAATTTTTTGAGGAACCTCCATTCTGTTTTCCACGGTGGCTGCACCAGCTTACATTCCCACCAACAGTCCACAAGGATTTTCTTTTTTTAGTGGTGGCCATGTCCTTGAAACCCTGAAATACAACTTTCAGTTTTCTTTTGATGTGACAGAGCTGAAGGTTTTTGTTTCTTTTTCTTTCTTTCTTTCTTTCTTTTTTTTTTTTTAAGATTTATTTATTTATTTGAGAGAGAGAGAGAGCAGGGGGAGGGACAGAGGAGGAGGGAGAGAGAATCCCAAGGAGACTCTGCACTGAGCCTGGAGTCTGACACGGGGCTCGATCCCAGGACCCCGACATCATGACCTCCGCCAAAACCCAGAGTCTGACGCTTAACCTACCGCGTTACCCAGGTGCACCTTCTTGTTTGTTTTTTAAAATGATCTAATTATAGAATGAATGATTATTTTGCCTGTATTTTCACATTAAGAACATTAAGTTTTTAAATTGATGCATTTAAGACAGTCCATAATCTTAAAACCCTATTTTGGCAATTATTTTAAAAATATAATGTGAGTAAAGGTAACAAGTGATCCTGGATTGTGCAACCATTTTGGAAAACAGTCTGGGCTTTCCTCAAGAAATGAAATATAGAGTTACCGTATGACTCAGCAATTCCACTCCTAGGTATATATCTAAGGGAATTGACACCATATGCCCACATAGAAACTTATATACAAATGTTCATAGCAGCACGATCCACAGTGGCCAAATGTCCATCAACTCATGAGTGGATAGACAAAATGTGTGTTATCCATGCACTGGAATATTACTCATCTATAAAAAGAAGTGTGTCCCAACACAGGCAAATCCTGGAAACATTCTGCTACAATAAAGAAGCCAGATGCAAAATGATTCCATTTACCTGAAATGACCAGAATAGGCAAATTCATAGAGACGGACAGAAAGTAGATTTGTAGTTGCCAGGACCTGGCGAAGGGGTAACAGGGTTGATGAAAATGTTCTCGAATTTGATAGTGGAGATGGTTGCACACCCAGTAAATATACTCAAAACCCCTGAATTTTCTAAAGAGCAAATTGCATGGCATATGAATTATATCTCAGTTTTTGAAGTTTTCATTTATTTATTTAAGAACTCTCTACATCCAATATGGGGCTCCAACTCAATGATCCCCAAATCAAGAGTCACATGCTCTTCCAACTGAGCCAGCCAGCCACCCTATCTCAATTTTTAAAAGCTATTTAAAAATGTGGTATTTGCTATTTTGTCCCCTGAGAGGCCCTGTTTACCTCTACAGAACTCAATCTCTTAAGGAAGAAGAATAGGAGAAAGAAAATTGGATATCAGAGACAGACAAATAAATCCAGCTCAGTCTGAAGTTCACACT